>NC_134701.1:66231334-66567167 GCF_043290135.1 Rhipicephalus microplus
GCTGTGACGCCCGAGGTGCCGGTGCAGCCAGGTGACAAGGGACATCACTAGTCTTGCGGTTCGCTTCTACCGTCCCTCCAAGTCGGTTTTGCCTTCTACGCAATGAGATAGGACATAGCGCACACTCACAACCAATTTTATTGCAGAGATGACGGGAACACATATACATTCAAGAACGCGACGAGATCACATACTGAAGCCAACTGATAAGTTCCTACGGTGCGCATGCTATGTAAACATCACTGCCGCTTGCCGGGGACCAAAGCAATGTCTGCTGTGTGTGGACCTACAGTGTAAAGACGCCAAGTGTAGTAGCAAAAGTGAAATGCCTGCACTGTGGGAGGCCACATTCAGGTGATTTCAGCTCTGAGAGAGAGCGGTGCTTGACCACCATCAAGGAATCAGCTCCCACCTACTTGCCTCACGGAGAGCTTCAAACAGCCTTGTGGGCAAGCTCTAGTGGTATGGATGGTCGTCAGCTAAAGCACACTGCAGGCAAAAGCTACGCTGTGGCAGTGGGAGCTCCATATAGGGTGGCGGTCCTCTCAACCAATGCACGCCCGTCAGGCGCACAACAGTGGAGGCCACCGGCTGGTCCCAAGCGACTGGGCTCTACCAAGCCTCATCCACCCGCAAAGGCACTCTCCCAGCGCTATGGGGACCACGAGAAGAAAACCTTGAGGCTTCTGTTAAGAGCGTTTGCGGACCTGCTGCCTCCTGAACACCAGGTGCGCTCCTTCTACTTTCAGGCAGGCGGCATGCTCTCCCATAGCAGCCACCATGGCTTTGAAATTCCATCATCACCATCATCATTTTTTTTACCACCGTGCCGCGCCTACCACGCAGGTGAGGCCCTGATCGTGCTGCGCGAAAATAGAGATTGTTACCACGCCAGTAGAGTAGGTGGAGATCCACAAACCACGCTGGCAGCTGCCGCCACACCACTTTAGCCTACGAATAAAGTGCCAATATTTAGCACAGTCTCCTCGGCTGCCAAGGTGGCGACGCCCCTCGTCTTATGTCTTTCGCTACAATTGATGACCTGGAAAGCGTGTCCTTCGAAGCGCAGCCTCTGCCATGCTTCCGTGACTATTCCGGTCAGTGAAGCTTTTGCCCGGCCTACCTGCGAGCATGGTTCCTGCAGCCTGATGCCACTCTCGAGCTAAGTGGCGTCAGGGACCAGCTGTTGATGCACGCCATTCTTCTCGATGCTCTTCTAGTAGAGCTGCGTCATCTCGCTGCCCCATCAAGCTCCAGCCTGCAGCCCTGATTATCTCTGCTCAGTTGTACTGGCCCCCTACGGCCTCACCTACTGCCCGCTTCCAGGGACCCACAACCCACAGGTATCCCCCACATCAAAGCGAGTTGTTCTTACTGGCCCTCATGCCTGCCTTTACTGCAACCTCACCTTGCCCGCTAGGACTACTATAACTTCTCGTCCGGCCTCCAGCGACTCAAGTCCCACGCCCGAATGCCCAATAGACGAGGTTTGGGACGATCGTCTGCATTCGTCCAGTAAGCCACAATTAGCGTTTTTCCGACGTGCTCGGCCCACAATCCTTCAGGCATGCTTACTACCCCCACGTACTGCCATCCTCCATGGCTTACAACCTTTGTGACCGGTAAAGCTCCACTACGACTTTCCCGCTGCATGCCCCGGAGTCTGTATCTTACGACTATGGACACCTATCTACGTCACTGCTCTGTGCATCCTGCCAAAAGCTACTAGCAGCACCCTTGATGAATCTGCAGCAGAACGTCATGCCCCTCACTAGACAGAACCAAACATACGAGATGTTTTAACCTTGACCGACACGCCAGCGTACGATGTGCCTGGTCCGCCTAAGACAGAGCGTTCCACACATGCCGCGCCTGCCACAGAAGCAGCCATTAGCCATAGTGACCTGCGCACGAGCCCTCCTGCGCCGACCACCAAAGGTCCTTTATGAGTCCAGGGGCGCCGAATGACCCTCTTCCTAAATCTATGCTTGCTGCATTCCATAGCGTTCCTCCTGTCGAGTTCTCGACAAGGAACGCAAACCAGCAGGCGTGTAAGTCGCATACAGTAATGCCCTCGGATACGTCGCAAGCCTCTTGCACTTCAGCTCAACGGGCACTTCGATCAGGTACCGAACCCACCACAAGACGCAATGCGAGTAGCTTGGTACTTCAAGCACCGCTCTTCCGCGTCAGTCAACTCGCATATTAGTGTCAATACGCCGGCCAGAATAGAATGCAGAAAGTGCCATTGCACCACCAGCGACTTCCACATGAGCCCCACTGACACGCTGCCAATGTTTGCGGCCAAACCTGCACTTCTACGGCCACGTTTCAAAGCCACATCCACTCGCACTACCCGATGCACTCACAAACACACCCACGAAGTCACCGTGGTACCCGCTTATCTACGACCACAATGACCCAGCGCTCTCATTCACGTTGATAATCTGGACTTCTCAAATGAACACCTTATGAATCCTTGTTCTTCCACATAGTATTTGTCACTCTCTTTCTTTTCCATACACCTTCAAGTGGCGTAACGCACCGGGGGGGGGGCTGTAGTGCCATCATCATTTTCTTAACCTTCGCCCTGCGCCTTTTACGCAGCTGAGGCCTAACTAGAGCTGCTGCGCGAGAAAAGAACGTGTTCACGCGCCTGGCACATCGGACGCTGGCAGCTCCCGCCACGGACTTCCAGCCCGAGGAATAAAGTGGCGAGATTCCGCAGGGCGCATCACCCACTTTTACGACGTCACTCCTTGTCTCACGTCTGTCGCTACAGCTGATGATCATCTGCAAGCTGCGGTGAACCACCGCTACCCCCACATGTGTGTGCTTCGGGGGAATGGTCACTCGATGCAGCGGCGCCATGCAGATCACTTTTCGCATATCCTGCAAAGCGGGGGTGTGCTTGCTTTGCAGAAAGTGTACGTAGCAGTGACTCGTTTGCAGCTTCCGGATACATCGGCTACCAAAGCGTCTCGTCTTGTGCGTTAGACACATGCCAGGACGCACCATGCATCGCCAGTGGACATCTCCGAGGTCGACCACATTGTGCAGTGTGTTAACACACTACCACATGCGCACATTAACGGAGCCGATATAACTGGGTGGGGAGGATGGCTCTGGACTGTTCTGCTGTGACGGTGCACCTCCGTGGTGGGAAGACAACAGTGGCTTCTGTGTTTGTGCGACCTAGACAGCGGTGAGACGCCGGCATGCTGCTACAGCTCACGGCTAAACTTGGAAGCGACTACCTCTTTTTTGGGGACATGAATGCTCATCACACCATGAGAGGGAGTCGCACATGTTCTTCTTGAAGAAGGAATCTGGTGGGCATTATCCGTGAACTGGATCTAGACGTTCTGAACACCCGATTCTTTACCTTCGCCCGTAGAACAGCCATCGGCGTCACTTTGACCAGTGAAGGAAAGAGGCACGATTGGGCTTTGGAGCTTGAATCCTGTGGTTCGGACGACCTGCCAATCATCAACTCACCTGTGGGCGGAAAGATTGCAAGCAGTAGGCGGCGTAGGACAGTCGATTGGCGGACTGTGTGAAAGCAGTTTCAAGACGTCCCAGAGTATCAGCATTTCTTGAATCTGGTAGCAGCGGTTGTGCAGGCGGCAACAATCCAGTCCGTCGTGCCCAGAGCATCAATCCGTGCCAGACGTTCATGACTTGAACCAAAACCCAGCAAATCGCAAACTCTTCAACCGGGTGGCTTCAGTATGCCAGCTACATGCCACAGAATGCTTCACAGAACTACCACACGCCTATTCTGAGCCTTTTCCACCACGCCTACTCTCAAGCATCCACAGGGTAACCAACCTGCCTGAACAGTAAGTCAGATTACAGCTTTGTGTCAGGAGGCCATTTTTCAACATGAACTAAATGTTGCTCTAGCCAGAACCAAGTACCGCATTTTCCCTGGTGCCAATGACAGCACATACCAGATGCTGCGCAACCTGGATATAGCCTCGCGACGACACCTATCGAGGAGCGTCAACAAAATCTGGCAGAGCAGCACCTTACCTGAAGCCTGGTGGACCACTGTTGTGGTGCTGATAGGAAATCTGGCCACCGCTGTGCCACCATTGCTTCCTACAGGCCCGTCTCTGTCACCTCTGCTGCCTGCAAGCTAGAAGTCACAGCACTGGCATGCCTAAATTGCATTGTGGGGGCAAAAGGCTTTCTACCAGAACAACAGCCTAGATCGCGGACATCGTTTCTACCTTGCAAGAGCCCAGAAGCAACGTCGAAGCGGCCTTCCTCGTCTTCCTGGATGCCGAGAGCGCTTTTGACAGCCTGTCTCAGATAACTATAGAGTGTCCTTGGGGCACACTCGGCATCATGGGCTGCCTTCGTACCTTCAGCAGTGCCTTTCTGGCAGGACAGACCCACGGGGTTAGAGCTCGACGCGCTCTCAGTATCCAGGACCAGCTGGCGTTCCACAAGGTGTTGTCCTGAGCCCCTTTTAGTTCAACCGGGAGCTAGCGGGGCTGCCGGCCACGATACCCGTTGAGAAGCACTACCACACACCATGTCCCTTGTATGCAGACAATTTAGCACTTTTGGTGAAGCGGCCTAGGCGGATCTTCACGGTCATGTGGCGCTCCCTGCAAGGCTTCGTGGATGCTGACAGTGTCACAATGCAGGAACAGCAGCAGTTGAATACAGGAAACTCACTTTAATATTACCAGAACACTGGGAAGTTGATCAGAAGAGAACCTCGTCTTTTTTTCTCTCGCTGCGCGTGTTCTTCGTTGTTCTCTTGGTGCTGCATATTCAATGTGACATTCGCCCCCCTCCAGAGAGCAGCGTCTCGATGCTCTTCTACAAAAGATGGTGTAGTAGATGTATGGTGTAAATCAGTCCGAAAAATATGGCTTCATTCGCTCAACGTGCACAATTTCTAGTTTTTGCTGGCGAGTTGTCGAAGGGCTGTCAGGAACGACTACGTTATTAACGTCGCTGAGGCGTTGTAAAACTGTGTAGGGGTCAAAATACCTCTTCAGCAATTTTTCAAACAGTCCCCGGCAACTCCGGGACTCCATATCCAGACTTTGTCGCCGGGCCAATAGACGATATGTTGGTGTCGCAGATTATAACGTTGGGCGTCGTAAATTTGCTGCTGGGTGATTCGGACATGTGCAAGCTGCCTCGCTTCTTCTGCTCGTTTAGTAAAAGATGCAGCGTCCAAATCGATGTCATTGCAGTCGTGCAGTAACATGGCGTGAAGCATCGTCATCACTTCATGGCAATGAAGCAGACAGAACAGTGTTCTTCGTGTAGTTTCTTGCTGCGCTGTATTATAGGCGAACGTGATGTACGGTAGAATGCAGTCTCAGTTCTTGTGATCCACGTCAAAGTACATACTCAACATGTCGGCAATAGTCTTTTGAGGCGTTCTGTTAAGCCATTGGTTTGTGTATGATAGGAAGTACTTTTTCGATCGGCTGTTCCACTGAGCTCAAGCACTGTCTTCAGGAGCGTGGCCGTGAAAGCGGCACCTCGATCCGTTATATGATTGTCGGATCACCGTGCCTGAAAACGATATTTTCTACGAATTATCGTGCGGTTTGAACGGCGGTGCCACTTGACAAAGCCTTTGTTTCCGCGTAGCACATAAGATAAGCAGTGGTGACTATTAACCACTTGTTGCCAGCATGGGAAGTAGAATATGGTCCAAGGAGATTCATTCCAATTTGAGCAAAAGGTACCGTGGGCACTTGAATTGGTTGTAATAGTTCAGCTGGTTTTAACCATGGTGATTTTCGTCGTTCGCAGTGAAGGCACGTGCGCACGTAATGCTTCACAATAGCTGGAAGTCTTGGCCAGTAGTATTTCTGCTGGATTCTGACCAATGTGTGTGTGTATCCGAGATGACCAGACGTTGGCTCATCGTGGCAAGCACAAAGTATCTCCTCACAGATTGGCGTCGGAACGACAAGTAGGTGGGTGCTTCCTATGGGAGAAAAGTTCTTACAGAGAACACCACTACGTAAGCAGAGTGACGGCAGGCTCCTTGCAAATCTTCTAAGGACGGGTGTTGTCCGGCCATTCAAAAATTCAATAAGGGGAAGTAACTCGCTGTCTTCGTTCTGCTTGCACGAAATGGTAGTGGTGTCGGCGACTCCTACAAACGCCATGCTGTCATTTTCTGTGTCATCGTCGCGCTTTACCGGTGACCTTAATAAGCAATCGGCATCAGCGAGCAGCCATGTGGACTTATACACAACCGTCATATCGAACTCTTGAAGGCGTAAGCTCCACCATGCGAGCCGAGCAGACGGGTCTTTCAAGTTGGTCAGCCAGCAGAGGGAATGATGGTCGCTGACTAAGTGGAAGTAATGACCATAAAGCTACGAACTAAACATCATAAACGCCCATACGACAGCAAGACACTCTTTTCCGTTGTGAAGTAGTTGGACTCGGCGCGGGAAAGCGTCCTACTAGCATGTGCAATCACACGCTCGGCTGAGTCTTGCCACTGCACGAGTACAGCGCCTAAAACCATGTTGCTCGCATCTGTGTGGACCATGGTAGGAGCATCCACATCAAAGCGAGCAAGCACAGGCGGAGTCTGCAGGCGTTGTCGGAGATCGTCAAATGCCGCCTGTCGATCGTCGCCCCATGTGAACGAAACGTTTGCTCTTGTGAGTCGTGTTAACGGCGAGGCTGTGTGAGAGAAATTGACAATAAACCTTCGGTATTATGCGCATAGGTCGAGGAAACGTCTGACTGCTTTCTTGTCTGTAAGCACCGGAAATTTTCTGACAGCTGCAATCTTATCGGGTTCAGGTCGAACACCTTCATGGCTCACCACATGGCCTAAAAATTGGAGCTCCTTGAAACAGAAATGACACTTCTCGTGTTGCAGTGTCAGGCCGGCAGACCTTATCGCCCTGAACGCCGATAGCAGCCTGCTCAGGTGTTCCTCACATGTTTGTGAAAAAACAATGACGTCGTCCAGATAGACCGGACATGTGTGCCACTTAAGGCCTGACAGAACGGTATCCATCAGTCTCTGAAATGTTATGGGGGCTGATCACAATTCGAATGGCAAAATTTATTTCATAAACCCCGTCAGGCGTTACAGAAGCCGTTTTTCCTTTATCTCGCTCGTCGACCTCAATTTGGCAATACTCACTTTTGAGGTCCATTCACGAAACGTAGCGTGCGTACCTCAGCCTTTCGAGCGAATCATCGATGTGCGGTAATGGGTGTACGTCTATCTTTGTTACACGGTTCAGCTTGCGGTAAACGACGCAAAATCGCAAGCTTTCATATTTCTTTTGAACCAGCACTACCGGCGATGCCCAAGGACTTCTTGACGACTGGATGACGTCATCATCGAGCATTTTTTTCACTTGTTCCTGGATTGCTTCCCGCTTTTTTGGTGCTACGCGGTATGGCTTCTGTCGTATTGGCCTTGCCGTCTCCTCCGTTATTATCTGGTGCTTCGTCAGTGGCGTTTAACTGACTCTCGAGGTCGATGAAAAACAGTGTTTGAACTGATAAAGAAGATCTACTAGACGCTGTCCCTGCGCTGGTGACAAATTCATGCTTATGTCAATAGGTGGTGGGGCTGACGTGGCTTGCGGCTCGTCCTTTTGTAGTGCACAGCACTCACCGATTTCGATGATCTCGTCGAAGTAGGCAACTGTAGTGAATTGTAAAATGTGTTGTCGCTCGTTGGTAAAATTCGTCAACAAAACCTCGGCTTCACCGCACACAACATTGACGATACTTCTGGCAATTGCAACACCGCGAAAGAGTAGAAGCGTCAATACTTGTTCAGCGATTCCTTCTGAAGTATTCTGCTCGCTGCACGTGACTGAAACAAGACGACACGATAACGGAGGTACGGTCACATTGTCAACGACTCGCAGAAATTTTAGGTGTAGCGCTGCGCTTTGATCCGCTGAAAAGGTCAGTACACCGTCCGGTATATTGATGACGGCACCATTTTTACGCAAGAAATCCGTCCACAAGATTGCCTGTTTGCAACACTCAGAAAGAATAACAAAAGTTGCGACGAAGGATGCATCCCCTATCTTCATTCTTGCGGTGCACTTTCCGTTAGTTGTGAGTAGCAGCCCTGCTGCTTCTCTAATGTGCGGTCCTGTCCATTCCATTCTAACCTTCCTGAGCGTGTCTGCGAGACTCTCACTCATTATTGAGAAGTCCGCGCCAGTGTCGACCAATGCCATGACGTCATGTCCGTCAATCTTAATTGCATCTTCGGCAGTAACAACCCCATCTTTCGTCGATTCATTGAAAATATGTCTCTCTTCGCTCGGCAGTTGTGGGGAATTTTCATCACTTCGACGATTCGCAACCTTCCCCCCTGAGGTCGATGCTTTTAGTTTCCCCGGCGAGCACTAGGAGATCTCCCTCTTGGCATGTCAGTGGTGCTCCGTCTAGAAGATGGAGAATAACGCCCAGGAGAGAGTGAGCTTGACCGAAACCCAGGAGAAACATCCCGCGGGGTCGTGACACTCGTGTCGACGTCAGGTATTTCGTTGAAACGGCGCCGAGGAACAGTGGACGGAAATCCTTCGTACCCTGCGACGCGATGCGGGCAATACCGAATAATGTGGCCGGCTTCCCCACAATGAAAGCACAGGGGCCTATGGTCAGGGGTACGCCAGATGTCAGTCTTGCGAAGTGGTGTCCGCCTCGGTGTCGAAGTTTCTCTGTAGTACCAAGGCGCTCTCGGTGGATGTTGCTAGTAGTACTGATGTGGTGTCGGCGCATTCGCCTGCTGTCAGTGGACTAAGTCTGCATAGCTCGCCCTGGGAGTGCTCGTGTTCGGCTCAGGAAGAGAGAGCGCTTGCCTGATCTTCTGGCGTACAACTTACGTTACTGAGGCGATCGCGCACTCATTCGGTTTGGCGACGAGCTTCTTGACCTCTTCTTGTACGATTTCTCGTATTAGTTGGCGCAAAGAACCTTTGTCGGATGTTGATGTGGTCGTTGCTGCCAGGCTGATCGGTGCACTGTGGGTTGGGTGGTCATACTGGCGAAAATGTAGATGCAGTGCGCGTTTGATAGGTGTCGTTTTCTTGGAGAATTCAACACTTGTAGGTGGGTTTCGTACGAGACCAGTGAAGAGCTGCTCCTTAACGCCCCGCATGAGGTGGCTAACCTTTTTGGCTTCGAGCACATTAGTATCTGATCGACGAAATAGCCGTGCAATGTCGTGAACAAACATCGTAACGGATTTCTTTGGTTTGTGCATCCGTGACTCGAGGAGACGCTGTGCGATTTCTCGTCTTTCAGTGCTCGCGAAGTGCCGAGTAACTTCTGCCGGAATCATCTCGAGACAACCACACACGATTCGTGAACCATGTTCGGGTTCCGTCTTGAAGCGGAAAATAAATGTACCCCAATTTCTGTGTGGTGTTTCACCCGTTAACATTCGCTGTGTGCTGAAATTCCTCGAGCCAGTCATGTGCGTCCTCATTTGCGTTTCCGTGGAAGTCAACCGGAAGTCGAGGGTTCAAAACAGTTACCTGTGTCGTGCTTGGGCTGGACATGTTGGGGCCAGTGCTTCCAGGCGCCGTCATGTTTTCTCGAATGGTCACGCTTTCCAGCCATGGACGGAACTCCGTTCTGAGTCCTAACAGGCGGCGGCCGCTGCGGGGAACGGGACTGTCGATGCGCAGAAGTCTTTCTGGACTAGATGCAGGGCTGTTGTCAGGTGTCCCGAACATGTACCCAGCTCCTCCACCAGTGTCACAATGCAGGAACAGCAGCAATTTAATACAGGTAACTCACTTTAATTGTACCAGAACCCTGGCAAACTGATCGGAACAGAACCTCGTCTTTTTTCTCTCGCTGCGCGTGTTTTCTCCGTTGTTCTTTTGGTGCTGCATATTCAATGTGGCAACAGCTCTTTCTTTAAGGCAATCAGGTGAACTGTTTCGCCCACAAAGATGGAAGCACTGCTGGCTTACCACTGAGCCACTGCATGGAGAACCATTCGAAGACTTCTGCTGGGGGACCAGCGGACCCCGTGGAGCAGGGCAGTGAAGCATCTGGGCCTAGGGCTTCACCACCACCTTACCTAGATACCATACATCAAACCCACCATTTTTCAAAGCCAGCAGGGTTCATAGTGCCTTAATGAAGCTGCTCAGGAGGGCCCAAGGGTGAACCTCGCCGCTGGCCCTTAGGCTCTACGAGGGGGCTGCTACAGCGGCGTAATCACTGTTGCGTTCGGTGAACCATCCCCTCGCCGCGTGTGCCGGATCGGAAGACGGGCAGCCGCCTCACTTTGTGGAGATAAGGAGCAGCGCGATGACTTCCTGTTGTTCGTCATGTATTGGGCGATGCGTGGTTGCAATTACTCGAGTGAGAGAGAGAGAGAGAGAGAAAACTTTATTTGCACATAACGCGGAGCATTCCAAATGGTCGGGCCCCTATTCCAGGGCTCCGCTGGCCCTAGCCATCATCTCTACCCGTTGGACCAGCCAGCGCTGATCAACAATGGCCGAGCTGGACAGCAGCGCCTCCCATTGTTCCTCTGTGTTGTTCATGTTGTGGTGTTCTTCATTGTGATGCGTGCACTCCCACGTGATGTGAAACAGAGTTGGTGTGGCCCCACACCACGGACATATATCTTTGTATGCTGTGAGGTAGAATGCATGCAGCCTGTGTAAGTTCGTGTATGTGTTTGTTTGGAGTCTGCGTAATGCCACCGATTCCATTGCTGTAAGTTTCTTATGCGGTGCTGGATACACTTTTCTATATTCCCTGTAATACTGAAGAATTGCACCAAAGTTAGGGTCTAGGGGCGTTGGATCCTCTATTGCAGTGTGCAAGGAAGATCGGTAATCTGTGAAGCCTCGTGCCGCCTCATCTGCAAACTAGTTCCCGGTGACGCCCTCGTGCCCTGGCGCCCAGATAATGGTTTGGGTGTATTCAATTGGGAAGTCCTTGTGAGCTTTGGTTAGAATTTGGAAGGCCTTCATATATATTCTACCTTTTTCGTAATTTTTACATGCAGCCTTCAAGTCTGTGATTATTGTCATTGGGGCTTTTCGCTCCCTGCCCTCCTTGATTGCCAGCGCGATCGCTATCTCCTCCGCTTCTGTGATAGAGGCTTGGGCTATGGAGGCACAACTTGTGACGTTTCCTTTTTCGGTCTGTGACCACGGCCACCATGTTCTTTGCATTTGCCTGATATGGTGCAGCGTCAGTAAATCTCGCCGTATTCAGATATTTTGTCTGTTTATCTATGTAAACGGCTCTTGCTTTACGTCTTCCAGCATGTAAAACTGGGTCCATGTTCTTCGGTAGGGGGCATATTTTGTACCAGGCTCTGACTGAGCACGACAATTCCTTAGGTCTTCCATGTGCCTGTACTTGTTCGCCGAGGCCGATCCTCTGAAGAAGTTTTCTGCCGGTTGTCGTCTGTAGCAGGCGGCTAATCTGGGTGATTACTTGTGCCTCAGCCAACTCATCAAATGTATTGTGAAGTCCGAGCGCTAATAGCTTCGCAGTTGAAGTGCTTTGCGGTAGTCGCAGAGCCGCTTTATACGCCATCCTTATTATTTTGTCTGCTTTTTCTTTCTCCTCTCTATTCATGTTGTGGTAGGGTAGCGAGTATGTTAGTCTGCTGATGACTAAGCTCTTTACCTAACGAAGCACGTCTTGTTCTTTCAGTCCAGCACGATTGTTCGTTATTCGAACTATCATACGAACGTTTTGTTGAGCTGTTCGTTTAAGCATATTCAGTGTGTGGAGACATCGCTGATTGGACTGTAACCACATCCCTAAGATCCGAACAGTTGTTTTCTCTGGTATAATATTGCCGTCTAGCTTGACCTCAAGGCGGAGGCTCGGGTCTGTCCTTTGTTTTTTACTCTTGGAGAAACGAATGAGTTCCGATTTGTCTGCTGAGCACTGAAGCCGCCTTTCTTTAGTGTAATCTTCGATGGTTTTAGCTGCCAGTTAAAGCCGCTCTTCTTTTTCCGCCAAGCTACCCTTGGTTGTCCATACAGTGATGTCATCCGCAATCCGCATAGAAGGAGTGTCGAATGTCGGGAATACCTTCCAGTTTTTTTACTAGACCGATCATGGCTATGTTGAAAAGCGTAGGCGAGATCACAGCGCCTTGTGGTGTGCCTTTGCTCGGTGGGTGGAAGACATTGGATTCGTGTTCTCCTAATCTTACTCGAGTGAGCACAGCTGTCTTTTGTGCCGGCAAGGAGATGCGACACGTGGCATTGTTCTGCCCCCAGAAAAACCACAATGTTGATTTTCCGCCGAAGACGTACGTCGCACTACCACGCTGTGCGTCTCTGACTGATGGGCCCCCGATGCTCAAATCAGCACGAGATGTCTAGGAATTTGCCCTCGGAGGAGCCTGGCCCACAACCACCGATTGACAAGCAAGGATGCTCGGCCCGAGCGGCGAGAGCAAAGACTGATCACACCCCACTTGCAGGAGGCAAGATTCACCGGTTGAGAAGGCATCAGCGAGAACATACACGTGTGTGGGTTTTGTTTGTGTGCATGTTGCGGGCGGTGCTGGAATAATGACCCTCGTGAGTGCTGTGGCAGCTGTCATTGGACAGTGCAGTATGGACGTACTCTTAAATTGGGAAAATGAGACTGTTTAAAGGCGTCATATTACGGTAACCTAACAATTTGCGGTTTTCGGCAAAAAGTTAAGGTGGAGAGACAAACATGCTTGTACACGTGCGTTAACTGGACTATGACAGATTATTTCAGTCCAAAACAAGCCCTAGACGTTTTCGGCTGTAAATTCCGCCTACCGCCGGCGACTGCTCGTTTGCCTTGGCGTGCGTGACGTCACAAACTGATGGGAGCTGTGCCATCGTCTGGTACCAAACGGCACCTTCGGCACGGGATAGTGTGTTCACTGTTTGGTGAGTGTTGCTTCCCGCGAGGTCCGTAAGTGTTGCTTAGTACTACCGGTACCATCGCCATGTTGGCGGCACCGTCATCAGCTCACGATTCAGGCAGCGATTCATTGAGCAGCAGAAGTGGCGACGACGTCGTGTGCGCTGCGCGTTTTGATTTCGAACCGATC
This sequence comes from Rhipicephalus microplus, assembly GCF_043290135.1. Taxonomy (NCBI): domain Eukaryota; kingdom Metazoa; phylum Arthropoda; class Arachnida; order Ixodida; family Ixodidae; genus Rhipicephalus; species Rhipicephalus microplus. The sequence goes on from NC_134701.1 coordinate 66,244,404, forward strand.
GCCACCAGCTCTAGCGATGGAGAAAGCGTCAAAAACTGGGTAAACGCAGATTCCATTGCTAACGACAAATGCACTTGCCTCTTTCCTTTGACGCTTATAAAAAGCACCCCGACGCTTACCTTGGAGGACGTAATGGTGCAAAAACATGGTCGGCATAGCGTCAGCCACAGCCTCGGCTTTTTAACTAGTATAATTAACTCGACGAAGGACGCCGGTTAGCGTTGTAGTATTTTGCCATAAAGTGCGCCGAGCACAAAACAGGTGCGTCATTTGCGCACCAGGCCTTCCTGCGCACGTTTCTTATGCGATTCTTATGGGGTTCTTAAGAGAAAAAGGAGGAAAGTGAGTCCCTGTAAATGTCTCTGTCCCTGTAGCTCACGAAGGTGGGGGTAGGAGGGATTAAAAGGATAGGAATAAAGATATAGAGATAGACAGGAGAAGAAGAGGGGGTGGTGCAGGGACAGCGGCATCCAGAAGCGTGGGGAAGACAGCAAAGATGGACACAGTTACAGGAGTTTGATTACGGGGCACCCCTCAGCGAGAGCTCTGGTCAGCGGCAAGAGATGGCGTAGGGCGAGCCAGTCGGCCAGAGCTGCGCTGTCATCGGCACCCCACAGCTCAGCATGGGTGACGTGGTGTCATTGCTTCAAGCACTGCGTCATTCAGTTGTCATTCAGTACAAGTGACATGGTGAATACCGCAGAAACACCCCGATTTCAATCGAAGCTGATCATGAAACACGATCGCCCTTCGTACTGCACACAAAGCAGGAGCTCGCGAAAAAAACGGTTCGTTACGGCACGGCTAGTGAGCACGCCAGTGTTCTCCGAACACTAGGCTGCTCGCTCGTTTTGAAAAATATTCCATTTTAAAATAACGGCATGGCCAAATGGGCTGAAATTTCGCCAATGTGTTTGTGAACGCACAAGAACCAGTCCACACAACACAAATTATGGTTGAAAATTGGGCGTCATGACCTCTTTAAAATCAGCCCTCATGGGCTGCTTAAAAGCTTTTGAGAGAGTCAAGTAGACTTTGCAATGTAGAGCTTCGGGCCAGAAAGTTCTTGCCTAGTAAATAATGTAAACGAGCCCTCTCTGTAAATTTTCACTTCATCTTGTCTTGGCATGTGCATCCCGGATGTCCGGTGTCTGGAAAGAGCGGTCGCAACTACGTACGCACTGCCCATGGTTTGAGCGGCAACACCACATGGAAATTCGGCGCTTCGTGGTACTTCCTCGCAAGTCGCCCGTGGCTGCAGGACTGGTGTTGCTCAAGACCTGGCCTCTGTTACTCTTGATGCTGCGACAGGCACTTCATCTTCTTGATCGTCTTTAGAGGGCCTCTGGGGGCAAAGACCTCATTCGAAGATTGCTGAGGTAACCAGCCTCACAGATGGCACATGTCTGCACTCTCTATGAAGAGAAAGTGCCCGAAGCTCCCAGTTCTATCCAGGTCCTCCACACATGAGCAGCCTCTGGACGTACAATTAGGGCTGGACAACCTGAGCAAAAAGCGGACACCAGCGTGCGAGCTCAAACAGGTAGCCGTGGCGAAATTCTATGACAAGCTAATGGGGCACCACCTGGTGATGACGGACGATTTCGTTTGGCCGCGGCTGTCTGCGTGATACTATCGACTGGGACAACCATCCAGTGCAGACAACCTTTTCATGCCTATCTTCACTGCAGATGAGTCGGCCGGCCACCACTTGACAGACGACCACCTCGCTGCCACGTAACTCCAGCTTGCTGTGGTGATTCTGTGCTACTCCCGACAAGCCCTACAAGCTCTGTTACAACCATGGCAAGCAGGCATGACCGTAACGTAGCTGCACGCCAAACTGACCGCCATCAAAGATAGCGTTGTGCGCTTGTCAATCCACTGGCTTCCCTCGCAAGTTGAAATAGCTGACAAAGAGGGCGCTGATGCCAGCAGTAAGGCAGAACACCACTGCGACACGCAAGTCACTAAGGTGGTAGCCCCAATCGGATTACTCTCGGCAGAATCTGCGGATGTTCATACCAAAGGCCCACCCTGACGCGCGGGAGGCAAGCGGCAAAACTCATCATTCCTTCCGGAGACCGGCCTGCACTCTAAAAAAAGAGCGAGTAAAAAGGGTGTCTTTTTGTCCCACAACAATAATCGTCATCTATATTGCGTTCCATCCTTGCGCCATCGCCTCGCACCCGGTACATTCCGCTTACAATCGCCATGCCCATTATCAGGGTTACATTGCGTTCTCAATAGGAAAGTGGCCAGCGCCAAGTTTTCAAGAAAGGAAGCGCACGCAGGCCTGATGGCGATTATTGTTGTGGCACAAAAAGACACCCTTTTTACTCGATATTTTTTTAGAGTGTGGGCGGTTGGTGGTTTGCCTGCGTAGCAGCAGTGCCTGGCCTGTGGTACGCATGTAATTCGCGGGCTGCTCTTCATCGCCTGCGTGCCGAAGGTGTAGCTATGACAAAACACTGCAGTATAGTATTTGCTCTTGCCCTGACCTGGCCACAGAGCGTTGCGTACTGGTGAACCACCGTCGTCTCCTCGGTCTGCCTGCGACAAACGTGGTAGACCTTTTTTTTCCCCGTACGCTCAAAGATGCAATCCCTTCAAGCCTTCCTCTATCTAGTTTTGTGCGTCTGTGGACCTCGCCGCCTTATATAAAAGCGTTTCAGCTTCGTTTTACTGTGTGTACTGACAAGACGTTCGCTTCCCGTGTCTCTCACTTTTAAATACGAAGCTTTTATTAGCGAATTTTGGCGGCTTTGAGCGTATCTATCTATCTATCTATCTATCTTTCTATCTAGTCACCTAGGGCTTTCAGTTCTCCTGGTCGTTTTGTTAATGGCATCAATACCAAATTTGGTATGACATAACATCACTGTGAGACAAGATCAATTGATTAGTCATAACATGACTATCATGACATGTATGTCATGAATGTCCTGATTTACATTTAATGATCTTGCTGCTCTCGCCGTGGTTTCATTCACATGAAATGTTGCAAAATTGGCACGGTTTTACAATACTGCATGGCGAACGAATGTGACACACCCTAACGTGGAAATCATGACATGCATCTCATGTAAATCATGAGCCATGACTGCCCACCACGCTCGTGGTACACCCGCAGTCGTTTCTCTAGCTTCACCTTTACCAAATCTGGTGTTACGAGACGTGAATGCAATACGAAGGTATGTGAGTGGTGCCAGATGTACCAAATTCTGTATAACGTCACACGAACAGATGTCATATGTAAATGACACGTCCAAACATAATAATCATGATAGCCGCATCAGTTACAACATGACTACATGCCACACATAAAGCGCCAATAAACTTCGACGTGTCCCAGCGCGTGTTCGCGCTGGCGTTCGTTTCGTCGGGTCACGCCGGCAATGCCATGCTAGGCGCTAATCTGCCTAGCAAATGCTCGCAGGCGCGCGGTGTGCTGCGTTGCTTTCACGCATGCGCGTTTGAGCACGCCTGGCATCCCTCCGTCACGAAGCTAGGCAGACGTGATTGATTGATCGATATGTGAGGTTTAACGTCCCAAAACCACCAAATGATTACGAGAGACGCCGTAGTGAAGGGTTCCGGGCTAGGCAAGTGCGGGCTGTGTTCCAATACTTAGACAGCACGTACAGTCTACGTAGACTGCTATGGAAGACAGCAGTGAGTCCATGCTGTCCGAGAATCGAAACACATCTGGACGGCTTTTACGCGACAATGCCTTACCTCACGTCGACAAGACAAAACTAAAAATTAAACGTAACACTTGTATTTTCTGGCTTATTTCGTGTTTAAATCAAAAACAAATAAACGTTACTCACATAGAGCGTCTGAGAAAGCGTCACCTTGTGTGGAGATGACCAATCCGGCGATATTTGATCATTCTGAGTGATTTGTCGAGCCAACATCTTGTTTAGACAGCAAAGTAAATGTATTTTTATACGATGCGGTCTTCTCAGAGCTGTCTATTTGGCCTGCTACGTGAGAATTGGGATGGGACTTACGATAGCCGCCGTCCTTTTAGCTGTCTATTTGGGCGTCCTCTGTGAGTATTGGAACACAACCATGGCTGGTTCTTTATTCTATGACGCGGTGCTGTCTGGGTAACGTCGTCAGTGCGAAATGAAGCATGCCGCATTTCTCAATGGTTGCCGCCGGTTCTCGCCGACAGAAGCTGCTCGCACCTAGTATCAGACTATATAGTGCTCGAGTTTTCTTTGCGTAACACCACTGCGCCCAGCGTGCGCACGCATCAACGCTACGTGCACTCACCGCCGTTTCGCTAACTTCACATAAACTGAGTTTGGTGTTACGGAACGTGTGTGTACGACGAGGGTATGTGAATGGTGAAAACATGATAATCATGAGATGCGTGTCATGTAACAACATGAACACATACCACGCTCGTGATACGCTCGTGGCCGTTCCCCTAGCTCCACATATACCAACTTTCGTATCGCATGACGAATACACGACGAAGTTACTTGACACGTCCAAACACGATAATCATAATATGCGTAGCATGTAAAACATGACTACAAGCTTCGCTCATAGCTTGCTCGCGGCCGTTTCACTAGTTACCCATATACCAAATTTAGTATAATGTGATGTGAATGAACGTCCAATGCAAATGACACGTCCAAAGATGATAATCACGACATGCGTGTCATGTAAAACTGAACAACATGATACGCTCATAGCACGCTTGTGGCCGTTTCGCTAGCTCGACATATACCACATTAGCTATCAGGTGATATGAATGGGTTACTGAGGTAAATGTCACGTCCACACGTGACAAGCTTCACATGGAAGTCATTTATAGCATAACTTACCTCCACTTCATAACGTTACGTTGATTTTAAAGTGACTTATCGACCTTCGTCATTCGTGCTTCGCATATCACCGATTCCCACTGTACATGGGATCTGACCATTTTATTCTTTATCTTCTTTTTTTTCTGTCATCTTTATTTTCCCCATGCCCATCACTAAAGTTTTTAAGCTGTGCCCCTGGGAAGCATTAAGTAGTGTCATTTTTATCTGCAACTCTTTTATTAATCTCTGTGTAACAAGCCGACTACTCGCACTGCACAACCTTTCACCGACCACCCCGTGTGTGCAGGCAGTGAATGCGTGTTCACGATTCAGTCAAGGGTGTCCTTACTTGGCTTTTACCGGGCCCTATTCTTTGACTCTAGTAGATGCGATGGAAGCAATAGTACCATCAACCAGTAGTGGGTAGAACCCAACATTAGCGTCCCACCACTCATTGAAGGCAACGCTTCTCATTAACTAAATAAATAACATAAAAGACGAAATACCAATTGAACATTGCCAAACTGTATCCAATAATGCAACATTTACACGATATCCCGCCAGTGTGCGATGCATTTAAAACATTTGCCCCCGTGGGAAGATGCGGGTGGCCTTTCTCTCTTGAAAACGCCGCGACGAGCGCCAGCGTCAACGTCGGTGTTAGTGCAAGCGTATCAGAACACGTACGCAAAAAAAAAAACTTGATTTGAAACGCAACGTTACCGACCAGGACATGGGCCGCTTGAGCACAGACGTTCACGAAAGCGTCATTTCTCACTCATAACCAATGACGGTGACGCCAATACGAGAATTTTTCCTAAAAAAGTTTTTCAGCGCTATCGTCTTCGCAACAGCGTGCCTTCAATTCTGTATGGCGTGCCAAACAGGTCGCAGTGCCGCTTTGGTGTATGTACAAATGACTGTTAAGATAAAAGCAGCATAGCACTCACACAGGCGATGGGTTATTGATGTAGCCGAAAAAACTTAAACCACTTCCATCGTATACTTCCATATAACCTGGGTATGAATATTCGTAGGAACGTCCAAGCTAGAAAGAAAAGCACTTTTGAGTCAGCTAAAACACTCTCACGTTGCAGCCGAAATCATACGGATGGGAATACTTGTATCAGTGCCTAATGCACTTATCATCGCAAAAACGTTTTATTTTGCGCATAAGGTGTAATTTACTTCATATAATTTATCATCATGGTGCAACAGAACATCAACCTCGCTAGTCACAAATGCTCAGTAAGTGCTTTTAAGTTCAACGTAAAACTAAAAGTTTATATTGATATTACAGCTTCAAAACTGTATATGAAAGAAAGTTCTGCGTGGTTTCGGGAGATCGCTGGTGAGTTTCTTGTACAAATAATATTCAACACTCAGTCTTTCACAAGAAAATACGCGTCTATAAAGAAGTGACTCGTGATTGTCTGACAAGTTTCTGAGCTGAAGTATTTATATAATACATGAGAAATAGTATATCGACTTGAAATACCGATGATTAATCTTAGCTGATGACTATAGCGTTTGTGCATGTGCAAGTGTGCTCAAATAGCCGTTAACATTCTATAGATCTGGCATGTTGTAGGCAAAGACAATTTGAGTACGATTGACATTGAAGAAATAGGTGCTTAACAGGTGCTCACAGTCCTGGTTATAAAAGTGGAATGGTTGTGCTATAAAGTTTATGTTTTACAGTTCGTGTTCCCGTTTTGTGACAGCACACGTCTGCAGCTTCATTGCTCTGCAACAACCTCTCTCACATTGGAAGAGAGTCGAATAAAATCAGCGGGGGTAACCGACCACAAACAAAAATTGCCAACATCTGAGCTTTCGGAGCAAAATTGTTTATTGCATGCACAAATGCGCTTTGCTGAAGAACTAGCCCCTATGCTTTATAGACGGAGCTGCTGAACAGTCGCTTGCAATATTTGGTGCTCCAATTACTGCACTGAATCCGCCACAAAAACACGATGCTAAGAAAGGATGCATGATGCGAAAGTTGTCTGGCCGCCCACGTCTCGGTTCTGGCAAAATTAATGATATGCAGTGTACCTAAATTTGGTGTAGGTTATTAGCCCCATAAGCAGCGGAAATTAGGCGGCAACCTCCAACTATGTCATGTATTAAATCTACATGAAAATGTTAGGTTGTATATTGTCATTATTATTAGTCTTTATAATATTATATAATAATAAGAATAAATGTCCTCTCTGTATGGGTACTTCCCTACAAACCCTGAAAGGCAATAGTCCTCTGGTGGTATCCTTGAGTGCATAAGGTCGCACTTTAAGTGCCGCCTTAAAACACTTGTGTGTTTACAAATGCCTCTTTATTTATTATCTAATAAAGGTAGCCACTGCTTGATACATATGTACTAATTTGGGGCCTCAGATGAGCATAATATTTGCTTTATGACCGACAATTTTCACAAGTGTGAACACAGCCAGGAGTTGACGCCATAATCGACCTACATACTGGCAGGGAATCCGTGATTATGATTGCGTTATGGGCATTCAAAGGTATTCGCAGCGCTAAAACTATTGCCAACAGTTCAGCTTCAAAACCTGAGGTGAAATCCGGTAATCTTAATGAAAAAGGCCAGTCAAGCGAATCGGAGTATATACCTACACCTGTCTTTTTGTCTATTACTGAAGCATCTCAACTTCTTCAAAGACAAACAGCACTAGACCCTACACAGTACCTGACACCCATATCGACAAGGCATACGAGACACCAGCACCCCGGAACCCTAACACCTTATTTTGCACGGACAGATGTATTTAAATTTTCTTTTTTTCCACGAACAGTGGAAGAATGGAACCTTCTAAAAAACTCTGTATAAAGATTCACTTTGGTTGATTTACTGTGTGTAAACTGTGTGTTGCGTGTGTAAACCTGTATTTGTATGTTGAATTCTTTTCTTTTTCCTTTTCTATGTGACTTGAGTGCCTAACATGTACTTACTACTTGTACCGTGCCCACCTGCTTGGACCTGTTAAGGTCTGCAGTATGCAATAAATAAATAAAAAAATAAAAATAAATCTGTGGCTATATTATTATTCGTTTCTGCGTGTGCAAGAAAATCCTGCAGACGGCTATTTAAGACCCTGTATGATTGTAATTTGGACTTAGAGGAAAAAATCTAATCGAATTCTATGTTAAGATTTCGATTTGTAAGCTGCGCCACAATCACATCTCGAATTTTTATATTTATCGCATCTAGTTGTTTCTAGACAAAAGCTGTCTTGGGTGTTCAAAACCGAGGCCAATGGTCAAGAAAAAAGGTGTCTGGGTCATTTATAAAAGCATAGTCTTATCGTCTTGGCGCATAGCTATAAACGATATATAAAAAATATACAAAGCGCGCCCTTGGCCCCTTCTTATTTCTCGCCTCGGAGCTCCATCTTCAATCTAGTTTCTACAGACCGTCTTTGCCTGCTCAGGCTGGATTCGAAAGCACAAAGCAGTAATAATCAAAGCAAACAAAACAGTATTTCTGACTCAACACAGCTTATCAGTTGAGACCAATAAACATTTTATATACAGTTCACCATTTTGCCCCTCAATAACAAGCGTTAGTGATTAATATCACGTGTGATTTACGGTAAAACCGATTAATTATAGTGCTTTGCCCACCTCTCGTGATTGACTTCATAGATGGGCCGTCATTTTCCCTCTCTTTGTTCGTCTCCCTTCTGTTCGTTATGTGAAGCGGTTTTTAGGTCTAGCGATGTTTGTGGACAACAGCTTTGAGTACGAAAGCTTTAAATATGTTGTTTATCAATGTTATCATACATGAAAAGTGGTGGCCGAAATCAATGCGAGTCTTGCAAAGAATCTTGATATAACGACGCCACCTGATAAAGTCCTTGTGGCATAAATATAGCTAAGTGTTTTGTGCTGTCACGATGCCATTGCGACATAGCTGTAGCGTCACAATGTGACACCAATTGTCACCGATTGCACATAGAGACGTCACAGTGACGTCACAGTGATTTCATATGTGTGGTCATCAGTGCCATCATCGCGCGGTAGCAGGTGGGCTGATCTCTGAACCACCCCTTAGGCCTGCCCGCCGTAGTGCGTTCGTTATCTGTACGCTAGTACGGTTAGACGGCACCATTTCGCGCTGCATGGTGAGAGGTAGAGTAACAAAAAAAAATTGGCAGCATATCCACGGAGTGAATGATGGAGAGTGGGGCGAAGCATTCGTCCGTCCATTCGTTCTTTTTCTCGTCCGTTCATGCGTCCGTCTGTGTGACCGTCCATGCGTCCATTCACCCGCCCGTGCGTGCGTCTGTTCATGCATCCGTCTCTACGTTCATCCATACATCCGCCCCTGCGTCCGTTCATGCGTCCATCCATGCATCTCTCTGTGTGCCCGTTCGTCCATCTATTCAACACTCCAAGTACCACCATCTCGCATCTTATCATTATATATTCCCCATATAGAAGCACCGCCATCCAGCGCACATTTCAAGGACTAAAAGAGAGGTGGCACACACACACTTTCTTACGGCTTGCGCTTCGGGTCTACTTTCCACCTTTAACCACCTCGAGTTCATGGTATATACTAGTTCATTGTATTCATGGCACTATGGCTCAACGCTCGCTAAACTTTTCTAAAACTAAGGAGGTTACACCCAGTGAGTATAACGTAGCCACCTTTTCTTGTCAGATAGTGCTCAATGTACATGCCAATGGCTGCTAATGGGGATTGCAGCGTGCGCGTTAACTAAAAGCCAAATGCTCCTGTCTCTCATTCACCATTAACAGCCATTAGTATGTACATTGAGCACTATTTTTTATTGTTCAACAACGCACAGAAGAAATCTCTCACCGGCACCACCTTGGAGGTCAAAATGTTACACTTGCTACACGCAACAACGATTACAAGGGACGAACGGGTGCCGTTATAAGGAGCTTCGCCCATAAATGTTGTGTAAAGTAGAAAACTATTGACTTGTGCGTGGAGTTTTTCTGAATATTCATTGACAACGCGGCTTTGCAGCGATTAGAGGCAAGTTCCTTGAGCCTGATTTTCTATTAAGGACCATAGATAGTGAACGGGGTTTGTGGCAGAGAACTATCAGCCAGTTGAAAGAGCTAAAGAAGCTCGCGGTCAATGACCTTTTTTTTGTAAAAAATCGGCTGGAGTCACGGAGTTTCCTGAGGTTAATCATGATGTTTGTAATGGTTTTCATGAGACCAGCAAGTTTATCTTGTTTCACAGAAGCAACTGCTCTTTTTACCACGATTCCTTTCTGGCTGCGTATTTTCACAGATGTCACATCGCAACTTTGAACATCGGAGTGCTCGGAATGCGGGCTCGAACAGTTTAAAAAACAATCAATATATTGTTGAACTTACTGGGAAATTGTAGTTTACACCATTGCCAGCCAGGATCTCTTGACGCAGGGCAAGATATTTTGGTATCAATGGTGTACGCGGGCCACTGCTCATGGTTGTGGATAGATTCGGCTCGAGTCTTCGATGGAATGCTTTTTTAAGCGGTCTTACAGTCTATCGGCACCAATAGGCAACTGAACACTGAGCTGCGTGAACGTAGCTAGAGAGCACCTAGCAAATTGTCTTTGAAAAACCTCTCTTTATTGTTCCTTTCTACGTTAGGAATATATGTGATCCGTTCGGCCAAGATCAGACATGTGAATACCTTGAAGGCATCTGTCTATTTAGTCACATGCATAAGTTACGAGAAAAGAAGCATTTGAAAGATCGAATCGCTCGCCAATAATGAAAATGCGATGATGGGCGTAACATCAAGACAGGTCATTTTTTTCGGTATGAAAAACTATTTTTGAGTTATAATTCCTTCCCATGATATATTTTAATTTTTTTGTTTCTCAGATAGCCATGCCGATCATAAATTTCGGGAAGAGAAATTACTTTAGACATATCATTTATTATTAGTACGAGCCTTTCTGAGGCAACCACAGGACGTGTCTTGTGATTGTTTACAGTAAAACAGAAGCCATACTGTTCTGAACAGAATGTTCATGGTGAACATGATTATTATATAAATGAATAGCATAAGCCTGCTTTTCCTGCTAAACTGCGAGTCCGTACGTGATCTTCAAAACTTGAAGTACTTCCAACAACGTGTAACAGCGCATAGCAAAATTACAGGACGTGTCTTGTGATTGTTTACAGTAAAACAGAAGCCATGCTGTTCTGAACAGAATGTTCATGGTGAACATGATTATTATACAAATGAATAGCAGAAGCCTGCTTTTCCTGCTAAACTGCGAGTCCGTACGTGATCTTCAAAACTTGAAGTACTTCCAACAACGTGTAACAGCGCATAGCAAAATTACATTCTTGGGCGGCAAGGTATGAATCCAAATAAAAAGGCCTGCTGGCTATATTTACTTGGCATAATACAAAAGCCATATTGGGCTGACAATTGAAATATCATCAGTCTGAATTTGCTACTGATCATCTTGGCCAAATTGAAGATAGCAGAAATATTAGGTAGTTCGGCTACAGTGCACTTAGCAGGTGCTGTGGTGGAATACTCAAAAGTTAACAGCTGCAAGATGAATGGCGTATAGTTCTGCATGTTATTCCCTACAACACCTACAGTGACAGGCAATTCACGCAACGTTACTTCATAAGTAAACAGAATATTTACACTCTGACACCATGACCTTATTTTAATCTCTGAAAATTTGCCCAAGTACGATGACTGTAGCGCACTATTGAAGTGTGTGCCTTTGAAAACTACGGCTAGAAAAGAGAGAAAAAAGATGTCATGAACGTCCTGCGCCAACGATGAATAAGCACGGAAAGTGTTAAAGCGTCTAAGTGTCGCCACAATGGTCGGAGGCTTCTGAGAGGGAGCATGTATGGGCATATCACAGGGAACAGGGCCTACCTCCGACCATTTCCAACGACTTCCTCGTCCCTTCACCTTAACTTCTTGGCTTTGCGCAGCCTGTAGAAGTTCCTGAAGGCCACTGGAATCGTTTCCTACCATCATGAGGTCGCTTTTTGCTCGACACTCCCACTTTGGCCTATAAATGAACGAGAACCTCACTGCTTATCCTTTTGTGTTACTAGTATCTTTCTTCTGCGTTCTTCTTTATACTCTGCTTACCCTTCCCTAAAGCTGCACAGTATGTCCTATTAGGCTGTAATTTAGCAGCGTATCTGCAGTAAACGCTAGGACCAAAAGGAGTGCACGCACACGCACATACTTAATGAAAGAAAATGACGTTGAAGGCGCCGCTGTGGGAGCACGAGCATGAGCGTTGCGACGACCACAAAATATAAGTGAACCAATCGCCAGTCACCATGGCGATTTCTGTGGCCAATCACTTCGTGGCGCGGAACTCCAGTAGTCTCTAATAAGCCCGAGCAGGAGAAGAGCAAGCGGAGTTAGAGGAGAACAAGATGAACAGAAGGTAGTCACCGCACAGAGCGCTGACGATGAGACGTCGAGTGGCGGACCTGAGCCACGGAGACTTCAACAGTTTGCTACCTCCTACTTTCGCGTACCGACCCGAGAATATCGCTTCCAGACGGTCGCCAACTCCAGCCAGGCTTCTTTGACTTCGGTGCCGACAGGAGACGTAGCAGCAGTCGGGCTGTAGGGCTGAGTTGTTCATCCAGCTGCCTGGCCAGGTTGTCCCCGACTTCTGAGCGAGTCACTTAGCAACCATGCTGCCCCTTAGCAACCAGCGAAATTGCATACACTCCACGAGTTGCGACTGCGTGTTGGCGAATTGAACTCATATCATATTATTCATCAGAATTTATTTCACCATTAAGGGCCCTTTAGGGGCACTAGACAAGGGGAATAACATTTTACTTATTACATAACACAAGCAAGATAACAAAGTAGTAAAAATACACGGGCAATATATTTTAGGGTCCGAGAAGAGACGCACAGAAACTGTATTTATACTAATAGAAAACATGCGCTGACAATTTCTGCACTTCGCCGCGCTGAGCCATATCAAAGCTGTACTTAAGGCGTTATTTTTTGAACTTGCCTTTCGTTTCAATTTTCAGCGTTGCACTTTCTCACGCAAACAAAATGTCTAGAGTTTAGTTTCCTATTCAAAGATCTTGTGTTAATAGTTAAATAAAAACGTGTTGTTTGAAAACAACATTTTTGTCCTCGTTTGTACTCTTGAAGTTGAGTGCTAGAGATCTCGAATCACCAATATAAACCACCTGCATGACAAAATGGCACGAATTGGGAGTTTAAATTAGAAAATGAAGATTTCGGCTCCTTTTTTCGCTGAGTCGCTTCAAGGCTTACGCAGCCGCCAATGGTGTTTTTTTTTGGCGGGGGGAGGGAAAGGTATTTGCCTATCTCCGAAAAATAACTATATTTTAGTCGCGATAACGTTTAGTAATGCACGTTTGTCGTTCAATATTAGTGGGTTTGTTAATGACTGACTAGTTTACTGTTGAGTGCACAGGCATGTGCAGCGTTCCTCGTTAGTAATGGTAAGATCATTGCAGTGACGAAACCATATGCGTTTTACTGCATCCATGAATGAGGAAATTTCGCAATCTCACCACACCCGGCAAATTTTCGCAGCGCGAAACAACTAGTAGTTACAGCAAAACTACGGATGGGACATGGGCAGGAAAGGGTGCCGTAACTACTTCTTGTCTGGCGGTGTACAAATATACTCATTGCAAATCACCAACTAACTCAAGCATCTGTCCCATCAACTCACTCCTCATACTTTATTTTACGAGAGAGGGCGGGGTGGCCGCAGCACCAGACCACCCAACCCTGTCCGCCGAGCGCAAGCTGCTGGACTGTTGAAGCCAAATATATAGCCTAGGGAATCAATACGTATTGTTAACCACGCGCTAGCAAACTTTTCTTGAACCGAATGAAGAGTACGCAGGAGACAATGTAAAAAAAAATATCCATGTGCTTTTGTGGTTGCGCGTACTTTCGCGGGATGAAACAGCTCAAAAGAACAGGTAATTAAGGGTTCTTAAACTCTTCTTCGTATTGGTGCGGCACTTTAGATGCGGAGCGGCTCTTTGACTCACGTGTGTAACGCCGTAGGTATGTGCGTTCGTACGAACGCACCCACACACGTTTTCTTCACCGCAGGTGTTCAAGAGCTGCCAAGTAGGTCACGCCGCAGCTGCACGCTGATGCCACGTTCCCCTCTTAGGCTTTTCTCACAATGGTGAGCTGACGTCAATCTATCCCTTCCCTGCAACATGCTTACCACCACGCCCGCTGCTTCTGGCTCCTCAACTTGCTCGCAACACACTTCTCTCTCCCTGGACCCTCTCCGCCGCTCGACAGCGCGTCAAGTGAAAACAGTTTTTTTGCTTGTCGACGTCAGATTCTGGGGTTTGTAGACGCATAGCGCCACCTGTGGACACAGTTTTGGGTAGTGGGAAACTCCCTTGCACAGTTTGTTGCACAGCCAGGGGCAACTAGCCAGTTGAAAACATTGATTAAACTAAATGGTAGATGTGTTCGTGCGTTGAACACTAAAAAAAAAACAACGAATTTCTCTCCATTGGTTGGGCGTTGCGTCAAACTGGTAAGAAGTGGTTGCTGGTTCACTCGGCAAAACAACGGTGAAAACAAAAGCAGATGTAAAAGTTCCGCACTCTACGAAGAAAGAGCTTAGTTGAGCTACTGTTGCGTTGTGCATTGCCACAGACCTAAAAGACATCAGTTTTACCTATACCCGTAGCCATAGCCAAGCAGAAAGGTGAAAGCGCTGGCTACAGGCCGTCGCAAACCTGTCAGGTTAGCAATTTATTCCTGATCTCTGATGCCAGTCACATCAAAAAGTGTCATGATGTAGGTCTCTCCTGTTACTGTTTTGAGTAGACTTCGCGAGAGTCATGGTAAGTTTGATAATGAAGCTCAAAAAAGCCTCTTACAGCGGTGCACTTCTTGTTAAACGCATACAGGTGACCCGTGTGATAAACATTGCACAAGCCTCGACCACCAATTTCATTTCATTTCTTTTATTTACTCTCAAGGCACTGGGCATTACAGAGAGGAGTGGGACAACAAATATCAATAAGAAGTAAAACAAAACAGCAGGATTAGAATTAATTATAGTGCACTTTCCGAAATGATTGATTTGAACGCGTTGACGTCTGTGATTGAAGCGATCGATGTGGGAAGGTGGTTGCAGTCAGTACGTGTTCTAGAGATGAAAGAGTTGAAGTGCTGGTTTGTATGGCAGAAGGGAACCCCAACCTTGTATTGATGATCATTGCGTGCTGATATGTAGGCTGGTGGAAAAAACAGTGAATTAGAGAGGGTTCTGTTAGTGTGGTAGATCTTATGAAACAGACAGAGACGTGAATTTTCGCGTCGTATTGAGAGGTTATACAAATTTAGTTGAGCCTTCATCATTGTGACACTTGCAGTTTGAGAGTAATTGAACAATATGAAACATGTTGAGCGATTCTGAATGGATTCAATAGTGTCTATGAGCATGTGAATATGAGGATCCCAGATAGACGACGCATATTCGAATTTTGGCTGCACTAATGATTTATAGAGGAGAATTAAGCTTTAGGTTAATTGGAGCAAGAGAAAAATTTCGACGTAAATAGCGAAGAGTTCGATTAGCGTTGCATGTTATGTAGTCAACGTGAGCCTGCCATGACAGGTTGTTAGAAATGTTAACACTGAGGTACTTGTAAGAAGAAACGTTGTTTAGGGGAGTGTTATTAAGTAGGTACAAGGAGACGCAATTTTTCAAGGGTTACGAGCTATCCTCAATGATTCGCTTTTATTTGTGTTAAGTTTCATTAGCCATTTATTACACTACGAAAAAATATTGTCCAGGTCAGATTGCAGGGTGTCAGTGTCGTTAGAGATGAAAATTTCACGGTAAATAAGACCATCGTTAGCAAATAACCTAATGAAGGAGGAAATGCTATGCGTCAAATCATTATTATATATTAAAAACAGTAAGGGACCCAAAACAGAGCCTTGAGGCACACCTGAGGTTACGGCAAAAGGAGGAGAGTTACATTCATTAGCAGTGACCAATTGCTCGCGGTTATGTAAGAAGCACTCGATTCATTTTAAGATGTGTGGGTCAAGATTTAGTTTACGTAACTTTAAAAGTAGTAATTTGTGACAAACTGTGTCAAATGTTTTAGAAAAGTCAATAAATACGCAATCAATAAAAGTACCACGATCAATATCAAAAAAGCAATCATTAGTAAAGCGTAAGAGCTGAGTTTCCCAAGGGTAACTTTTTCTAAAACCATGTTGAAAGTTAGTAAAAACAAATTATTCTGAAGAAAGTTGACTAAGTTGCAGTAAAGGACATGTTCTAATAGCTTACATGGCACACTAGTTAGGGAGAGTGGTCTATAATTGGGGGGATCATTGGTGTTACCTGACTTGTGAAGAGGAACCACCTTCCCCACTTTCCAGTTGTTTGGCAGGGTACTCGATTCCAAAGACTGTGAAAAAATTCTGGAAGGTATTAGGGACGAAAACAATGCGGTGTTTTTGAGAAAGTTGGCGTTAATTCCGTCATCTCCAGGGGAAGAAGGCTTGAGATTTTCAATTAATTTCCTTAAGCCCTTTCAATCAAGGTGTAATGGCTCCATTAGATCGTAGTTGTGAGTAGACAAGTTAGGAACAGTGGTAGGCGCCACGTTTACAAATGACGATGCGAATACACTGTTAAGAGCTAGGCAACAATTTTCTCTTGGAATAAATGATTCGCTCCCTGAAACTAGGTTGATTTGTTTTTTTATTTCCACCGATTACCTGCCAAAATCTACGAGGATTAGTAACTAACAAAGAAGGCAACGTTCCTTCAAAATATGCGTGCTTGGCAAGTGAGAGTGCGCGTGCGTACTCATCGTCTACACTACAATAATCATTCCATCTTTTGATGTTGCCAGATAGCTTTGCACTTCGAAAAATGCGCTTCTTTGTATTAAGTAGCCGCTTTAAAGTAGGTGTGAACCAAGCAGACCGATTGTTATCGGTTATTTCATGGTGCGGTATGAAGCGGTCGGTAAGTTATTCGATTTTAGCTCTAAAGCGTAGCCAGTTTTCGCTTACCAAGTGTTCAGAAAAGCTAGAAAAAAATCGTTTAAAAATGTTTCCAGTTCAGCAATAATTAGCGTGTAGTCAGCTCTCCTGTAATCTCTGAATATTTTTGTAGCTTTACTAATTTTTGACGGCATGTTCGGTACGAGAAAGTGAATGGCAGAGTGATCGCTGAGACCTGGCACGACTGACAGAAACTGGGTGAGATCAGGGTTATTTTTTAACACCAAGTCTAATATGGTAGAACTAGTAGAGGTGATACGGGTTGTGGTGTTAACAAACTGGCTAAGGTTAAACTCTGAGCATGTATTAATAAAAGAGGTGGATTCGGAATTACTGGATCCAGGTAAGGTACAAGGCAAATTCCAATGGTTGTCGGGGAAGTTAAAATCGCCTAAAATAATATCATGCGAGGTTGGCAACCGAACATGAAGCATGTTAAGGCCATCATACAAATCTGAAGCAAAACCAGCAGGTACATTCGGAGGCCGATAGCACGCACAAACGAGAGCGTCTTTAGTGTGTAAGCGAACACTAACGCACACTAATTCTAGAGGACAACCGAGAGCTACGTGCGATGAAACCAGATCGTCTGAAACAGCTATGAGGACACCGCTTCCGGAACGCGATCCACGATTGCATCGATAAAACTTGTATTTTTTTCGCAATTGAGAATTTCGGAGCTGTCTACTTCCGCGGAAAGCCACGTCTCTAACAATGCGACAACGTCTGCAAGACAGGTGTCAATCAGAGATAACAGGGTGTCTCGCTTGCCCATTACACTTCTCACATTACTAAGCAGAAAGGAACAATTGTGTTTGACAGTACCACGTCGTGTATTTGTCGTGGATTTGTGTTCAGATTACCCAGGTCGTAGATAATCTGAAGTGATCACCATCACAAAGCGTTGTCAACGCAGGCTTTGAAGGGTCTAACTACAAAAATCAACAAGAAACAGAAAAGGTACACATATATACAAGCACAGACTGTCCCACCGCCGTGGTCTAGTGACTAAGGTACTCAGCTGCTGTCCCGCAGGGCGCGGGATCAAATCCCGGCTGCAACGGCTCAATTTGCGATGTAGGCGGAGTTGCTGTGGGCCCGTATGCTCCGATTTGGGTGCAGGTTAAAGAACCCCACGTGGCCCAAATTTCCAGAACCCTCCACTACGGCGTCTCTTATAATCACATGGTTGTTTTGGAACCACCACTTCGACCACCACTGTGTCAGCGAAGCCGCAAGAGCAAGACATGTCTCGCAAGTCCACACGTGAAGTCTACACAGCGATATCGCTGATGTCTTGTGATAAGGTTCATCGTATCTTCACTCACCCTCAACAGCGCAGATGTCCCCACTCAGTGTGGACAGTTGCAGTACTGCATTCTGCACTCCCTGAAATCAGAAAAGCTTGTGTGGGTTGTAGCTGTGCCTCCCTGCACTCCCTGCAATGCCGTCCAATCTGAGAGGGGATAGTTGTCACGATGGTGTGCAACCAATGCGATCACTCCACATCAACCAGTATCACCTGCTCGGTTGATTTTCTGACGGTGGCTACATTATTTGGAGCGCGGAAGTGAACTCCAACGACCATCTTGACCCAGCCAGGGTCGCCGATTAGAGTAGACGTCAGTTCAGCGGGACAGCACGAGGCGTACACAAGACCAACCACCATGGCACTTTTATCGCCCCCCTGCAGACACAATTTTGGCAGCTACGCGCGCTCGCAGTGATGACCGAGTGTACTGATGATAAGCGGCACCGAAGCACAGGTCCTCGGGCTCTGCCAGTGAGAGGAGAAGGAAGATGAGGTTAGATAAAGAACAGTCCCAGCGAACGGGCGTTGTCTCTTTGTCTCTTTGTGTGTGTGTGTGTGTGTGTGCGTGTGTGTGTGTGTATGTGCGTGTGTGTGTGTGTGTGTGTGTGTGTGTGTGTGTGTGTGTGTGTGTGTGTGTGTGTGTGTGTGTGTGTGTGTGTGTGTGTGTGTTTTATATATAGAGTTGTTGTACGTCGAGAAAGGTTGAGACGAAGCTTGGCGAACGGTGCTTTATGAGACAGCTATGGCTACCAGCGAGTGGCGTGCGTGAGCTGCTGCTACAGCCGCCGATCATCATCGTCTTCTTAAGTAACATCAAAGCGTCCGTCATTCAGATTCATTACAATTACTCCCTGCGAAATAAGGAATCATCCTGCCGACTTATGGACAAGTAAACACGGGAGGGTCGAAGCAGTGCTTAAGTCTCGACACGTGGACAATTTCCTGGCCACGACGACATTGGTGAGAAAATGGTTTAGTGTCTTGATGGGGTATTTAGGCGGTGACTTTTTTTTGTAGAATTAGATATGAACCAAGATTGGATTGGATAAACTTTTATTTTTTATTGGATAAACTCTTATTTGGACCAAGATACCTGGGGACCAACTTGCTAGAAAGACTTGGTGTAGCAGAAGGGACATGCAGCCAGACGAGTCGACCTGGATCGTAGGAAGTAGTGTTATATGGTGCGTCTGGGTGGCGCCTTGAAGTCCTTGGTCTTGTGTTGTGAATGATCTTGCCAGTTGGCGGCATTCCTCCGCAAAACGCGTCCCTAGAGGAGAAAAGAAGGAGAGAACCCAGTAGTGTTTTGAATGACGATATTATAGGCGAACGTGTTAAACGGGAGTACTCAGTTCCAACGGGAGTGGTCTAACGAGATGTACATAGCATGTCACCAAGCCTGCGGTTGCGGCGCTCTGTCATTCCCGTGGTTTGGGGATGATAGGCGCTTGTAGTGCGATGAACGACGTGGCACTCGCGCAGCAATGCTGTGATGACGTCTGACATGAATACGTGACCACGATCACTCAGTTACTCTCGAGGAGCTCCATGGTGTAATATGATGTTGTGAAGAACGAAAGTTGCAGCGTCTTTTGCTGTAGACGAAGGAAGGGATAAATTTCGGCAGACCGCGTGAGGTGGTCCACGCAACTATGAACCAGCGGTTACCGTGTGCAGTGTTGGGAAGGGCACCATACATATCGATGCCAACACGATGGAACAGTCAGGAGGGGCATGGTAAAGGTAATAAGATACCGTTGGTAGGATGAGGGTGAGTCTTTTGTCTCTGGCACGTTGAGCACTCCCGAACGTATTGTCGAATAAAATGGTATATGCCATGCCACTAATACTGTAGCCGTATTGGAGAATAAGTCTTTAGGAAACCTGTGTAGCCACATTGGGGGTCGTCATGAAACGTTGAGGAAATTTCGGATCGCAGATGACGTGGAATTACGAGTAGCCACTGACGTCCACCAGGTGCGTAGTTGCGTTGGTATAGCACGTCGTCGCGACTAGTGAAGTGCTCGACTTGCCGACGAAACGTGCGAGTAGGGGAAGAAGCCGTCCGCCCAGCCAGGAGGTCTAGAATTGAAGCAACCCAAGGGTCCTTGCGTTGCTCAAATGGCATGTCGGCGATGGTGACGGCAGTGGCATCAAAGATGAGACTTTCGCCACAAGCAGGGTCAGGGGGTAGGGGCGTACGGGAGAGGACGTCTGCTTCCAAGTGTTTCCGGCTGGAGCGACAGACCAAGTGAATATCATATTCTTGAAAATAAAACGCCCATCGGGCGAGGTGAACACTTGAATCATTCAGTGACGACAAGCAGCAGAGGACTTGGTGGTCAGTCACGACGTCAAAAGGGCACCCGTATGCGTAAGATCTAAATTTCTCTATCGCCCAAAATAATGGCGAGGCATTCCTTTTCAGTGATGGAATAGTTTCGGCTTTACTAAGATTTCGGCTTGCGTAGGCAACCACGTACTGTTGGAAGCCGTCGTTCTGCTGCGCAATAATAGCGCCTTGACCAAAGCGATTGGTGTGGATCTCTGTGGGTGCCGATGGGTCTTAGTGTCGCAGAACTGGCCGCGACGTGAGGAGGCGGCGAAGTTCATTGAAGGATTCGTCACAGGCGGCATACCAGGCCGAAAAGTCCCTAGTGCCGGCTAGGAGCTTAGTCAAAGGAACGATGATCGTCGCGAAATTGCGGACGAAGCGCAGGAAGTAGGAGCAAATGCCTATTAATATTTGGAGCTGTTTCATGGTGGTCGGTTCGCAAAACGCTGAAACGGGAATAATTTCGGCACGGTCAGGAAAAATGCCGTCCTTCCAAACCACGCGGCGGCTAAGGATCGTAAGCTTCTGAGTGGTTAAATGGCACTTCTTTAGATTTAGTTGCAGCCTCTCGGTGGAGAGACAAGCGAGCACTTTCTCGAGGGGAGTTAAATGGGTTGTCGAAATGTTGAAAACACGACAATGTCATCTAAATAATAAAGACAAATATTCAATTTGAAGCCTTGGAGAATATCGTATATTATTTGCTCGAAAGTAGCTGGCGTGTTGCAGAGGCCGAAGAGCATGACTGTGAACTCGTACAGTCCGTCGAGCGTGATGAAAACTGTTTTTTGCGATCGGCCTCTGCCATGGGTACCTCCCATTATCCAGAGCGCAGATTTAAAGAAGAAAAAAATTCGGCTCTCTGTAGGCAGTCCAGGGCATCGTCAATGCGTGGAAGCGGATAGACATCCTTCCGTGTGGTTTGATTGAGACGTCGGTAGTTCACGCAGAACCTGATGGATCCGTCCTTCTTCTTCACCAGCACAACTGGAGAGGCCCAGGGACTGCTTTACGGTTTGATTAAGCCACGTTTCAGCATATCGTCGACCTGTTCATTGATGACACGGCATTCGGCAGTTGACACATCATATAGACGCTGCAATAATGGTGTCTTTTGACAGTTACTATACCGTGAACAGATGACGCCAGACCTAAGGAAGGCTTATTGTGGTCAAAAGAGGCTCGAAAACGCTGGAGGAGCTTGATCAGCTGTTCCTGCTGCCAAGGCGTGAGGTTGCAATCAATGGTCTTGCGGAATACATCCATAGGTTCATTAGCGTCCATTGCGGCTGTAATGGCACACGTTAGTAAAAATTGCTTGTCTGGATAGATCGGGTCTGCGAAAATACAAATTAAGGTCTCGAGGCTTCCCAGACACTCACCACGTAGCAGGATGTACGGACAAGCAGAAACGTTGCCCGCATAAAGTACCGCCGAACTATTGGAAAAGCTGATGACTGTAAACGGGAGGGCAATGGTTCAGTGGTGCGCACTAGCTATAGATGGTTGGAACAGGAGCGTCGAGTTTGTAGTAGCAGTGGAAAACACAGGCACTAGGACGGCGGAAAAAGGCGCAATGCGGAAATCAGCTGCGGCAAACACGTTTGAGGGATTGTGGTGGTCGATATCAAGACACAGATTCGTCAATGTGAATTGAGCACGAGCGCAGTCGACGAGGGCCTGGTGGGTAGAAAGAGAATCCCATCCTCGTAAGACGTCGGAAGATGAACGTGGAAGAACAACAAACTTGACGGCGTACCACACATCTTGAATAAGAACACGTGCTGTGCACTGATCCGTCGGCGCAACGAAAAGGGAGCAGGCTCCACGCAGGACAAGATTCGTAAGCGGCATTGTAACTTTTCCCCAATCACGACACAGTTTTTCACTAAAACAGAAATGACTGTGCCTATTTTGACAAACGCACGTACAGCGACACCTTCTACTAACACATCACTTTAGTTGGGCGGACAAAGAGGCCGTCTTGAAGAGTTTGACGAAGACGCAGTTCTTGCCTCCAGAATTGCGGCTGTCAGTTTTCCTCTCGAGCAGGTCTCTTGCGCTGACACATCAGGGAGACAGATTGGCGACGGTGCGGTTATGACCGGCAAGATTCGAGAGGGCGTCTTGGGGACAACGAGTCGGCGACAGGGGAAAGGGGTCGATGGGGATTCTGCGCAGGCTGGCAATTTGCAGAATTCTCGGAGGCTGGATCCGGAGGCTGGAATGATCCGGAGGCTGGAACTTGCGACGGCGGTAGTAGCGTGCTATATGTCCCACAAAACTGCATGCAAAACAGATGAATCAATTATCAAAGGTTCCCGCCGGGGCATCTGTGCAAGCATGCATTTGGTGTGTAAAGACACCACGGACCCGAGATAAGGGGGGGTTTCGACCTCTCCTACGCCTAGCCGTGCGTGGCTTAGCCGTGTCTGGGAAGAAGGGGATCCTGGCGGTTGAGCCAACGCCAGGTGATTGGACCTAAGGCGCCCTGGTAGAGGCAACACACCCCTTTGGCCCCGGCTTCACGTAGACGGCACCCCTGGCCTGGCCCACCCAGGGGAAATCGGCAGTCGCCTTTTCCTATCACTCTCTCCCCTCGTATTTGTCATTACCTCTCACTTTTTATTTGTCCTGTCACCTTCTATGCTCCGTCTACTTCCAATTTTTTCTGGCGGCGAGGGTTAACCCTGTGTAGGTGCCCAAACTTGACTAACTATATTTTGTTATAGCGGTGATGTATGGCTGACGCCTTCAAGTGTTCTACCTTGTAGGGTCCCTATGTTGGGCTCAGTGGTAGGTGGTCACCATCCCCACCGAATCTCAAATGCTTGTCTTGGCAGAATCCTCCCCCTCTCTGATTGATCGGTCCCTGGAAAGGAACCACACTAATGAAAGCTCCAAACGTACTCGAATTGATTCTGACCACTTTCCACACTTTTCGGTCATACACTATCTTACAGACAACGAGTCTGTTGCAGCATTGTCGGTCTTCCTAATAGCCAGAGCTTTCGAAAACCTAATAGACAAAAAGTATGACGCAAATAAGCTGCCCTCTGGTGATCTCCTAGTTGAAGTGACTTAAAAAGACCACTCAAACACTCTCCTGAAACAAAAGAAGTTTGCACACATGAACGCGTCTGTCAACCCCCCCCCCCCCACAGTCTTAACACTATCCCCGGTGTCATTTGAGAACACGATATAACGCGAGAAATGGTACCTGACCTTCTTGAGGGCTTACGAGAGCAGGGCGTAATCACCATACGTCAAATCACAATCAGACGGAAAGGTGAAGAAGTGGTATCCCTGCATAGACTATTAACCTTTAATTGCTCCATCTTGCTCGAATCTGTGAAAGTGGCGTTCCTTGATTGTAAAGCCTGTCCCTATATACCTAACCCTAGAAGGTGCTTCAAATGCCAGAAATACGGACATTGATGAAACACCTGCCGCGGAAAACTAACATGTGCGAAATGTGGTTACCATGAGCACCCAATCGAGAACTGCACTTCAAACCAAACAGAATGTCCTAATTGTCACGGGCCACATGCCTCGTACTGACGCACATGTGAAGCGTTCAAGAAAAAAAAGGCTATAATTCGCACCAAGGTTACAGAAAATATCACAATCTCGAAAGCCCGGAAGAAGGTATCTCTTTTTTCCGGAAGATCATATGCTGACGCAGCTCACCGGGGAGACGGGCGGCGTCTAGTGACGGTGGACACGCAATGCAGCTTTGCTGATGCATGCACATCTCTGCGCCCAACCAAGCATTTTATGGACAAAAACATTGTGAAATTCATTTTAACGTACTATACTTCAGTTTTGTATTCAAACTGTGGATACTTGTGCGCAAGTACCCGCAGTGCGAATGCAAAACTGAAGTACAGTACGTTAAAATGAATTTCACAATGTTTTTGTCGATAAAATTACAGGAGGCGTAACCTTTGTCTCTACTTTGAACCATATAATCTAAATCATTGCCTCCGAGATGTGGCGCACAGCAATTCATTTGTAGAGCAGAAGACGGATGACAACTTGCCCTAAAGCGTGTTTTTCAGTCTAATGCGGCAGTCTTGGTGCCGAAAATGATACAAATTTGTTATAAAGTGTTTATGAACTCTTTCAACATTCAATTCCCTTACCCAACGTGTTGCAAACACATGGCCGTCCCAACAGCTCCTTCTGTGTGTCAGTAATGGAAAGACACCACATATTAGAAGTCTCAGTGCTCTACGTATAAGAGTGAATTCATATACTGTAGATTATCGTGTTCAAAATATTTACTCCTTTCTGCTAAAACAGCCTTTCTTCACCAAATGCGGTCACGTTTACTCGCGTTTGAAGCTCATTGCCGCTTTTCCGTTCCGATTTCAAGATTTCTCAACTTATCAGCGCATTCTCGAAAAGCTCTGGTTTGTACCACGAATATTGTCACTAACAACAAAATAATGCAACATTTTTTTCTATATTACTGTATGATGGCCTTCGGATGTCTATTTACGAAATTTTAAGAAAAATCGAAGATGGTGTTTTTTTATTCTACAAATTTCACTGGAGTACATTTTTGCTAATATGAGAACTTTGAGGCAATATATAAAAAAACATTTGCCCTACGGCAACAATAATTTATGCACCTAATGAACACACTACATCCTTAAAACGTGCCAAGTTTGAAAACGCTGCTTGCATTATTTTTGGAGGAAAAAAAATGGGGAATACGTAACTTCTTTTAAACTGTCGCAAAGTTAGACATTTTTAAAAGCTGTTTTCTTAGGGTCTACAAACTTGAAATCGTATGAATTCATTCTTCATTAGACATGCATTTTAGGTAAAAAATATCTCGTTTGAAACAAAAATATTTCTCTATTTAGAGCGTCTGCAATTTTCGAAAATGACAGGTGACGAAGTTGGTGCATCCGTGTTGGTGAAGTTTAATATTTTTTTTTCTCCTAAGTTACGCCGTTGATCATAAAACGAAGTTGACTTTGGGGCTACCTGTTGAGAGGTGCACGAAGTATAAAATACTCAATGAAATCTAAAATATCAACTTTTGGACCCGTGTCGATCTCTCGTGGAATCACCCAGACGAGAGCACGCCTATCTCGCACCTAGGCCCCTTTGGCGCTATACTTTCGCTCCCAAAGACACCATTTTTTGTTTGGAACTGCCAAAGCGCACCCCAATAGCATGGCATGCAGTAGCTCTGTGAGCTTAAAATACAGAAAAGCGCCTGTTAATGCTGCGTCCGCTTATAAAATGTAATCTGGATACCACTGCGCTGCAATCTGACGCGACAAGAACCGGCGCAAGAGGAATAGATTGCTGAGCACTGTTTGCGAATTTCACAGTGCATCGCGGGAATCTGCCGATGCAATTATTTTCTATTGCACACATTTCCGTCCACAACAAAAAACACCGAGCTCCACCACCTTAGGATATAATCCCAGTCAGCAAGAGACCTACGAGCCTAGGGAAGTGTACGACTAAGTATACTTATTTCGTTTATTCAAGCGCGATTCTAGCTGTTCCACTCTACAGCAGCGATTTGCGTGCAGTATGCCTGTAGTATGCAGCACAATACTATTGCTGTACTGTTTTTCAGACCGCGTGTCAATATTAGGAAATACGTATTACGACTCACGCGTGGATGCATGCATTGCCCTTGTTTAGTACGACTGTAACGGCCTACTATCGCGATGCAAAGAGATGGGAAAGTCGCGAAAACATGGCTTTCGATTCAGTTGAACTGCGGCGTGCCTTGACTGTCACTAGGCGAATCTACATGTGCTTTCGGCCGGCCACACGGTAGCATTTTAGAATCTTGTTCTGTCTGGCACTTTTGCCCTGCTTGTGCGTTCCGAGTGCCTGGCAGGACTGTCAATTGATACACATGTGGTGAATAAGGGGAAGTTGGAGCCAGATTTCAGCGCCAAGTTTACGCCGGCTTGCGGCACAAATTCTGCCTTGTCACAGCCGATGCACGCCCCAGTGCGGCTGAGTTAAAAGCAACGCTCTCCGCAGTTTGCGTCTTTTTCTGTCAAATAGTACGTACCTGATAAAGTTGCTTTCACAGTCTACAATGCATGTGCTGCAGACATTCCAGACTGTCGAAGACTGTCTTCTCAAAGTTTCCCACGAAATTTGTGCCAAATTTTAGTAGAGGAAAAGAGCGAAACATGCTTTCAGAGCCGGCCTCGGGATGCCAAGTTTCACGTTTGATTTGCAGAGCGTCTGCTCGCGTGGCAGTTGAGGGTGTTGCTTCGCCACGCTTGCAACAAATGGCAGCACGCGCTTTTCATTATGGCAGCAGGCACTGAGCTCTCTGCGTTTTGGTGTATTGAACCCACCTTCTTAAGAGGTGTTGAGCAGTGGCCTCCTGTGGATTAAAGACCTATATTCTGTTTCGTCACTCGCGTTCACCGCTACCAAATCTACAAGGTGTAAAAAAGCCACCGGCTTGCGGAGCCGAACGTAGTCTCGTATACCACCCTAATTAAAATCTTGGGTTGGTGGATGCTGGTATTGTTAGTGGATGTCATGAAAATAATACTGTATCTGGTGGAATCAATAGCAGATATGCGGGAAGCTAAAGTTGTATTATTGGCTGATGATGGTGAGAGTGGGAAAAATGGTGGTGGTGGTGTCGAGACAATGGAGGTGTCAGCGTAATAAGCCGGCTTATGATGGCGAGAGTATAAAAAAGGTAGCAGATGGTGCCGGTGGTGGCGAGTCCATGGTGGCGACGGTGGAAAATGCCGGCTGATAGTGGCGATTCAAAACGTGCTCTGTGGATGGCTTGGTTAACAATCTGAATGATGGTGGTGTGATGGAAGCTTGGTGGATGATGGTGGCATTATGAAAAAGCAGATGGCACTATGTGAAATCGCTTAATTAATCGTAGTGTCTCACTCTGGAATGCGCAGAGAAATATGTTTCTGGTCGAAAGCAACCATTGCCACTCACTACGCTTTATAGTACGTTTTGTTTTTTCTCTGTTGTTAACAACGCTTCAAGGTTTGTGGAGCGTAGAATGTGGGCGTGAACGTTTACATTTCGTGCACATACACATCCGTCTGACATACGCAATGTGGTGGTTCGTTGTGATGTTTAGAAGACAAGAGGTGTCGCTGGGAACAGTGACCATAAATGTGTTACATCGCCACGCATTTGCCGAAAAATAAATGAGCTCCAGTTCACAATTACCCCTTTCAACGGTAGACCAGAATACAGCGGCCGCTTGATGTCGCCAAGCTAGAAACGCAACCCTGGCAATTCTGGCAGACCCAATTACTTGAGCCATACTTCTAAGTTAACAAAGTGTGTGCGACGCTGAACTGCATAAATGTCTACCTTCGACATACGTCGAGACGAGTCCCAGCAAGTTTGACTTTCACCCTGATGTTCTACCACCATGATTTCCACCAAAGGTTAGGCCGACCGACCAAGCCCGTACAAGTGTTATCGGTGCTTCTGGGATTCACAACACACAATTTTGATAAATGAAAACCGCAATACAGCACAACCATGTCATCATTTAACCTAAATGAAGCACTTTTTGTAGTCTACAGTGTCCGCAGAAGAAGCGACAAACATATATTCGACGTGGTGCCAGCACTTCCAGCAGCATACGCCTCTCGTCATCGACAGCCGCCGGTGGCACTCGGCGGAACTTCTCTGGCTTTTATGCGAGAACGCAGACTTCTTCAATCATATGCTTAGTGAATCAATATGATAGCCTAATGTTTGCTACACACTGCATTCGTTTTGGTCAAGCTGTTATGCAGTTGTTCATAACAATACAGCTACAGCACTGGGCTGGCAGGACTGCGCTGTACGTTGCGCGAAAAACATCGCATCACTCTATGGTTTGTGTCGGCGTATATACCGACTTAGCCTAGCTAGAGGCGTTATAAAGCCTGAGTAGATGTCACTTTTTAGTACGAGTGCCGATAATAAACTTGACAGTAACCGCTGGTAAACTGTACGTGGTCCTCAGTCACCTGTTTTTTTTTTAAAGATAGTCTTTCTGGGGGACCTTCAATGCAAACATTTTGGTCTGTCTATCGGTCTGTACATTTGTCTGTTTGTCTACTTTTAACAACAATGGGTACTTGAAACGGCCCACCCCATCCGCAGCAAACACCAATGTTTCTCAAGATTCAGCGTTCATACTTGTGCAATTGTCGATTAAAAAGCAATTATTGCGTATGTCTCGGGCACCATAACAACAGGTATAAATTCTGCATGTGCATCTTTTACTAGAAGAGACATACATAAGTAATTTTAAGGACCATAGCGCTTATCGCGCTGCGCTGACCATGCAATGCTTGCACGAAAAGGAGAGTGTTTTCAACACTTTGCTAAGACGACACGGTGGTGACACCTACCCGTCGCCTTGCGTTGTACAGCTTATCACCTCTAAGACGGGTGCACGCACCGGGGGTCGCAATGACGCTGCCATCTCCAGCGTGGCACTGTGAAGCGGCTGTGGCTCGGACTAACCCCCGTTTTCTAGAACGTCCCTTCATGGCATCTCAGAGTCACGTGCTTTGTTTCCAAAAAACTGCTAGAAGGCACTCATGTCTTACGTGTGACGTGACATGATGCGCTCGTTTGCCTCCACTGCATGCTCGAGGCACTCCAACGCAGCACCTCCAGAATACCAATTACCAATTTTCTTGCGTAGAACATAAAATAAATGTTTTCTTAAGTAGACAGAGGGTGAGAATTTATTAGAAGGCAGAGAGGTCGGCCTGAGCTAGTTCGGTCTAGCCTGCTACTCTACACAGGGGATAAGAGAAAGGGGAAGGAAACAGGGATGAAGGGTGATGATGGAGACAGAAAGAGGTGGTGCGTGCGTACAGTAGCCACTTAGTATAGTACCCTACAGTCTAGTATCTAGTCCAGTGCTTTTTATAAAGTCTAAAACAGCCTTTGTAGCAGTTTGGTCTTTCATTGCTGACAATATGTTGCTTTCACTTAATGGCGTTCGTCCGATGCTTGCCACCGTTGCTGTTAGCATTTTTCTTTGCGCCACGCATAATGCACTGTCACAAAATATGTGAGCTATCGTTTCGCGCACTTTGCAGCGTTCACGATTCGCGCAGTCCGCACGGCCGATTATGTGGGTGTAGTGGCGAGTGAAGGCGACGCCCAGGCGAATTCGGTGCAGTATATTAGCATGTTTTCGGCTGATTTTATCTGGAAGGCGAAAAGTCATACCGGGGTCTGTTTCTCGCAGGAGCTTGTTCCGGTGATCTGGTAGCGACCAGTAAGTGGCAGCGCATTCTCGCATGAGCGATCTCACAATGTGTTGACGTCACTTCGCGAATACGGTACTTTGACGTACATAGGAGCGTTGTATACTGCCGCTCTTGCTTCGCTATCGGCTGTTTCGTTGCCAACCAGGCCGCAGTGTCCAGGAATCCATTGGAGTTTAATCAAGTGACCGCTCCTGTGTGTTAGATCAAATGCTTGGGTGATTCCTAACGCTAACTCGTAAAATTGGCCTCTTCTTGAGCAAGAATGGATAGCTTGAAGCGCTGATTTTGCATCAGACAGAATCGTCCGTTTACGCGGTGCTTGGTCGTTCACAAATTTTATGGCTTCTTGTATAGCAACAAGTTTTGCAGCTGTCGAAGACGCCCTGTGGTCTAATTTGTACTGTCGGGAAATACCGAGTTGAGGGTCAGTTGAGTTGAGGTTTTGTTACCAGGTTGAGGTTTCGTTCACTCTCTTCACGCAAGACTATCGTCTTTCGACGACATTTGCAGATTAACATGCAGATAAGGGGCCAATTTTTTGTCTTTTGGTTGTGAATTGTAAGAAAAACATAGCGCTGCTGCCATTATCAAAATCGTTCTAGGCAGCAGTTGTTTGTGTTTAACGAATGCCAGTTTTAGTAGCAGGTACCGATCCCGTTCATCTGGAGTAAGCAACAAACAAAACTGAAGTTAAACGGTCAAATCGTAAGTTCACTTGCACCTTAACAATGAACTTTCCGCAAATCGAGCTGGCGCAGTGGTTAGTGTGTTCAGCTGAAACTGTTAAAGTTGCTCGCTCAAATCCTAGTGGTCACGGGTTTTTTTTTTTTCGGGTGCTTTTTTCAATGTTTTCTATACAACTATTTTTTTCATTTTTTAGTGGCAGCTCGTCGTGATGGTTTCGCGCTCCAGCATTGCCGGCACTCCATCCTCCACTATGTTCCACCATCCACCACGTGCATCAATCCACCATTCCTTTGGTGGACGTTTTTTCAATAAGGCAGTGCCGAAAAGGAACCGGCTTGTCGAGAATTGGCGTTTCTTCGGTGTGCCACATCGATAGATGATGATTTAACTCTTGTTCGCATATTTTCGTACGTTTTGAATTATTTTTGTTCGTTACTGCCGATAACTGTGTTTACAACTCAATATGGCAGCACCTTGCAGAAGCAACCAACTGCTTCGATCTGGACTTGCTCTTGTTTCGCGCTCAATGCGCTGACAGCAGTAAACAAATAGTAAAATCAGTGATCGATTTCTTCTGCCTCGCCGTGGTGGTCTAGTTGCTAAGGTACTCGGCTTCTGACCTGCTGGTTGCGGGATCGAATCTCGACTGCGGCGGCTGCATTACCGATGGAGGCGGAAATGCTGTAGGCCCGTGTGCTCATATTCGGGTGCACGTCAAAGAACCCCAGGTGGTCGAAATTTCCAGAGCCCTCCACTACGGCGTCTCTCATAACCATATCGTGGTTCTGGGACGTTAAACCCCACAATCAATCAATGTTTCTTCTCACTATGAGAATAAAGCATCAAGTGTGTTTGGTCGTTGATATCGAGATATGCTGCTTGCTTTGCACAGCTGGTAAGCCTTACGCACTGAGGCTGGAATCGGGCTGCGTCGCCAGACCATGAGTGCTGAATCTCCAAATATTGGGCACGCAACTTTGCATAGCGTTCTGTGCTCGTTGGATTCGGTGGGAACGAAAAAAAAAAGAAAAGGAGTGCCGCAGCGGGAGACGGGAAGAAATGCGTCGACGGAGAAACAGTCATACGAGAGCCACGAACAGCGTCAGAAAGAGCCATGAAGTGTAGTTATATGCCATCATGAAATTCTAGCGATTTTCAGGAGAGCAACAAATTCATGCTTGTTCAAGCTCCCAGTGTAGTTGCTTGTTTAGTAGATTTTACTGCATTTTAAGTTAATAAACTAGGGAGTGTGACGTAACGTAAGCAGCCTTGGTGAGCCATGTCATTTTGAACCCAGCATTGCCGACCCAACAGGTGTCCTTCTCCGCAAAATCACGCCAACAATGAGACTTGCCGGTACTTCGGAGCATGGCGTCTTGTAGCTTCTAAGCGAAGCGCGCTGTTTTTATGACGGAACAGCACAGAGAGCTCTGAAACCTACCCCAAGCTCTGACGTTTTGATCGCGTGTTCGTCCGGCAAGGTGGGCTTCACTCGTTTGACGTAATGCTTCTTCCCTTCTTTTTCTTCCTTCTAGAGCAGATGACACGGCGCAAATAAATACATGTGAAGGAGCTAAGTGCCCTTCCCAGTGACATAGGGGCGTGTAATCTCTACAGTGCTGAAGGGAGCTTCTAAAACAGAGTATCGAAATTTTTTCTAGTAAATCGAAGCTCGCTTCAGAAAAAAAACTATGCTAGTGAAAGCAAACTGCGAGTGCAACGAAACAAAAAACTTTCGTCATTTGCACGGTCTGCAAATCGCAAGTGCAAGCGAGCCTCGCATGACATCTCCTTCGTCGCGAGTTCTCCCACGTACGTTCTGCGTGTAACGTCTAAATGCGCTAAACTTAGGCATACTTATAATGTCCCAGCAACTAACTACATACACGACCAATCTCTCTTACTACCAATAGTACGAAGGGCGCTTCAGAAGACACTAATTGCCCCTGAGATACTCGCCTTTGCGCATTCATTCCCCATTTATCGCTGCGTTCTTACATGTGAATTAAACTATTTTATGAAGCATCCTCGCATGTGCTCCTAACAGTTGTCTTCCGTTTGTATATATTACAAATGAGGCTACGTGCATGGGCACTTTCTCGTGGCGCAACAGGAGGCGAAAAACATCCGGCCTGCGCGGAAGTCACAGCACAGTCACAGCGAAAGCTAAAAGTGCGGCCTTCAGAGCCTTTTCTAAGCACTTATTGGGTAACTGCTGCAAGCACACTTGCTTAATACCGAATAGAGCATTATAATTGAAATTTTCGGGGTAGTAGACCGTCATTCGCAATGCTATGTTTAATCATTCTTCTGAGAAGCGTGGTATCCGCTAAACACTTGCAAAAAACTTTGTGCCAATTGTAAATGCAGTGGCCTACGACCATGAGGAGTTATGACTGAAGTTCGTATGTGCCACAGTTATTAGGTGAACAAGAACAAGCTTTTGTAAAGGGTTGGAGAATTGGGTGACCCACTCGTTAGGGTATTTGCCTTGTGCGGAGACTAGTTGTTTTGGCGCTATTTTTGGAAGCTTTTGAATCATATTACCGTGATTGCTTTCCCGACATCAAAGCTGCTTAAGGCAAGTTTTCCAACAAGTCTCAAGCACTGGCGTGGCTCAGTGGTAGAACACTGGGCTGACACCCAGCGAACCCGCGCTCGAGTCCTACTGTGTCATTGGGACCAGGTTTGTTACTGCAAAAGTTGTTATGAGGTCACAGCTGTGATCTCGCGCAGCGGCGTAGTTCTCCGCCGCCGCCGTTGTTCATAACCACGTCGCGCAAAATTTGACAAAAAAATCTAGTACCGATGGCACTCTAGAGTTTTATACAATAATACTTAGAGGAATCTGGCGGTGTGATCAAGTACCTCCATGGGAAATATGTGAAGTACAGGCTTCGGAATAGATAGTGTTAGCTAGCCAACTATCTACGGGCTTTTTTCTACAGTCTCAGTTCTGTTTTTCACGAAGCTCGGGTAGTTGGATGCCGTGAAAAAGGCAGGAACAGGCTTTCTTGTTCGAAGGGGCTCACGACCACTATATCTCCTAATTAGCTGTTATGTTGGAACTTTAGGAATCGTATTTGACAGTTTAAAGAAAGCGTCGTCCACTCACCGCTACGCATAGATGTAGCATCTCAAGCAAATACAGAATAAATCCTCGCGTTGATGTTTTAGGGGCGAAGCTTCTTATAGCGGCATGCATTCGTCCCCTTCGTAGCGCTGTGTAACCAGTCTTGATGCTAGTACTAGATGTCGGTATAGGTAGAAGCGCGCTCGTTTTACAATTTAAGAATAATCCAGAGTACGTTGATCATTAATAAAAAGATAGCTTTTTTTGGTGCAATAACTTACAGAGAGCAGTATTGGTGATATAATCTTCAAAAAATTTTCTCTTGAATTCGATGCTTATAAAAAACTAGTATCAGAAGGACGCACAATGAGCACCATCTGACAAGAAAGGGTCGCCCCATTAAACTCGCTGAGCGTAACCTCCTTGGTTGTAGACAGGTTTAGCGACGGCTTCGCTGCAGCACCATGAGTAGAGTAAACTTGTATATAGCCATGAACTCGAGGTGGTGAAAGGTGAGAAGTAGACACGAAGCGCAGGCCATAAGAAAGTGTCCGTGTGCCACCTCTCCTTTAGTACTTGCTTGGAATGTCCTCTGGATGGTGGTGCTTCTATATACATATATATATATATATATATATATATATATATATATATATATATATATATATATATATATATGATGAAAAGATGCGAGATGGTGGTACTTAGTGTTCGCCATATGGATGGACGAACTGACAGACAGACGCAGGGACGGACGCACGAATTTAAGCCCAGACGGGTGCATGGACGGATGTACGGATGCACGAACAGACACACATACGGATGAGCGGGTGAACGCATGGATGGTCGCACAGGCGGACGCACGGACGGACGGAAGCAAGAACGAACGAACGGATGGACGCTTCGCCACACTCTATCATTCCCCCGTGGATATGCTGCCATTTTTTTCACGAGAACATCTTCCCTAAACGCGGTTTAAATCGCCTGCAAATCGATGACAAAGCTAAGTAGACGCACCGTCACGCTCCGCTGAGTCGACTTTACAACCAGAGATGCATTCGTAGTATGATGATGATGATGATTTGTGGGGTTCAACTTCCCAAAACCACCATATGATTATGAGAGACGCCGTAGTGGAGGGCTCCGGAAATTTCGACCACCTGGGGTTCTTTAACGTGCGCCCAAATCTGAGCACACGAGCCTACAACATTTCCGCCTCCATCGGAAATGCAGCCGCCGCAGCCGGGATTTGAACCCGCGACCTGCGGGTCAGCAGCCGAGTACCTTAGCCACTAGACCACCGCGGCGGGGCTGCATTCGTAGTAGACCATTGGAACAGACGCATCTGGCGTCGCAGAAGACAAAATGATAAGTGTTTCTTGCTACTGCACTGTAATTTCCATAAATAGATAATACACCCTTTCTAGAGCAAAAGAAGCATGTTTGTTTTCAAAAGTTGTAAAAAATAATTTATTAAACCTTAGTGCCAATTCTGAAATGCAACAGCAGAGCGATGCATACCGATATGGTTTATTTTGACCAAATTTCACTTTTGCCACCTGATCACAAAAAGCTTTTGGAATAAAGTTTGCGTACAAATAATTGAAGCAAGTTTCAATTGAATATAGCTTCATGTCACTCAGTTTTACACTCGGAAAAGAAGCGTCGTGAATTTCAAAAACGTAATTTATCCGAAGTGGATCTGAAGCCTGTACTTCCCATGATTCTCATAGGGCTACAAGCGCAACTGAAGCAGCCCGCACCGACACAAGCGCAAGATTCTCTTGTAGGTATTATGGTATGAAACTCTATGAATGACACCGTGGGGCTTGAAGCCGGATCCGCTGGATGGTAGCCCAGTATTCTACTACTGAGCCACGCCAGTGCTTGAGACTTGTTGGCAAACTTGCCTTACACAGCCTTGAATTCACGAAAGCAATCCTGTTAATACGACTTATAAAGCGTTTTCAGCTAAGGAACAAGCAGTCGTCCCACAGTGCAAATAGCGTAACGAGTGGGTCGTCTAATGCTAGCACCCATTGCAAAAGTTTGTTGTTGTTCAAATAATACCTGCGGGGCATACCCGCTTCAGGCCTAATTCCTCATCGTCGTCAGCCACTGCATGAACCATTGGCACAAAATTACTCGCAAAAGTCTAGCGAATACCACGCTTCTCAGAAGAACGACGATAATTGACCATTTGCGGGAAAACCACTGCGCATGAGCAGTAACCGCACAGGTAGCGTTCCTGTACAGGCGTTTTGGTTTTGGTTGGAAAACATCAGCCTGGCGTTCCATCAATATGACCCGTAGTAACGGCGAACACTGCCGTTTTCACGCAAACACCCTACCTCACAGACGGTGCACAAGCCGTCCTCACTGAACCTATAGTTAATCGACAGACATTTCAAGGTTCAACTTCAAGTGTATAACATAATGTTCTTCTTAAAAGAGCAGGCGTAATGAGCCTGGCAAACCGTCGAGGTAGCGGAGTGCAGGTATCACCTCACTTGGTTATTTCTCAGGCTGAAACGCGAGAAATTCTTGTTTTACACCGTGTATACAAACATCAACAGAATGTTTTTCTCCTTTACCTTCTTGTTTCAGTAACGGGCATGCGTTTTTGGTCCTAAAGCAACAAAACAAGCGTTTTGTTTTCCAACCAAAAGCGAAGCTTTCCTGTTTACACGACAGGAGGCGCTCACTTTTCCGCAAATGGTCAATTAGCAAAATGTCTACTCTAATGCCGTAGTGGGCATCAAGCAAGTGTGCTTGCAGCAGTTACCCAAAGAGTGTTTAGAAAACGCTCTGAAAGGCCACTCTTTTTCCTTTCGCTTTGACTGTGCTGCGCCTTCCGCGTTTCGTGCGATGTGGTTATGGACATTGGCGGCGGTGGCGGCCGACAACTACGGCGCCACGCGTTACCCGAGTTCAGATCTTATAACAGCGTTCGCTGTAAAACGAGGCCTCCGAGAAAGCTGCGGTTATAGCGAAGACCATGGGCAAGAAACAGGTCATGGTGGTCACTACCACGATTTTGTGATTTACTTGAATGATGCGCATGTTAACATTTGGCAGTTAGTGCACGATGT
The DNA here is from genome assembly GCF_043290135.1 of Rhipicephalus microplus. Classification (NCBI taxonomy): domain Eukaryota; kingdom Metazoa; phylum Arthropoda; class Arachnida; order Ixodida; family Ixodidae; genus Rhipicephalus; species Rhipicephalus microplus. The sequence continues at coordinate 66,281,056 of NC_134701.1, forward strand.
TTTCTGCTCACTCCCAGTTTAGAACATGGGTGGCCACGGAGAGCGTGATGTTTATCACCCGCGTCTGCATTCATCTATTGAACGGCGCGTGACACGGCAAGAGGCGCTGCAGAACTTTAAGTCAAGGTTACCATGGTTATCTCTCAAAGCTACTCAAAACATAGCAGGAGGCTTGCAACCCTGCACTTGTTGGTGTGAACGGCTCTGTGCGCAATGATATGTGCGCAATGACACATATCTAGCGTTCTCGCCATTAGGTTCGTGCGGAAGCTACGAAAATCAGTAACACTAAAGTCATTTACTTTTGTGGTATATAAAAACATAACGGAAGCATTCACTGAGGTTATAATTCATAGCACGTGAAGCTGTTGCATCCGCCTGTATTTTCTCCGTCATTCTGGTGAGCGATCCACCGAGCAATATGCATGTTTTTGTGGCGCCTTCTCAAGGACACTTTCTGAAACAATTGTGGCGTATCGCAGCAAGCTCCTGCCACCACCACCACTGCATAGCACAGATGGTGGTGACGGCGCATCTGCTGATTTCCCTGTCTGAGTTTTGTGTTGTGTCATGGAGCCACTTGGAAGTGTTTACATGCCCGGTGGCTTCTTTTCTGTCACCAATTAATGGAAGAGTAGGCCAGCAACAATTAAAATGCCGCCCAAGAAGCAGTTGACTACCGTCATAGCAGCAACATGTTCGCAGTCAGCGTTCGCAGTCGCAGAGGTGCGTGCGAAACTTCGCGTTCAATGGGTTGAAAACCACGTCCACGTGCGGACTTCCAAGTAGCCTTTGCTTCCCGTTTGTGAGGGGTCATTACTACATTGTGCATAGGGCGTACATTCGTGGCAAAGACCACTGGCGACAGTGTGGCCTACTACTGACTGGTTGGGTGAATATAATATTTTTTGTGGTATTCATACTAATCAAATTAACTGCTGGGCCCCTGCTTAGGCCTGCTTTTGCTTCAACGTGTTATTCAATATAGGAGTGCGGAGGAATGATCAGGCAAATATTTTACTAAATGATGTGTACGTCATGCGTAACTCGCGTCTAAGGGCCGTAGTGTTTACTTGCCTACGCACTGCAGTTGAGGGGAGATGATCGGGCAACAAGCGTGTTCTATCCTTTTAGCACAGCGCAATATCTGGCGCCGATCAAATGCTGCTGACTGAACCTGTCGAGAGCTATGTACCCTTCACTGTCGTTTAGTCAAAATAAAGTGCTCGGGTAAGTTGGTTGTGAACCTGCAATATCTGTGAACATCGCACTACGGTGACAAGGAAAAGGCACAGGCGTTGAAATTTCGAAAGGTTTATGAATCGACACGCGGCTTCATGTCAACACACGCGGACTTTTTTGCGTTTTTTTTTCACCGAACGAATGTGCTTTGACAACAGAATTCAACCACTGAATGTCTGCGAATAACACGTGACAAACTATTCTGTTTCACGTTCATTAGGTTCAAGCAGATAAATTACAGCGGCTCCATTTTGATATTTTGAAGACGCCAAAATTAATAGCGTAGTTACGCTCAGGCCAAAACAAACCAAGGTGCACTCAATCATACCTTGCTGTTGTCGCCATTCCAAAACAAATGCAGGAAACATATCGTACAAACAAAAGCCGTAGCTCAAGCCTCATGGCTATTGCACTGCAGAGCGATGAGACACGCGAAGCACTATGCAGGAAACGTGACATATTCAGTTGGTTAGCACACAAACACACCTTTAATTAACGGCTTTTCACACTGTCTTGCAGAATCGAAGGCTGCCACGAACTGATGTCTTCATATCGGTGCTTCACGGCCCTGCTGCACACTTTGAGGCGCTGATTATCGTGTTTCGCCGATGGGAAGTGAGAAAAAAGAATGCTGCTGCTGGGCACACCTCCTGAAGCGCATCTATGAGCTGCACTTATTGCTGGTTTCGTGCTAATCGAACCAGATTTATAGATAATTTCATTGGTTGTGCCACCCGAACAACTCTCACCACCGACTCCACCGCGAAAATACAGGCGGTGTCTGTAACAGTGTCCCACAGATCGTTTCCCAGAGCCGCCACCAGGTGGCTGCGCATGCGCTGTAGAGGCATGCAAAAGGCGCATTTGTGGCGGTTCGGGTGCGCATCTGGCTAGCGGAGAGAAATTCGTAGCTCTTTTAGAGACGAAGCCTCTTACGCCGTGGGCCGTATGTTTCGTGTAGTCGTACTAGGTGTAGTAGCCACTTGTATTGCATTGCATGTCAATAAATACATTGTCACAGCATATCCGCGGAATGAATGATGATGAGCGCGGCGATGCGTTCATCAGTACATCCGTGCTTCTGTGCGTCCGTCCATGCGTCCGTCCGAGCATCCGTTGATGCGTCCGTCTTTATATCAGTACGTCCGCTTCGCCGCGCTCGTCACCATTGACATCGTGGATATGCTGTGATTTTTTCTGAGAGTTCAATGCACAAACACACCTAGTATTTTGTGAAATTCTAGTTTCGCACTCTCTAGCTGCTCCCGAATGCACAGCAAACTGCGCAGCAAACAGCAAGCAAGTTAAACTTTACACTACCCAGTTTTTCTCCTAGAGATGGCGCTACTTGTCTGTGGATATATAGAGACTGCTCTTCGTGCAAAATGTGAAATAGGGTGCGCAACACGGCGTCTTTTAGGCTTGCTTCTGTGTGTAGCAGCAAGACAATGCGATCACTAAATCACTATTAGTTATACAAAGGGTTATGTTTATTTTGTGCACCGCCTCGAAAAAGAGTAAAAAAAGGACTAACACTACCTCACCTCACGACCACCACATCTATGAAATGACAGAGTAGCTATTCATTGTTACGTCCATGCGCACTGCCTAAATGACGAACACTTCAGATGAAGGACTGTACTTCCATCAAGTCCTTCATTTCATGTGTTCGTCTTCTAAGCAGTGCCAATACCGTCACAATGAATAGCTACTAATTCGCCCAAGCAAGTACCCTTGTTAGAAAGTAGCGTTCTCTATTTCTAATGCTTCAAAAAAGAAGGAATGAAAAGATTATTCTCGCTGAAATAAATCTTCCAAGTTCACTTCAATATTTCTGCGAGGAGAACCTATTCAGTGCGGATAGGATGGATGAATGCATCGCCGAGCTTTATTTGTAGTCCCGAGTGACGCAACTAACGCACAGAGGGCTTCTCCCACGATAGACAGGCACCTAAATTTACTGATTCTGCCAAATCTAGGAGTCCGCCTTAGTGATTTTGTGCACGTGGCGTATTTCAGTGAGCGAGCCAAAGAAGAGAAGATTTGAAATATATTTCGAAGGAGGCAGATATATGTCTGCACCTTGAAAGCACGTTTTATTATGAGAGCATCTGATAAAAGAAAAACAGATATCGCCTGCGTTGAGCTTTGCTGCGATATTCAATGGATCATAAATCTGAATTCACGACTGTGGAATAGTAGGAACAAATAGAATACAGGCTCAGTGTGTCCAGGGCCTCATATTTTAGTGAATGCGCCTAAGGTTCGAGTGTTAGATTTGAGCGCTTTTGTACATGTCCTAAATTTAACATGAGTACGTATTCTATATCTACCAAGACGAAATGGCATTTGCGGGGTTCTAACTAGCTTTCACCCGTAAACAGCTCTCCATACGCCAAGATATTGCTAATGGAAATGGTGTAAACGTGTATTTTCCTGTGAGTATTTATTAAGAGTGCGACTTCTGAAAATTCACATTGCAAAAACGAAATTATGAGCAGTTAAATTGATGCGTACCTAATTTAACTAGAATAACATTCTTCTTCTTGATGTTTTCACGTATTTTTGAAAAGCAACACCCAAAAGATTATGAACTCATTTAGTAGCCGGGCAAGATGAAAACTCACGGTTGGCAACTGTCCCCTAGCACAAATCATCACTGGGCGAAATGGTAAATATTCATACTAAAAAAAATGTGGTTTCTCGCTTCATATTAGAAATCGGTATAACACGAAAGTAAAACCTTTCTTTACAAAAGTTGTAATTTCTTACTGTAAATTGACATAACAGAGCCCATACAACCTCTCTTGGTGTTTGAACGCGAAATTTAGGCACCGTTTTCGTAAATGCATTCACCTGTATGCTTGGTAATACATCTATTTACCGATGCCTAGCGTCCGTGTTTAATGATTGAATAATGACTAAACGTGCCCTTGCGGTCATGGAGGAGTGTAAATCTGTTAGTTAATGGGGAGAGTGGGACCAAAGAAAGAGGTGTGACAGCTAGAAGCCCGGGACTGATTGTACACGAAACTTGGGTTAAGGCCGCCTAGTCGCGGCATGTTAGAGTTAATGAACACCACTGCCATATTAGAGGAAAACATAACTCGCGTAGTTTTGTCCTTCCTGGCCGGCCACAATTTTTTGCTCGGCGAGCGCAAGCGGGAAATGGCCACTTACACGACGGTGAAGCAAGCGCTTTGTTCTATGCGTTGCGGAACTATATTTCGTATAGATAGATGCTATGACCCACGCCGGCACTTTGGGTAAGGTCACCGTCTGGCAATGTGTTAGGGCATTGACAACATTGTATTTCTCCTAGTAAAAGCACACTGAATAGTACAGACGCGTAAAAACGACGCGTTGAAGGATCAAATTGTGGTTTTCACAGTCTTGATGCAGTATTATGCTTTACGAAGAGACCTGTGAGAGGGCTGTGGTTGATATAAAAGTCGTGTTTTTAAAGCCCGCAAAGTATGTAACCATTGTGAACAGGGACCATGCTAATCTTCTCTATATCTTTCCAATTTTAGTTTATGTACTCTGCAAGTACGTTGAAATGCTAAGGATGCAAAGAAAAGTGCTGTAACAGCCATAGGCAAGAGAAGAAACTTTTAGTAAATTTGATACATTGAAAGCGTTAAAGGGGCGTAAGTAAATACAGCCAGCCTTACGCACGCTGGTGAGTCATGTGTGGCATTCATACCTTTTGCCTGGCTGTGACTAACCCACCCGTGAGTGATGTAGAGATCTACTAACATATCTTTACATCCTCGTCCAGTGTAGCGATTTATATAATCAAAGAAAAGAGCACTTCTTACTGCCCTACCGATATCAGCCCCCGCTACATCCTGTCTTGCTCATCAATAGAGATGCGTCATAGAATTTGACACGATAATACCTAAAGAGGAATCTGGCACTGCGATCGTTTATATTCATAAAAACTGTGAAAACTACAGGCTTCGCATTGGGTAGGAAAAGCTAGCGAACTGTCTACAGACATCTTTCTATAGTTTCAGTTACGCTCTTCATGCAGCGTGGGTAGTGGAGTGTCGCGGAAAGAGAATAAATTTATTAAAAATAAAAGAACACCAGTCCGAGTCTACTTTAGAAGGCCCATCCCTCAAACAGGCCTAGAAGTTCTAAATGCTGGAGCAGTCTCTTCATGATGTCTGGCGAGGGGTCCACTAGCCACTCCTCCAAAGCCCAGGTCTTAGGTTTAGAGGTATGTTGTTGAGGCTCTCGCCCATGGCCGCACGAGCACCCGGACAGTCCCACAGAACGTGAGCGTTATCCGGTAAGCCACCGCAGGCCATGCAAGAAGGAGACCCGTCTTTGTCTTGTATGTAGGGCTGAATTGGTGGTGTCAATAAAAAGCGAGTTTGGCCACGCCTTATCAGGGCTGCCTCGCGTCTCGTCATGGAAAGAGGAGGATCCGGATAAACCGTGCAGTTCTTCTGTCTAACCTGTCTAAACGTGCCATAGCAAGTAATTCGGTGCGCTTCAATAAATCCGGTCACCACAGAGGAAGGCCTGGGAGATTTATGCAAGACATGACGTGTGCCACTTCATTGCCCCTGATCTCTAAGTTACCAGGTATCGACTGTATGCGAACACGTAACGAAGGGTGGTCACCTAAGTGCTTCGTAAGTTTGCTGTAATGCGTGTCGGGAATATAACCTGTCGCGAGGACTCGACAGGCTGCTTGGCTATCTGTGCGTATCAGTCAATTACGGGCATTTGTGTTGGGTATGGTAACTGCTTCGACTATGGCCGTGATTTCTGCAATACCATGCGTGCGAATGTTGTAATGGAATCCCCATGACAGTGGTAATCCATCGGAAGCTATTCCCGTTCAAAATATCTCGCTGGTATGAGACGGAGATGCATCCGTCTACAAGATCCACTCTCCTGTGGATTCTTGGAGATATTGCACTCGTGATTCACGTCATCCTTTTTTGGGTAAATCTATCCATGTGCCACGCTACTGGTTCGACGGTGATCTGGTCGAGGGTCGCCGATGGGAGCTAGGTTGTTTCGAATGTGACAGGTGTAGATGTGATTTGATTGATTGATTTATGGTCTTTACGTCCCAAAATCACTATATAATTATGAGAGACGCCATAGTGGAGGGCTCCAGAAATCTCGAATACCTCGGGTTCTTTAACGTTCACCAAAATCTGAGCACACGGGCCCACAACATGTCCGCCTCCATCGGAAATGCAGCCGCCGCAGCCGTGATTTGATCCCGTGACCTGCGGGTCAGCAGCCGAGTACCTTAGCCACTGGACCACCACGGCGGGGAGGTGTAAATATGTAGTAGCCTGATTCACGAAGCAGGGCACATCGTTGTGAAAAATATTTGAGTTTTTTTTTCTTCTCTTTTCGGCGAGTGGAAGCCGAAGCAAGCGGACGTGCTTTTCGGCGTTCTGATCTATCACTGCTATGTGCTTTTTGCGCGCGCAGCTCTTATAAGGGTTATAAGGGCAATCAATGCCACCGAAAGGCTGCGGCAAGGCGAAACAACAGGAAGCGGTTTCGGTGACAGCGACATCCAACCATCAGCAGCAGGCACAGCCGAAGCCTGCACGCTCTAAGCGCAAACCCCGGCTTCAGCACAACAGGAGTCATTTGCTGCGACCCGCTGTGAGGCCCCGAGCGAAGGGAAGGCAACAGGCAGTCCTTTTTCCTCCCCAACCACGACCGCACTTCCAACGTAGGACGCAGCTCTCGCAAAAACATCGATACGGAAATATCTGTCTCAAGTTCCTCAAGTAAACACCGCACGCCATCCTCGTCGACGTCCAACACCTTGGATAGAACGAGGCGAAAATTCGGAGGCCCCAGCTTCTGCTTTCACGCCTTTTCTCCACTCGCCCCACAAGCGGATGCCGACACACCAGTGGCACCCCTACCACAGCACTCGTTCCCTTCTGCAACAGTATACTACAACAGTATACCCGTTCCTCGCATACATTTTCTGTGCATCTTTGTCATCTTCAGATCTACCGATTGACTGGCAAACGGCGCGTGTGGTGCCCGTACACAAGAAAGGGGACATTGCACTGATTACAAACTATCGTTCGATATCGCTCACTTCTTCCTGCTGTAAGATTCTTGAACATATTGTTGCAAATTGCATAAATAAATTTTTAACCGACAAGAACATTCTTTCTTAATCTCAGCATGGATTCAGGAAGGGTTTTTCTACGGTCACACAACTAACCACTGTAATTCACAGTTTTGCAAGTGTCCTTGACAAACTTGGTCAAACTGACGTAATTTTTTTGGATTTTCAGAAAGCATTCGACCTTGTTTCACATGAAAAGTTACTTTGCAAACTAAAATACATTGGCCTTCCCTCTTTCATCATTAATTGGATTTCCGCCTACTTAAGCAATCGCACACAATTTGTTTCTATTGATGGTCACCACTCGCGTAGTTCGCCAGTTACTTCGGGGGTACCACAAGGTAGTGTACTGGGACCGCTCCTGTTCTTGATTTTTATTAATGACATCGTTATTGTTATAACAGAGCCAGTTCGAATCCGCCTATTTGCAGATGACTGCATATTGTATCATGAGGTTGTTTGTCGAGAAGATCAGGAACTTTTGAATACTAACCTCCTTAACGTTCATTCATGGTGTAAACAATGGGACATGAAGCTTAATGAAACAAAAACAGTATACATGCATATAACAAAGAAAATACGTAAACGGCAGTTTTCTTAGAGTCTTCCATCTAATCCCCTAGTTCCGGTAAATAAATGCAAATATTTGGGGGTGACCAATACTAACAACCGCAGTTGGAATTCTCATATCGCTAACATTTGTGCTTCTTCTTTTCGCAAGCTTTGTATTCTGCGACACAAACTTAAACAGGCGCACCCCGAAACCAAGCTTCATGCATATACATCGCTAATTAGGCCTAAGTTAGAATACGCTTGCACCGTCTGGGATCCTCACACCAACCACAATACTAACACACTTGAAATGGTTCAGCGCAAAGCTGTTAGATTTATTTTTTCTAAATTCCGTTCCACCAATTCGCCAACAGCGGTCATGCAAACTCATGGAATACAAACATTGAAATTAAGAGGTAAAATACTCAGGCTCAAATTTCTTTTTCTTCTGAAGAATAAGAAACTCTCTTTTCATCCTGGACCATATCTACGCCCGTTATCAACTAGACTAACCAGACATCATCATCCTCAAACTTTATCTCCACATCATACAAGAACTAACACCTTCAAATTTTCTTTTTTTCCTCGCACTATTAACGAATGGAACTCACTGCCATTATCATTGATTGATTCAGTTGAGTCATTTGACCTGATCAATTTCTCATTACCTAACATTGAAATTGAAATGTAAGCGTTTATTTTGTTTGTTTTTCGCCTTTTGAAATGCTGTTTTTTTGTTTTGCGATTCACCCCTCCTGCCTGAGCCCATGTGGGCCTGCAGTATATTGTAAATAAATAAATAAATAAATAAAAAGCAGTGGCACCACGCCACACCCGGGTTCCGACACACCAGCGGCGCCTGTGCCAAAGCCCCTGGCCCTTCCTGCAGCAGTGGGAGAGCGCGAAGACACCGTCATCATTGCCCCCTCTTTAGCCCTGTGGGGAAGAGAGCTACCTCTTGACGGTAACCCGCGATCGCGGCCTTTCTGTCGGCCTTCCCGCCCACCCAGTGCGTGCGCGTGAATTATAGACGCAACCTCGTCATAGTGCATATTCTACTATTCACCGACCCAGCACAGTTTCTTCTGGTCAGCCGTATCTGCGAGATCCACGTCAGGGGGAAGCTTTTCGTGGATAACATCAGCGTCGGAACTATCTACGGCATCGACTCTAACCTTGACATGGACGACATCATGAGCAGTATGGCATCTGCCATTCCTGTCATCTCCTTTGTGCGCCGAGGTGGTGGTCTCACGCTCACCTTCGAGGGCACTACCACTCCATCGGAGGTGTTCCCTTACAAGCTCAGGAGGCCAGTCCACCCTCACCAACCGCGGCCTCTTCAGTGCTCCCGCGGCGGTCGCTTCGGCAACGTCACGGTGACATGCTCGCGGGATGAGTGCTGCCTCCATTGCGGTGGCAGGCATCACAAGAGAACGTGCTCCGCGACGTCCCCACGCTGCATGAATTGCAGCGGAAACCACTCATCGGATGAGCCGCGCTGCCCTTCCTGGCAAATTCAACGCAAGGCCACCGTCATCATTGCTTCCTCGGATGGCCCATATGACGCGCCGCCAAGAGTTGGAGAAAGCCAGGGCTGCTGTTAGCACCAACGACCGCCACGGCAGCGCGGCGATCGTGAAAGGTCACTCCTTTCGCGACGCTGCCACCGGTGGTGGCCAATCGACGCCAGCCCTTGCCCCTTGCCCTCCCACGAATGCACCTGTCACTGCAACGACCCCATCTCCTTCGACTGAGCCGGTGCTAGCCGTCGATCCGAAGGACGCAGGGCTAGCTGAACTTGCTCAAGCAATTCGTGCGATACTCGCGACTCGCCCAGTGCATTCGCCATTGTATGATTTGTGTGAGGCAGCTCTGCTTGCCCACGACTCCCTCAATTCTACTGAGTAGCCTCTGAAGTGTCGCTACCAACGGGGCCAGTGCGATTTACTCCGTGAGTTTCGAGGGCCGTTTTCTTCCTCTTGCCCGTGTTGAAACGTGAACATTGCATTGCCCCCGGCATCTCGGCGGTTTTCCCAGTTGAATGCGTTGGCGTGCGTGTGTTCTCGCGCGCGTTTGTGAGGCAGATCGAATACGTTTTTTTTTACTCTTACAATTTTTTTATTCCTTTATTCCCATTCCCCCATCACCTGCGCAGGACTGTGGAGGTGCCCTTCAATGAGAGAAGTAGTAACGGAACTGCGCTTATTTCCTCCTTTTTTCCTTTCAAAGTTACTTCGAGCCGCGTGCATTGTGCATCGCGGTGAATTTGAGCCAAGTCGTCAAAGTTTGGTAGGATCACACTTCCTTGAAGTCTATCAGACTTTCCATTATGATGAGTACTCAGTATCGTGCGAGAAATGTGACGAAGCAAGGTCTCGAGCTTCAATTTTTGGGGGGTCTTGGTAGTGTCAATGTAATGCTATTGATACATGACGCTGAGAATGACTTAAGCTAGGGTCATTCGCCTGAATTGGCGTTCTTTGATGTCTCTGAATTTTCGCGTTGTGCGTTTCAAAAGACGGTGTACTCGCTGCAACTGTTGTATGACCGAGCCACTCCTTCAAATCGCCGTCATTTTAAAACCAGAAGCTTAGAACTTTGATGCAGAGATTCCTGGGATTAGGGTAATTTTGTTTCTAGAGTCCAACCAGTTGCCGGTCTTCCTGAGCGTTTGGAAGCTTCCCGCTTGTGACGATGATAAACTCAGATTGGACACTGGATAGCGTGAGCCCCATATCTTCAAGGTATCGAACAGTCGTGTCAATAGCTGATTGTAGCGTCTGATGTATTTCTGATGGGGAGCCCCTTCCAGCCCAGAGTGTGATGTCCTCTGCATATATTGTGAACTAAAGGTCTGATATGGGCCTGAGCTCCCGCGTCAGACCATTGAGAGCGAGGAAAAAGTGTCGGTGACAGCATTCGCCCATGCGGGACGCGTCGCTGGATCTACCGCGTGCGGGCTTTTACTTCGTTTACCTGCATGGCGACTGTGCGTCTGGTAAGAAAATTTTTGACATAGTTTTATAGCTTCTTCTCTGGTCATATTGCCTTGAGGCCCTCGAGAACCGCTGTGTGTGTTACATGGTCAAACGCACCCTTAAAATTAAGGCCAACCACAGCGCGCAGTAGAGAAGTGCTGTGCATGGCGCGCACATCCTGTAAAGCAAACATCGCATCTTGCGTAGACATGTGTTTTCGGAAACCAATTACGCGCGGTTCAACCGAACAGGCTCTGTTCTGCTGCCAGTGTACACTCTTTAACGCTATGCTCTCCATAAGTTTACCTAGACACGACGGCAGTGAAATCGGGCGAAGGTTCACAATTTTGTTATGTGCTTTAAAGGGCTTCGAAATGGGACTACAGCGGCCATTTTCCACTTTTTGGGTATGTTTCCTGTTTCCCAAGCTTGGTTGACAATGTCGAGGAGAAACTTAAGTTGTGTTTCGGGAGAATTTCCTAACATCTTATTGCCTACGCCATCCAGGCCTGGCACTGTCTTCCTATTACAGGCATCGATAGCCATTCAAAGTTCTCCCATTGAGAAAAGTTGCTCGAGATCTGAGAAGTGTAGTCAGCTAATGCCTGCAGAGGATGAGCGTAAGGGATGGTCGAAGCTGTTGGAGAAAAGCGGTCTGCGATTTTTTAAGCCAAAGCTTGCGAGTAAATCTCATTCTTTGTCTGTATTATTTCTAGGTCTTTTTTCGTTTGGGTTGCCCAAGCAAGGTGTGAAAAAGAGACCATGCTCTGCTCCTGTGTAAGCTGGTGCTTCCGTGCTCACAAATATCCACCCAATTGTCGGTGGCTAACTTGTCCGCATACTCTTGCGCTTTTCGCGTGATGCCTTCTATGTGGAATTTCGGACATTTGTTCACTTGGTTGCGTCTTCATCTCCTAATTAGAGCATGCCTTTTGTCCCAGAGGGCTACAAGGTTTCAATCAATCTGAGGGTTTTCAACATTGCGCTGAACTGTTTTGGTGGTTTGTCTATGTGCTGTAAGAAGAGAATGGTTCCAATCGTCAAAGGTGGACGTTTTTACTTTCTAGTGACCCTGCAAAAGGCATCCCAGCTTGTAAGCTCCAACGGTATTAAGTAGTACCCCCGCAGTGGACCTGTTTGTCTATTAGCTAAGACAATTGTAATTTCGTGGATGATATGATCACTGCCTAATGTTTTGTTTTGGTGTCTTCTTTATCCTGCCCCATGCCAAATTGGTATTTGTGGGACGTTGCACAGAATTACCGGTTCTAGTGGGCGTGTTAACATCATTGAGAAGAGAGAGGTGGTGTGGGCCAAATTGAGAAAGCTCCTTCAGGACTCGTAAGATGCATGGTAAACCCACAAGGTATGACTGTTATTGAAGTCACCTTTTTATAGCGAATCCGATTTTTTATGTCGCTTGATAAGGTTGTGCCATGGACAACGGCACATTTTTTAATTAGGTGGGCGATATGTATTGATAATGCTTAAGTCGTACGTTATATCGGAAGAATCTTCGTTTTGGAAAATTTTTTTTGTAAATATTCAAGTAGTCGACAGGTTCATGCACAACAGTGTGTTAATCCAATACCAGTGTTAAGGCCATGATTCAGTACGTAATTTGTTCAGTTCTATACCTAAGATTTCGTGGAATACTTGGAGCACCATAGGTTGTATAGCCTGGTAACGAGATTACTGCTAGTGGTGGAAAGAGCTCAAGCAGTGCTTTTGTTGTTCGACGAGGCTGAAGACTATTACACTCTTAAAAAAATGGAGTGACGTTCTCTCCATTTAGGGAGGAACGGCGATGTCCCCAAGGTTCGTCTTTAAATAGAGAAACGTTGCTCCCTCATCCACGGAGAAACACGTTCCTTCTTATGAAAATCAACATGGCTGCCCCCCGGCAAAGCGAGTAGGCTTAGCAACTGCAACGATTCTCGGCTGATAAAGAGTACACGGCACTGAAAGTTACAAAAAATGGTCCCGCTGAGCTTGATGTTGAACGAAATAATTATAAAAACAAGCAGACAAACCTGTGGCGGTGAACAAATCACGAAAGAGAACGACGGAGCAAGTATGTTTCGTTTGGTCAGCGAAGCCACTTTCACTCCGATAGACACGGATACTGCAGAGCCCTCACCTGAATAGTGCATGCTAGGCTTGCTGTATTTATTTCTCGCAGATTCACATAGTGTAGCGACGTTATCCATGCGTTTACGGGTCCCAAGGTCACGAGATGTGCCTCCAAACCGTAGACTCGATCGCAGCGAAACCATTCCGACTCAATAGTGCAGCTTTGATAGACAGATGTTCAACTTTATATAAGTAGCTGGAGGTGTGAGAGCGTCATAGCCGTGAAGTAGGTGGTAGCTGGCGCCATCTGAAGGGACTAAACATAACAAAAAAAAGTTGCCTGCCGCGACGTGTTGTCATACCCTCTTTCACGGCTCCCTTGCGGATTGTTTACGCTTTTTTTTATTGCCTTGCATATCATGAATGTTCACATTTTACATATTTACATATTGGTACAAATTCAAGTGCGTCACAAAATACACCCACAGAATTCATTGAGGTACCGTCAATTCTTGGCTGACTATTAATTACTACTTGGGCATTCGTAACAATCGCTCAATGCACCCAATCCAGTCTGGCGCATCCTCTTTACTTTTCAGCATTTACGCCTCAGCCCATGCAGGATTTGTTACGTCACAGCCCATTCAGGAATACTCTCACTGACACCAGAAGCCTAAATACGTGCTGAAGCAATGCATATAACTACACATGCACACATGGACACACACTACACATATTGTACGCAACAAGTGCACTAACATATACGCTATAAAGTACGCAACAAGAGCACAATCAACCATTCACAGCAACAGCCCACACTTTGGCGTGTTTACTCTTTTTTCTTTATTGTCTTTGACGTGTTTACTCACACCCTACTATGAAAGCATACCAGTTTATAGAGCGATGAATTTCGACTGACCATAGTGGAACAAGTTACAAGTAGGTTTTCTTACACTTTTTTTACGCTTTGTATCAATAGCACAAAATGCGCACACGTAAATATATTGTATCTGATGCTTAGGCAAACGTAAGTTTATCAACGGTTGCACAATATTGAACGAAATAATTACTGGAGCTTATCAGGTTTTCACGAAGGTGGTAACCCCCAAGCCATGCATAGAATGCTCGCGGCATTCCGAACGCTGCGTCATCTGTCGACCACTGCCACAGTTACGTTTTTTTCTTGGAGCCTCCGAGAGTGCAAACACTTGCCGCACGTTACCCATTTCGGAGGTCACGTTTTTTTTCTTCTTGTTACTTGGAGAGGGCGCAGCATGCAGACGAAACTTTGTTTCCGTCGTGGTAGGTGTTCTGTGGTCACGTCGATCTCGTTTAGTTGTTTCGTCTTAACGTTTGCTTATATTCTTTTTACGTGCGTACCGCAAGTGTGACCGTTAGCCATGGATACAGTACACCACTAGCCCTTCAATGACAATGTTTTTGATGTGGTAAAGACCATCCTAGCAGTGTATACGTACGTTATAACGCGGGTCTTGCGAGAGAAATAAGCGATGACCTCGCATCCAACGGTATTTTTTCGTGAGCTATGACAGTGGCTGTTGGCGTCGCGGCAGCTCGAATACTTGAGTGGAGGAACTATCGCTGCGGTGCGCAAGTTTACTATAACTTTATAGAATGTTGTGTCTGCATACTTTTCTGCTTCAGATGCCTCTCGCGATTCGCTTCGCGAGTCAACTGGCAATCATAGTGCGCGCCACAATTTTGTTGTTGGCGCTGTGGCTGTGGTGGTTATGACTCTGGATTCGGAATACTCTTTTCACAAAGGTGACTGAGTGTTAGTACTTACTTGCTGTGCACAGCTGTTACTAGTAGTGCATTTATTTTTGAGTTTCTCACGACAAAAGAGAATCGTGGACGAGAAAGGCATACTGCACGCGTGCATAATTCCTTCCTACTTCTCAGTGCTGGCATGGGCAATTCAAAACGAATGCGATTCAGAATTTGGTTTAACCGATAGAAGTCATTGGTTCACTTTTCAGAAAAGTTTAGTTATGATGATGGTTAAGACGTTTCTGATGGTTGTAACCTAGTCTGGCGAATAAACACTCGGTGAAACTTCGCAGCCTGTTTCCCTTTGTGCTTTCACCTGCCGTGGTAGCGTAGCCTTATTGTGTGTCGTGTGACTATGCTGGAGGACGCAGGTTTGACATCCGGCCACGGCGGCCGTATACGGATAGGGATAAACTGCAAAGAACATCCATATGGTGGTAGTGGCACGAATACCTCTATCAATTCTATGTGATCGTACTTTCACGCATGGACTTTAGAGTGATATCAGGTTTCCTAGAATGTTGAAAAATAAGTGTTATGCTTTTTTATGCGCCTCGTTGAATTCATGAGTGCTGTTGGTGCCGTGCGAAACTAAAAATGCGTGGACTTACCAAGTATGTCGACACCGAAAAAATTCATTAGTTTTTTACACTGTAAGGTAATCGATAAAGCAAGACTGCTTGGGAAGCAGAGCTCCTTGTATTCGTGACAATTGGTAGTATGAAACAACACGAGACACACATGGAAGTGTGCGGAGCATCGTGCGAGTGTCTGACGATAGAAAAAGAGAGGCTTTTACTCTACACTAATAAAACAAAAGAAAACGTCCCTCCTGCATTGCTTACAACAATCTTAGGTAAAAGCAATCGCTCGCGAATGACCGCGGCCGCCTATAGGCTTGGCGTGCGCATGCGTGCGAGCAAGACGCCCTTGATTGAGGAGAAACTTGAACGCTGAAGGAGGAACGTTGCTCCTTTGGTCCTTGCCGCGAGAGGGCACGACGGGTAAAGCACCCGAAAGGGAGGAAGTCGCTGCGCCGAAGGAAGAACGGAGCCCGTTTCTGCATTCTCGCTCCCCTTTTTTTTCTAGAGTGTAGATCTCCTAATTTTCTGCGACGTTGGAGCTTAACGAGTCGTATTTGACAGTTCAAACGAAGCATCGTTCACTTACAGCTGCGCATAGATGTAGCGTCTTATGCATGTGCAGAATTTTTGGCCAGTTCTCGTTTTTTCACGAGCGTGTCTGACCTAAGCTCTTTTTAAAATGGCTGCGAAACGATGACGAAGCCAAGTAGAGGCTCCATCACGCTCTGCTGACTCGACTTCACAACAACATCAGAGCTGCGTTTGGGGCAGACCACTAGAGCCAATGCCTCTAAGGAGGCGTTGCTTGGACAGACACCTAGGATCGCTGAAGACAAAATGATAAGTTTTTCATACTTGTTACTGGACTGTTACTGCAATTCGCAAGTTTCATCGCCTATAGGGAGCACACAAGGTGGTTAAATATGGTGCCCAGAAAGAGTATCGCTTAAGGTCGGAATCGCTGAGCACATAAGCGCCTTGCACTTTTTTTTATGCTTTACGATGCCCTTACTCTTTTTGCAGTCACATATTATGCCCGACTTAGACACTTCAAAAACTCGGATAGGATGCCTTGAAGAGGTCCTGAATTCAAAAAACATCACTTGTGGCGTGAAAGTCTGTAGTCGATATTTTTGACGCATGTTTGAAAAACGTCACGGCTTTGCTGAAAGGTGAAGCAATGAACACGATAGCAACAAATCAAAAGGTCAGTACCGAATAGCAAGCAGATCAAACGTGCCCCGCGTTTCTCACGCAATATGAGGCACAAAACGTACTCACAGGCACAGATGAACGCAAATAAGCGCTTCAGTTGTTACGTTGCAGTGTCTAAAAAACGCATCCTTTTCGCAGACGAAGACTGAGCAACGAGTGCAGTTACCTTTGTGCATCCAGTAACTGCGGCAGAAACGTTCTAGTGAAAGCCCAGCGCCAGCCAAGACGTACATGCAAAAGCTATGAACACCGCTGCCCCACCGCTACTCCAACACTCTTTCAAAAAATTACGCTGGCGGCCGCGGAGCCGCGTGAAATTCTACGGAACTTGCGAATAAATAGATGATGCGTTGGTTTTCAAGCGTAATTGTTCTATATGAATTCAGTAAATTTTCGTGCCGAATCTGGAACGCAATGGCGAGGCATTGAATACCCTGGTGGTTGAATTTGCCCAGGTTTCACTTTTGCCGCCTGGTAAGAAAAACATTTTGAAATAAAGTTTGCGCACAATACGAATGAAGCACGTTTCCATTACATATAGGTTCAAAATACTTTACTCTCGCGAAGGAGGCGTTGCAAATCTCAAGAACGAAATTCATTCGAAGGGGATCCGAAGCCTTTGTTTTCTATAATTCCCACGGGGGTAGAAGGACCGCTTGTAGAGCCCACGTAAACACTGGCTCCAAATTCCTCTTATGTATTTTTGTAGGAAATTCTATCGGATGCACTTCTTGATCCACAATTACTGTTCAATTTTTCAAAAAGATGTACATAGTTGTCACCCATATATTCTTAGATAATCTGTAGCATGACCTCCTCATCGCTGAAGCGGCTCTCACAATGAACTGTCTAAGTTATCCTAACTACACGTTTTTGCCACCGCCATGAATTCAAAATTTATGCGTTATACCCGCTTCAGGTCTTGAAATTTTAGGCTACTTTACAGACGTCTAACAGCACACCCAGTTCACACCTCTTCAATAACAGGCATTGCTCTTCGCTCATCAGTGTCCAAGGCGCTCTTTGTCGAAGCATGGCCCTTGCGCTTTAAAACCCACATACGACGAGGTCCGTTCCGACCTTGTCATATTGTGTTGGCAGAACCTGGACTGAGTGTAACAAACCAACTGGTTTTGTCACAGGTGACTTGTGCCGCTGAAAATCGAGGCAGGTTCAAACGTGATGTTTCACGGCAATGGTAATTCAAGGCCAGTAATACGTCTGCTTAACTCTGCCTAGTGGGCGCGTGCAGCCTAAATGTTCAGAGGTGACCTCATTTTGCACGTTTGCAAAACTTTCAGAACTAAGAGTGGTAGGGACAACAAGCAGGTAGGTAGACCCGTGTGAGAAGAATTTCATTTTATAAAGGACACTGTTCCGCCAACAAAACGACGATAATCTTTTTGCAACGACTATGGGCGCGTTCTGGCTTTGTGCATATAAATAATTTATCAAGCCAATTAGTTCAGAATTGCCATGAAGTTCGTCTAAGATGGCTGACGTGTCAAGATTTCCAATGAATGCTGTCTCTTCATTGAGACAAGCAGCTGACTGTATCGATGATTGAGACAGGCAGTCGGCGTCCACGTGCCATTTTCCCGACTTGTACACTATGGTTATATTGAACTCCTATAGTCTAAGGCTCCAGCACGCTGATCGCCTAGAAAAATCTTCGAGACTTCTTTTCATCAATACAGCGAATGGTGGTCACTGATAACCTTGAGTGGGTGCCCGTAATTGTATGGGTGAAATTTCATAACTGTTCATGAAATTCTGTTCATAACTGTTCATCAAACTCTTGAAATTTGTAGTATTTCTTGAACGCAAATATTTACCATGATTGGTGCCCTCCTTAATCCATTCTGACTTCGTACCTTAAATATAAGTTATCAGTGGCACTTAAGTTAGCACATTCTTATTGAAAGAAAACTCAGACGAGGTATTTTTACCAATAACGATAACGACATGTAAAAGACATTTTGGGTTGAGGTCAAAGCGACCCACTTCTGGAACGTATCCCTCTGATGAACAAGTATTTGTATGGAGTACAAACTGTCAAGCACTGAAGCATGTATATATGCACAAACGTGAACATAGGCTTACACAAGGCTGATAGTATTGAAGTTGAGTAGTTAGGATCTTAAGTCGACAGAAAGGCGGAGCTTCTGCATGCTCACTCGAGAAAAAAATCTTTGTGCTTATGGCTGACTCGAACTCATTCCCGAACTTTTTCTGAACCAGACTCTCTTGCTGAAACTTCTCAAAATGTTGCTCACCCAAACTTACACAGACTCAGACTTGCTGCTTGATTTAAATATGAGTTAGTCGACTCATGAATAAGTTTCTTGAACTATGTATGAGCCTCTTGGTACGTCACATTCTTCTGCACAAGCCACATCTTCATGGAGCACAACACAGCTAGCCTGGCCAGGTGATTTCCAGATCATTAATAAACACAAGGCAGTCCAATGATTTACTAAGAATACGAATTCTTCTCACAATGTGGAACTGATGACCGACAAAAAGCACAGAAACCGAAGCCATGCAGCCGTGTGCATGTTTCATTTCGAAATATATAGTTATTTACTCATAAGAAGTTTTCCCACGAGAGATGATATGTACGTATAGGGCGCTACGTAAACTTTTATATTGCACTTGCTTAACAGATAGTAATAGTAATAAAATAGTCCAAAAAATTTTCTAAACACCGTGAAAATTAGTTACTTCAATTGAGAGCACCTAAATTCTGCATTGTATTATAATTTTGCGTTGCCTTCACATAGCAATGTATATAAAACTGGTGTTAAAACGGTCAGGAATGCCGAGCTCATGTGCACGTCTGGTGCATGGCAAACACGTATCTGTATATATGCGTGAGGGGCAATTTGACATTGGATACAAGGTCGAATGACAGCGATCGATCTGGTGTTCACCTGTGCAGCAAAGTTCGCAATGTGAAAAGCCACACATTTATTGTAAAAATGCACTAGTACCGTTCTCTACGTGAAAATATGACTTGCATGTGCCCATGCTCCTACGGAGTGCGTTGTTTACCAGTGATGAAAAATACAAACACAATAACCTAATTAATTCCGTCCACTTATATGTGGACGGAATTAAACGCTTGTCAGGACTTTAAAAGTAGCACCGATGACATGGCATACACCTTGGGAAAATCGTATTCAAAGTTATTGATGCAAAAATTACCAGTAGCTGTTTCAGCGTCAAATATAAGGACACGTCCTCAAGGGCCCTAAGTAGTTCCCTAATAAGTATGAGTGCACCTCAAAAATATAGCACGCGTTAGTATCAGTTCCTACTCTACCCTGACACCATGATCTTATACAAGCTTTTCATCTCATGTCCCTTGCATATTGGTAAGCGTTCGGCCGGCAGCATAATTCTGGAGCCTGTAAGAGGCGTGCCGGCTATTCACGAAAGGCCGCCTCCCATTAAACATTTGCAAATTTTTAGGCGGTGAATTAGCAACACTTATAGGTTGGTCTGGTACCCTGGACATGCAGGCCTAGAGGGTAACAAGAGGGCGGACGCTCTAACTCGAGCGCTCACGAACCGAGCGGAGCAGCAGCCTTTCTCGCTGTTACCACCACCCAGCAGCGTCGGCTTTCGCGAGGAGGAGGAAAACGACCCGGCTCGGATGGCTCCACGAGAGCTTCTTGCTCACCAGCGATGCACGCGGCAGAAATATGGCGCCGCCCACAAATCTCTTAAAGGGGAATACGCCATAGACCTCCGTAAAATTCAAACGGGAGTTTATTCAAATTTATTACGACTGCACAAAATTCATCCAACTTTGTATGGGCGCGATTGTCCATGGTGTCGCGACTCGCCACCGACCCTTTACCATATCTGGTGGAGTTGTGCTAAACGGCCAAATGAACTTGATCGCTTACAGCGTATGTATAGAATGGAAAACTCTTTGGAGCAATGGGAGGTAATCCTCACTAGCTCGAACCCGGAGGTGCAACTAGCACTCCTGGACCACATCCGGCAGGCGGCGCAAGCCAGTGGAGCCTTGGACATGGGGCTCCTCCCATCTAGCTCCTAAACCCCTTCTTTTCAACCAAATCAAGTTATTTCTCTCTCTCTCTTTTTTTTTCTCTCTCTCTCTCTCTCTGGAGCCTGTTATGTCATGAAGTCCAAATCGAACTTTATTGCTCCTGCAAAAGCACCTATCGTCAAAACCAGCGATTAAGCGATGCTGATGCTATCACCGGCTGCAGTGTGTCTCATGCAACGAATGGCATAAGACATACCCCCCTACGGCATAACATACACTGCCCTAAACGTCAATGCTTTGAAACATTCCGCACCCATATGTTGAATAGTAGAGTGGAGCACTTTAAAAAACATTATCAAATGTTCAGCCGTTTCTCTCTTCTCTCCACACGCACTACATACCATGTCTGTGCCTTCGTATATGGCTCGCTACATTTTGGTCAACAATACTCCTGTTCTGGCCTCGAACAGCATAGAATTATTCCGAAAATTATCATAGATCTTTTCTTTTGCAATTTTCAGCTTGAAAGTTCGGTACGTCTCCAGGGATGATTTCGTAAGCATTACAATCTTCTACATGTCTCTCTCCGTTTTCTTCACCTTCTTCTCAACCGATGATTCTTTTTGGCTTGGTATTCTGTTGTTGTCTAAATACTTGCTTGACAATTTTCGAGCTCGCTTCCTCCAATTAGTATCAACATTCTTTATGTACAACTCACTGAAAACTTTTCTAGCCCAACGCTTCTTTCCCATATTTCACAACCGCTCCTCAAATTCTATTTTGCTGCTAGCTTCCAGGCACTCGAAGAATGTTCATCCCATATCACCCTGTACCACCTGATTAGGGGTATTCCCGAGTCTTACCAAAGCAAGTCTACCTCTGCCACGTTGTTCAAGTTCTAATCTCGGCAGAACCTCTGAATTTATGTACAACACCGCATTGCCGATCGTCGAATCCAGAACGATGGCACTTTTGCAAATTCTTCGCACAACGCCATACCTATTGTAGTTCACAGGTGCCCTATTTTTCATTACAGCTGAATTCCTGTTACCCTTATTCATTACGTATGTTTCTGCTCCCTTAGGTACTCAGCCCCGTTGTATACCCATGCGCCCAAATATTTGTGTTTATCAACCATTTCTATTGTGACTTCCTGTACCTTATGCTCACTGCCTTCGTTACTATTATGAATCACAATTGCCGATTTTTACATACTGAACTTGAAATTTCACCTCCTGAATTATCGCAGATGTATTTAATTCCTGCAGATCTTCCTGATGATCGGCTAATACTAGTATACAATATGCATACATCAATGCTGGCAATGACTGTTCAATATGTTTTCTTAGATGGGCAAAACAGAGGCTGAGACGTAGTCGACTCCCTGATATTTTGGTTTCTAGTTCCAGCAGATACAGCATAAATAACAAAGGTTACAAGGGACATCCCCATCAAAGCCCGCCTTGTATATCTATAGGTGCAGATACCTGTTCTTTCCATTTTATGACTACCTTGTTACATTTATAGATATTTATTTGAAGGTTAGGACAATACAGGGACAAAGGTTACAAGGACAAGGTTACAAGTGTGTCCAGTATTCCCCTCGAGTCTTTTTGAATCACACTATCATAAGCTGTTTTGATACCTATAATTGCCAGCCACGGGGGCCTGTGTTCCTTTTCAGCTATTTCGGTGGTGGCGCAGATTCCGCCAACGCAGGAGTCTGCGAACTCTCGTGGTAGCCGGGCACGCGGGTCGATACTTGTCTGTTTTGCTGGGTGGAAGGAAACATGCCGCGCGTTCGCCATCTCGAAAATTTTACCTCTTCAAGGCCTCCTACATGGCGGGCGCGAGGCGTGTATCTCTACGGTCGTCCCAATCGCCGCCCGCTCCCCCCCCCCCCCCCCCAGCAACACCAACGAGTATCGCGTCGCACTCGCGGCTGCCATGAGAGGGCGCGTTCAGTGAGGGTACCGGCGGCGGTTAAGACCATGTCATTCAGCAGAACACACGCGATTCAAGCGTGTGCATGGTTTTTTTATGCCTATGAGCAAGAATCATCACCAGGATCTTCTGGCTGTCCTGACAGGAAGTATTATATTTCTGTTACTGAATTTATGTTGGTCCGATTCGCGAAAAAAACCAGGTCAACTGCTGCTTTTTTCTAACATGTACTTGTAAGAAGGTATCGCTTATTCTGTGGGAGTATTATTTTTCCATTACTGTACATTTTAACTCGGCGCAGAATACCTCCATTTAAGAAACAGTCATTCAAGTAATCCTCCCTTTCCCAGGAGACTTGTATGAGAGAAAACTCGACTAGTTATCGTCGTTGAATCGTACTGCTTTCTTCTCCTGACATATAGCTTACTATATGACATACGAATATTTATGAAGTGGTAACCGAAGCGCAATTACGCTTTCGAAAACTGCGTCCTCTGCTCATGTCATTGATATGAGGTACGCGTGAAGTAATTTTGCTGGAATATTGAAAAGGCTTTTATTAGCCTACCTATGTTCAGTCCCCTCGTCTTTCAAAGGGAAAGTGCCCAAGTTGTGATCGTTGCCTTTTTAGGGGCGAAGCTCCTTTAGCGGCACCCGTTCGTCTCTCGTAGCTGTTGTAGTAGTGTGTAACAAGTTTAACATTTTGAGCTCCAAGGTGGTGCCGGTGAGAGATTTCTTCTGTGCGTTATTGAAGAATGAAAGATAGTGCTCAATGTACATGGCAGTGGCTGCTAAGGGGGAATGAGAGATAGAAGAATTCGGCTTTTAGTGAACACGCACGCTGTGAATTTTTTATTGTTCAACAACGCACAGAAGGCAAGGAAGGGTTGCTACGTTATTGGGCGTAACCTCCTAGGTTTTAGAAAGGTTTAGCGAGCGTTGGGCCGCAGTGCCATGAATACAGGGAACTAGTATATACCATGAACTTGGGGTGGTTATACGTGGGAAGTGGACACGCAGCGCAAGCCGTAAGAAATTGTGCGTGTGCCTCCTCTCGTTCAGTCCTTGGAATGTCCGCTGAATGGCGGTGCTTCTATATGAGGAATATATGATGAAAAATGCGAGATGATGGTAGCTTGAGTGTTGAATAGGTGGACGAACGGACACACAGACAGATGCATGGACGGACGCACGGATGGCTGCACGGACGGGTGAATGCATGGACGGACGCAGGAGCGTATGCATGGACGAAAGCAGGAACGGACGCACTGATGAACGTGTGGACGTACGAACAGACGGACGCAAGGACGGGCGGATGGACGCACGGGTGGCCACACAGACGCACGCATGGATGGACTGAAGCAAGAGGATGCTTCGCCCCACTATCCATCATTCACTCCATGAATATGCTGCTATTTTTTTGTCATCTGAGTTTTGACTATGTTTTCGTAGCACAATGGAAATATCAGCAATATCAGTGTCGTCTTCACTTATGATTTCCTCGACTGGTAGATTCGGAGTGGCCGACGAACTCTGCGCCCGAGCGCTCCGCTCTGGCGGAGGGCTACAGGAAGGAATATACCGTTGGAACACCCGTGCTCTCTCTGGAGCAAATGGCAGTGTCACAATAGAACGCGATCAGCGCGTCTCTTTTCTTGATTGAGTGGGCACGCTAAGCACTGCGACGCTACGCTAGCAAAATGTGAGTTCCGAAGCAAGGCGCAACCGACGTGACCGGCGTTTTTTGGTGCACCCAAAGTTAGCACCAGTTCAAGGCACAGGGTGCTCGTGACTTCTGATCGAATCCACTGGTTTTAGCGCAGCCAAAAAGCTGCTCCGTGGGGTGGATCTTGCGAAGGAGTTGTTACAGATCTACCAATAGAACATACAAGGAGCACTCTCTAACTGCCAACGGAATAGACTTGCTCGACATCGAGCAGAAGGAAGTATTACTGGAAGGGCTCCGACTCTGCCAATGAATGACAGTAGTTGTGTACTCTCGACTGCATCCAAATAAAAGGGCCGCACATTTTTCTAGCAAAAAGTAAGTATTCGCCGATGTACACTACTATCGAAAGAAAAATTGCAAATTTTCACTGCTATGTAACACTGCAGTGTTTCATACCGGGTGCATGGAACTCTGAACGAGTGTTGCGTACTTTTTGAACAAGCAAAGAATTTTGGCGTTCTTTCTTACATTGGCCAACGTATTCACTAAGCACCGTGAAGTTTCATTGCGAATGGTTGGCCGTAAAATACAAAAACGTGCCTGTAATCAGCCTATGTTCGTCGCAGAACCGGGGACGTTCAGACTAAAGTAGTCTAGACGCATGGCGACCGCCCACACCCTCCCCCCTATATATTGCTTCTGCGGCTCGACGGGAGTATTCTCGAACGACGTTACAAATAAAAGCAGCGCTAGTTCACAGAAAAAAAACTAAAAAACAACCCTTTTATTCAAGGGTAACTCGCCGGCATGCGACGCGGCACTCGCCTGACTTCGGTTGTTGATCAGGCTGTAATATTTTTTGTTCGCCGGTGCCCCCATACTTTACAGCCTGTACACTTCGAGGTTTCCAGCCCACGAAGATTTCTCGCAGAGGAATCACTATTAAATGTTTCCTATAATGGGCGGTGCAAATCTACAGCAAAGAAGGAAGGAAAATAGGAAGAAAAGAATGGCAGGGAGGTTACCCAGTCTATAGGCAGCCAGTTTATTACCCTGCACATAGGAGAGGATGAGCAAGATGAAAGATAGAGAGGAGACAGAGAAGAGAGATAAACACAGCGCATTAAGCAGCACTCGCGCGCTATGTGTTCGATTGAGAATATATACGCCCAAGAATCCACTTAGCCTCAAGTACACTTTAGCCTGACATTACCAAATCAGTGTGAAGGTAAATAAAAGTGAAAAACCGTTTTTGTCTCGCTACACGCACGCTTCGACAACAGCGAGGCGGCCTTCTTGACCATAAAGCTCCTTGATGTTTGGAAAGTACCGTCCACTGTACTCGCCTCCACGCGCTCGACCTCCTCTCTGCCCCCTCACTCAGCTTCGCGGCCTCCTGGTCTCCGACTCTTTTTCTGCACGATGATTCGACTCTTTCGCAGTTGCCCTTGGAGACGCGTAGATCTTGAGCTTCGCTTGTGTTATTGTTTTTCGCTCACGCCATTTTTCGCCGACGCACTGCGTAACAAATGTAGCGCGCGCGCTTCGTTTTCTGTGCGTTGCGTGGGCACTAAGCCGTGCTGTGGCGTCTATGACAGCAACAACGATAGTGAAAATGGTTACGCACTTTTCATGACACCCAAGGTAAACGCGATAGCTTGCACAAGCAGCAGTGGCTACAAAACATCGGCCGAAAAAACTTCATTCCGACAAAGAACGGTGTACATTGCGAGGTGAGGCGCCTTTCTTATTGCTCGTATCAAAGCTTCACTGAATGCTGCATTTGAAATATTGTTTAGACCTGCTCATCGACATACGTGTTTTTTTAGGGACGAAGCTCGTTACCCCGTGGGTAGCATGTCCCAAGTCGTCGTAGTCGTCGTAGTAGCGAGTTGCATTGCATCCAATGTCAATAAAAACGGTGCCACAGCATATCCACGGAGTGAATGATGATGAGTGGGGCGAAGCGTCCATCAATCCGTCCATGCGTCCGTCCATCCACACGCTTCGCCCCACTCGTCATCATTCACTTCGTGGATATTGTGTTACTTATTTCTCTGCTAGTCGTGCGTTGCTTGAAAGTAATAGTCATCAATATGCTGAATTTCTTTATAAAAACGAGAAGAAAGTTGAATCGTTTAACGTATTCATACAATATTATGCCAGGAAAAGTTGCCTTAAATATACCTTGCTGCGTTCAGCCAGCCACTGCTAGGAATACCCACCGTAAACATGATCAATTATTGGCACCCATACTGGCACGAGCTAATGCTCACAAATACAGTTATTTTTCCGGAACAGTTGAATGAACTTCACTAGCTCATGAATTTTTTTTTGCTGAAAACTTTGCTCTGTCGCTGGAACGTTATCTACTTGGTGATATGAGGGTTCAATTTTGTTATAGATTTTGTTGCTGTTTCACAGACATGTGACCTCTGTTTTGCGTTTGGATACAATTGTTTTGCTGTTACGAATCTTGTTACAAATCTTGTCTTGGATACACTTGTTTTGCTGTTGCCCATATGCCGGTCTGCAGTACGTCTAAATTAATGAAATAAAATCAACAAAAAATATTCAGCTCATTCTTCTTCACCTTGCGCGCATCTCGGCAATCGTCGAAAATGCGCAACGGTAGTTTGCTTTCGCTGCGAACAATTACTAGGGATGACACAGCTTCTCGAATACGCTTTTTGTGGCTGTTGTGATTCGGTTACGGCAACGTCTGTTGGAGAAAACAAATGGATGTACGAATAGAGGTGATAATTATTAGCGCTTGTTTTCTTAAGAGTGTTTATTTAGTTCTTTGGGAGGGAGGGAATTACCATACAAAAATCATGAAAGAGATGTGGTCAATTGAAATAAACAAAGATATACAGATGCGCAACGGGAAAAAAACGCTATAGCACGGTAATAGCGAGTGAGCCATTTTCTAGGAGACTATGGCCGCAGTCATTTTGGTCACAGCTGCATTAACATGTCTTCTATTCACAATAAGAAACTGTTATCTTTTATACCACTGTCACATGGGTACTTCTGACCGGGATCAGTCAGTCCAGATAAAATTTTTTGGTCGCTATCGAAGCGCAGATTATGATTACATTCCTGCTGTAGAGTTTCTTTTCTCACAAGTAACCCCATCGCAAGTTTCTTTGACAAAAATGTGAAAAGTATTCATCTTATTGTTCTTCTTTTATTGTGGTAGATTAGTCACTGTTGGCGACGCTAAATTGCGTTGACATTGCTCAGAGGTCTTCTTCAGTTCGGAGACCACTGTGCAAAGCTACTTTCACGCCGAGAAGATGAAGAAATGGCTAAACAAATCATCATCCTCGAAGTCTTTGCAATATGTGACGCTGCTAGTACCTGTGTAGTATAGTGGCGCACAAGGACAGAAAAAATCCGAACTCAAACGGACATGCCAAAAGCGGAACATCAGATACAAACTTACAGCATGTTATCATGTGGCAGAAAAACATCCGCATCGTAGAACTCCCAATAATTCTTTTATTTATTAGCATGCCCCTCTTATGTGACCTTCGGAAGAAGCCAATGCTTTAATAAATGGTTACCTCAGTGTTCATAGTTTTATTATCATCATTTAAAAAATTTAAGCACTACTGTGGTGCGCAAGCTGCCGCAAGCAAACCGCCTCCCTTGAATTCCGCGGCGCGCCCGTGGGATCATCGGCGAAAAATGGCATCGCGCACCACACGTACGACAAGCGAGCGAGGAGAATTGAGAAGGAAACGCGCGCGCGGAGAAGAGTGTCGTTACTTTCCCTAGATCAAGGGGTCTCATAGATGGATGGATAGATGGATTGATGTAGCTGTACCCTTTAGACCGTAGGGGGGGGGGGGGGGGAAGGGGAGGTGGCTAACGCCACTAAGCTGTAATACTTAGTGAACAAAAACTATATTTATTGTTTTTCTTTGAATGGTGAGTTTGAGAACTCGTGCTTTGCTGTGAAGGGTTTACTTTTCACTCGTGCCTTGACTTTAGCCACCAGTCAGATAACCTCCTTCTAGTTTATTCTATCCGCATAAAGTCTATTTTGCCCTTCCTGTTCCTAAACCCCAGTTCTTTGAAAAACTCTGCGCCATCATCCTTAACTATAGAGTGAAGCCCTTTACAGAACATCATCAAGTGTTCGACAGTTTCATCTGCCTCTCCACACGCACTGTATACTGCGTCTACCCCTTCGTATTCGGCCCGACATGTATTTGTTCGCAATACTACCGTCCAGGCCTCAAAAAGCAGAGAACTTCCCTGAGTATTATCATAGATCCTTTCCATGGCAATTTCCTGCTTAAAAGTTCAATATATCTCTACCGCGGACTTCTTAATCATGCCAATTCTCCACATATTGGTCTCTGCTTCCTTCACCTTCTTCCTAATTGATAATTCTTTTTGGTTAGGCCCCCTGCTGTTATCTGTGTATTTACCAGTGAATTTTCTGGTTCGATTCCTAAACGCTAACTCCGAAAAATAATGTATTTTCGCAAAGTAATACACGTGTGTGGGTCTTAGTTTTGGACCTAAAAAAGGGTTTCGATACGGCGAATCATAGCATATTTTTACATAAACTAAAGCAGGTGTGAAAAATAGTTGCGTGTATTGTACGCTAGGTCTTTGAATGAAGGTGCGCTCCCTGAGTACTGGAAGATTCACCGTAATTAGCCTCTTCATAAAGCAGATGACAGAACTTAAATAAATAACTATCGGCAAGGTTTGCTAACTTCAACAACTTGTAAAATTTTAGAGCACATATTCCACAAACGCATCGTTACATTTCTTGGGGAACACAAAATACGTAGCACAATTTTTGACGTGGATATTCAACCACTACACCGTTGGTTGAAACCATCCACAATTTTGCTACCACACTAAACGAAGGAGAGCAGCTTGATGTCTCTTTATCGATTTTCTAAAGGCATTCGATTATGTTTCGCACATGAAATTACTCAGTAAATTACAATAAATCTTGGAAATTTCGAAACTGATATCATAGATACAAACACACCTTCAAAGCATACAACAGTTTGCTGCACTTAAAAACAGCAGTTCTAGTAAACTTCCTGTGAATTCCAGCGTACGTCAAGGCTCAGTTCCAGGACCTTTTATTTTATTTTTTATATAAACGACACAATGGACCTTTCTGTGAAGGTAAATCTTTATGCTGATGATTGTGTGTTATACGGAAACGTATGATCTGTTGTAAATCAGGATAACCTGAAAAATCAATTCAACAAGATAGCTTCATCGTGCCAGCCGTGGCAAATTGGAATTTATTACAAGAAAACAGTTCATGTGAAAATAACTCTTAAAGAAAAAATCTTTTTCGTTATCAGTACGAAACTAGTATAGCGTCACCCCAACAGAAGTATCAGAATATAAATATTTTGGCTCGTAGATAACTACTTATTTAAGCTGGAACAAACCTGTTGATATTACTACAGGTCTACGCAAACTCTTTTTTAAACCATCCTCAAAGTCTTCTATCCCGACTGTACGCATGCTAGCGTATAAAACACTCATTCGTCCAATACTGCAATGTGCTGAAATAGTGCGGGATTCATTCACTAAACACAACATTCATCAACTCGGCAAAGTTCAAAAGAAAGGATTTCGTTTTAGTTATAACTCCTACGGCAGAACATCAGTGTCTCAGCAACTTATGAGAAGTGGCCTACAATTTGTTACAAAGAAAAACCGCATTTTCCGTCTTAAATATTTCTTTCAAATAATAAATGGCCATATATATGTTGACACTACAGGCATCGTTCAATACACTTCCGGTAACGTCACTCGTGAGCGAAATATCAAAATGATCACTCCTTTAAGTTCACTGAATAACTGCTACAAGTATTCATTCTTTTCCGAAACTAATAGTGACTGGAATAACCTTGCAAATTATGTAGTAATACATAACACACTCTCACTGTTTGAAAGCAGCTATCGTCACTTCTTATTGTATTTTATTTACTTTATTTATTGTATTGTAACTTATTCATTGTAAGTATTGTGTTAGTTTGTAGCATGTATAAGCTATTATGTTATTATGAATTTTTTAAACCGTATTGTGCAAATGTGTATATTTATTGAAATCAGTGTATTTTTGCTTAAGTGTTGCGTATTCACATATGTACTTTTATTGTTTGTTTAAATGCACATGCCTACTTTTGAATACTTTTTTACCCTGCAATGATCTTTCAACTGAAAGATTGAGTATTTTTAAAAAATAAATAAATATATATATTTTTTAGTTAAAGATGTGGTTTTGCGGTAGTCCATTAGTTCTTCTTACAAGCTATCTTCATGAGCGATTGCAGGTGGCTAGAATGAATATTACGTTACTACGAAAGGTTATGCGCACTAGAGTTTCTCAATGAGGCCACTTTCATTTTAATTTTGTAACAATGAGCTCCCACAAAATTTAGACAATAGGGAAGTTATTATGTACGCCAATGACACTTGTATTTTTATAACAGCGGACAACGCCTTATATATATGGAAACTGAAGCAAACAAAGAGTTAAAAAAAACAAGTGAATGGTTGGTGCAGAACAAACTTACTATAAACGTGGAAAAAAACTCAACATGTGATGTTTTAAACAACCAAAAATATCAAGCCCTTCAGATAACTATATTAGCGAATAAACAAAATTCCACTTGACGACGCCAGCTCACTTATATCTTCACATGATAATTGACAAAAATCTGCACTGGCAAGAGCAAGAAACACAGTTTGCACCAAGTTTTCTACGCTATGCTACGCACTCTCACAAGCACGTCATTATCTCGATACCAATACTCTGCGTATTTTATATTTTGCGCTCATTGACAGCCACATCTCATATTGTAAAGAAGGATGGGGTGTGACATAAAAAACATATGTTGAACCTGTTCGCAAACTTTGAAATTGAGCCCTGTGAATAATCAACCAATCATGCTATAACAAGCCGAGTCCGCCTTTGTTTACGAAAATGATTATTTTGCCCTATGATAAAATACACGAAAGAAAAATTGTTAATTGGAACTATTAAAAGAGTCCTGTATTTACCGATACTTTCGCTTTCTCGTAACGTCCCTCGTGCAAACTAAGGATGCACGATAACTATCCGTATACGTTTGATATATGTATCTTTTGTTCATGGAGCTGTTATTTACTCATTTTCTTTGGACCCTAAATAGCCTTCGGATTTAAGTCTAACTAGTCTTGATGTTTTTGTATGTTTTTTTTACGTTTGGAATTAAAGAATTGAATTGAATTGAAATGACATGGTATTCAATCCTTGGATCAGAGTCGGCGCAAATCATGACCTTCGTCCACTCTTCCCGATATTGAGCACAAAACTCGCCTCTTCTCCATTTCTCTCGACCCACAGGTCACGGGATCCAATGCAGGCCGTGTTGGCTGCATTTCCGATGGAGGCGTAAATTTCGTAGGCCCGTGCACTCAGATTTGGGTGCACGATAAAAAGTGCCATGTGGTCGAAATTTCCGAAGTCCTCTACTACGGCGTCTTTCATAATCATATGGTGGTTTCGGGACGTTAAACCATACATATCAATCAATCTATCCATTAATCAACCAATCAATTAATCATTCTCCATTTTTTTCTGTTGAATATCTTCTGTCTAATCTGAGACCGCCTCGTGGGACGAAACTCTTCTTGGTGCCTCACCAATGAAGCAACCAACTCTCCTTTTCTGAGAGGCGTTTCTCCGCCTCAGCGTTCCCACACTTTGCGGTCCTCACCCTCGAGAAAATATGCTAAACAAATATTCCGTCATTTTTTCAGGGAACAGCTTGAAAAATCCTTTCGAGAAACAAGCCTGGCTAGACAGCCAGTCGAATGTCTGGAGTTTGTACACAACATGCTATCACTTGTCCACACCTACTGTGAAAGCACACCGCCACATTATCCAGTGAGGAAGGTTGTTGTGACAAGAACCACTTGTTTCTCAGACTGGCTCACCGTGAGAGCGCTTCCGCTGTGCCGGTGACTCACCAGTGCACGGTGTGATGAACAAATACTCACAGGGTTTGGCAAGAAAGGCGCATGCAGGGGTGTATGGCTTAACTCCTCTTTTCGTCAGGCACTGTCTACCGACTGGCCATCGCTCGCTTGCCCCCAACATAACTAGATTCAGATTCAGATTGAGTTTTATTGAGCATTTTCTTAACAAAATTGCGAAACAAAAAGGCAAGAATGGGAGCAAAAAGCTGCTATGTTAGCAGCTTGACGAGGCTCCTACCCCTTGTACTTGGCATAAGAGAACCGCAAAGCACAAATACGAAAACAATTGGGCATCGTTTTTCAAAACTTCAGGAAATCATCAAATATACCAAACAGCGCGTTACATCAGAGTTTCAGGTTTACATAGAAATTAGCAGGGCACGCACACACACAAAAATTAAACAAATGAAACAGCAACCAGTCAATCATCAAAACAATGCGCGTGTTGCTAAACGGCTTACAACACAGTACGAATTATAAAAATATGTACAACATTTAAATACAAAAAATACAAGCTCCGAAGAGCTACAGTAGAGACACTGATACTGTACATCTTTTTCAGAGAAATGAAATTACAACCATCCCCAAGGGGGCTTAGCTTTTGGAAGAAGACGATACGCTACCGACTTTGTTCAGAACGTTGATCCACAGGATACTGAAACAGCTTGACAACGCTCGCAAATTGTACTTCTGAGGGAGCGACGCACAGTGTGCAATTCCGCCTACAATTTCTGTGGAGCTGCGACGCCACATTTAAGTTGTGATGAGTGCAAAAAGATGTGAATCCTTCAAACGGGTATAAAGCAATTATTACGACTGCGTGAAAATTGGGATCAATCAACGCTATTCTAGTGAAAGAAGCAAATATCAATACAAAATGCAGGCTCTATTATGTCTCGAAATGTAGGGTTTGGTTGATTGGTTCAATTAGTCGACAACTAACTGACTAAATCATTCAATTCAACTCATTGATTTATTAATTCAAATTATTATTTATCTGTAGGCGTGGCGTGAACGTTTTGAAAGAGCTCTGACATGACAAGAAGTCATTGAGACAAGTGGTATTAACTATAAAGAGACAAAGCGGCCTTACTTTTTTCTAACTGTTGTTGGCCCATCCGAAAATAAACATATCAAGAAGGTCCACGTGCTGGCTTCAAAAAAATTATAAACATAATTTTTTCACAAAGAAGGAACCTCTTGTCAGATTGACGGATGTGACATTCGCGTGGCAACACAATTGTGTATTATGTTTTGTCATGAGTATTTGATTGCACCCCAACCTCTTACCACACTACCAACAGCTTGTTACACAGAGCAGAATATCTGTGTCTCTAAGCGAGAAATAAAAACATAGTGAACTAAGAAATTATTTCGCTCTAAACAAAAAGTATTGGACATCCGAATCAGTGGTAGCATGAACGAATATTCTTATTGTGTCGTCTTTCAAATGGGGGGTAGTTATTAAAAAGAAAAAAGCTTGACTTTGTTGGTAACGCATCAGACTCAAGATTTATAGTGCATCGAGGAGGTTCGTTCTACTCTCGCGCGCTCCTTTTCACCTTTATTTTGTCTCGTTGCTTGTGTTTTAGCCTTCACTACGATGTGGGCATGACAAAAATTCAAAAGAAAGCAATTCAAAATTTTTATTTCGGCCGACAATGGGTTGCGCAGCGTGTGGAGTGGCAGCGTCCTGCAGCTTGTCAGAGGCCCAGGGCCATGCGGCACACTGGTGCAATAGTCAGATATGGTTATGGGACAGTGCTGCTGGGTGTTCCAATAGCTCCCTCTGGTTTCAAAATGAGAGGTGGCCTCGTGGACCACACCAGTCAAGCTACATCAGACTTTTCAATAGCATAAGCTACCCATTCTCGCTTATATAGGGCAATGAATACGTAGTAAAAAATGGGCAGATACCACGTGCAGTGGGAATAGATGATATGCGAAGCACGAGTAAATATGGTTGATATGCCACTTTCAAATCACCACCACGTTACAAGATGGAGGTAAATTATGCCGTACATGACTTCTGTGTCATGTTATCATGTTTGGATGTGTTGTTTACATCGTCATTCAATCACGTTACGTGATGCCAAATTTAGTATATGTGGAGTTGGTGAAACGGCACAGAGCACGCTCTTAGTGTGGTTTGTTGTCATGTTCTTACATGAAACGCGTGTAATGATTATCATGTTTGAACCAGTCATATACCTTTGTCATCCATAGACGGCTCGTAAAACTAAATCTGTTATATATCGAGGGCCGAATTCACAAAGCTTTCTCTTTGGTAACGCATTTTCTTAGCCAAAAATTCTCGTATCTGGAGAGATTACTATTGCGCGGGTATGAATTTAACTTATTCGGCACTTAAGAGGGCAAGGAGGACACACGATAGCCGATGAAACGACAAGGAAAGAAAGAAGTGTGTGCCGATAATATCAAGGTAGCACGCAAAGCGTCTAGCATCGAGAGCATACGATGATAGCCAATGATTTGCTGCATCTAAGTTTCAGTTCCGTGAGCGTCTGCTACAGCGCTTGCGGGATGCCGCGTACGTTGTAATAGACGTTTTGGTGGGCTGTGCAAAGCCAAGCACTCGCCTTTAATCAATGACTGTAGCTAAAAAAAAATAGGTGCTCGATGGCCTTAAGCCACCGAGCAATCCTTGCACTATCTCGCCAAGTACAAGTAAACAACACTTCAGGTGCACCACATAAATGAAACCACACATAAATCGATGCATGCAATGTTTGAAAATCTGCCTCGAATGTCTTCCCCTATTTCACGCGACCAGTTACCTTACATTTCATTGAAGCTGCGTTGCTACTTAACTAATTCGGAGCAATCTAGCACAGTATAGTGGTGAACGTAAGGGTGTTTTGTACCTATAGTCAAAGGTATCCTTTGTTACAATATTCTTATTACAAGACACATGAGCGACTTTGGTGCCTGCAGACGAATTGTGCGGAAATAGATAACAGCAGTAATCAAATGAAATTGTGAGCGCAATTTCGCTGGTTCCGTGCACCGCAGCATTTTTATAAAGCCGGAATGCGAGAACGTGCATACACTTACGCTTAGGTATATGTCTACGTAAAATGAGGGAGACTCGTCGGGAGGTGTCTCAGTGCTAATGCTTTTCACAAAACACGGTGCAAATATTTCGTCCAGCGTTGTTTGAGCGCGCAAACAGAGCAAGGGACGTGTATACGAGTCTTGAGGTCGAGAGACGTTATCACACGTGCGAAAAGGATGAAAAGAGAAAGAGAGAGACTCTCGT
Organism: Rhipicephalus microplus; assembly: GCF_043290135.1. NCBI lineage: Eukaryota > Metazoa > Arthropoda > Arachnida > Ixodida > Ixodidae > Rhipicephalus > Rhipicephalus microplus. The sequence goes on from NC_134701.1 coordinate 66,316,557, forward strand.
TTCGGCTTCGCGAAAGCTTGAATTTGATAGATAATAAAGACAATTTTCTGGCCCAGCAGATGTCAGGGAAAGTCTCCGCAAAGCAGCGTCAGATGCTCGGAGAGCATAAAAAAGTGGAGTACGCGTTATATGGGAGTGACAGCCACTCAGAAAGCGAGATGAAGTGTGACTGTCCTTAGATGTGAGAATCAATGCTAATTAGGAGAGTTGACTTAATGAGCCAAAACTTTCTTAAATAACGATAATGGAGGCAAACTGAGCATTCATCTAGTGAAAGTGACACTAGTGACAGTGAACTCATAATAGTTGATTAGCATTGTCACAGGCGGATATATATTTTTATTTTCTTATTTATATTTGGCAAACTATGAGAAGCTAGCCTACGTTAGAGCCGGCTATCCCAACGTCATGACAGTAATGTACAAGAATAAATAGCACACGGTTATACAGTCACACGTGGCGGTTTCTATCTTCTAGTAACCTTGGGCAAACGCATTCTAACTATTTTTTTTTATTTTTGACAAAGTTTCACCGGACGTTTTTGCATTTGGCTTCATTCGAAGGAATGACAATATATCAGCAATAGGGCGAATGCAAGCACTGCTGCAGTGGACGAGCGGTTACAGCGCTCAACTACAATCTACGAGGTACTTGGTTCGATTCGCAGAATCACTGAGCACTTTTTTTTTTCAAGAGGTTGCCCAGCCTGACATTATGCGTAGTGGCGGGTACTAATTTTTTGAGAAGTAGGCTTTCGCACTAGCTTCTTTCACTCCCCTTTTGACCCAAAAGCGCTGTACTGTGCTCCTTCACAAATTAAACAATTCAGAGTTCATAATCTTCTCCTACATCCTCTCTTATCGCAAACGTGTCCAGTGCTGAAATACCAATATCATACCTGGTATATTACTTTTCACGTGTTTGGATATTCGACCAGCAATCAGTCTTCACGGTGTTTTGAAGAAAATCTACACATGCAGTGAGCTAACTGCTTGCTGCCAAGTTGACTGCCTTTGTAGGGACACGCTTTCGTGCTAATTTGGTGGGCATCATCACATGCAGCAAGACCAAAGAGCACGGACAGTTAGAGCTGACGCTAACAGAGTGATTAGTTTGTGTCTTATCTCCCGCTATTTGTCATGCTGCACGCTGCAGTGTAATGTCACTGTCAATGGTTAAAATGAACTATAGCAGTTTTTTGAGTTCTGCTGAGAAAGTCCCCTATTGTCCAGAATGGAACAGAACAATGGCGATTTGATTTGTGTGATAAAGAGATACCCTGCTTTTGGTTACTAGAATAAATTTCTAAACTGAAGTTTATTTTTTATCAACAGTTCCAGTCCAGATGAAAGGTGCATGGACAAAATTCGTGTATTCAGCTTGACTAGGTTTGTGACCTTAATTGTAATTGCAAACCGGTATCACAGTATGCATAAATATCACACACATATACAACCCCGGGTGATAGCTTGCTTATTCTGATTAAACGTGAAAGGTTGAAATCGACATATTCAACCAACGCAATGTGTACGAGATATGCCATGTAGAGTAGCTATGCTCTAAACTAATCTTCGCAGGTTCGTTCCAGTTTACCCAATTTCTTGCCCATGACTGTAGGTTGGTAAATGAAACAACTTCTTCAAACACACATATTCTGTGTAAGGTTACATTTATTTTTATGCAGTACAAAACAAATTGAAATGGATAATGGCTCAAAATAGGAATAACTAGAAAAAAATTCAGCCAAATAATTACCAAACTTACTCACCAATGATAAACGGATTCTCATTTAAAAGATACATATATACGTACATACATACATACATACATACATACATACATACATACATACATACATACATACATACATACATACATACATACATACATACATACATACATACATACATACATACATACATACATACATACATACATACATACATACATACATACATACATACATACATACATACATACATACATACATACATACATACATACATACATACATATACGCACACACACATATTCATATGTACACCCATACATACATACATACACTCAGGTGTAAATAATAAAATAAATGGCTATAAAACAACAATTCTAATACACTCATTTTGAATATACTACCGAAAGTGACTTACGAGAGAAATCCATCGGCACTGTAATGTCTGAACACGGTGTTTCTCGAACCATCTCGCAAAAGCTTGATGCATAGTTTTCCGCTGCTGTCTAGTGACAAGCAGTTTTTATGAAAAACACAAGAATAAAGCTCTTGACAATGTCATGCTAAAGAAAAGGGCTGTGCATCAATATTTTCTACATGTCTGCAATATCACTCTGTTTATTTACATAGCTTGGCTCATTCACAACCCACTAACAAAGCATGTTAGGACACTTGGGCTGAAAGTTGGCACAACGCGAGTAAATTCTAGACAATACATGAATAGTACAATTATAAGCTACTAAGCTCCTTGGTGCAAACAGTGTTTATATTGACAGCTATAGGTGCCATTTCGTTTCCCCAAAACACTTCTCAAAAGTAGAATCAACTTTATTTAGCTAAAAGTTTCTATTCTGGCACGTCGTTGTGGCTCAACGGTGGAAGTGACTCTTTCGGCCAAGAAAACAAAGACCAATTATTTTTCCAGTTCGTGAATTCACCCCATGCTAACATTGAGGCAGCTGATAGGAGTGCTTTTGGAGAGAGGAAACCACCACATTCCCACCAGTTGTGGCCTTGGGTAGCTACTTCACTTGGACAAAAATGATGAAAAACACTCCTCAAGAATACTTCAAAGTTTGCACATCAGCACAGTTCCCATACAGCTGTCTAATAGCCTGCTTGAAATATATTGAGTTTACTGGTGGGCAAAGACTGTACACTATGTGAGGTGATGCTCCAGTGCACTGCATGTATGTCTTGCTGCTGGCCTCAACAGCGATGTTGCTCAGAACATATATGTAAAATAACAACTAATACTATGCCACTGCAAAGTAATTATGTGTCATTTGCAGGAAACAGGGACCACAATAAAAGAACATAACAACATTTGCCTTCACAAAGTTCAAAAAATGTAAATAAATTTCCACAGAGTTTCACAGTTCATCTGAGGATAGTAATATTGGTTGTAAACACATTCTTACTTCCACTAACAAACTATTTTAAGATGCCACATTCAGTATTAGAGTATACCAGCACTTTTGTAGGGCTAAACAACTGTACAGGCACCTAGAAAAACACAATTGAATGCATGCTATAGCTACATACAAAAATAAATACTTTTATTTCTAGTCTGAGTAGAGCTGCATAGGTGATAAGCCACTTGCATTACATTATGAACAAACCTATCCGAGCAAAGTATACATTTAAAAAGTTACACTTACACAGTAGATAAGTAGACTGTTGAAAGACGGACAGGCAGTGGGATAATACCCAAGCACTAAAATCTACTGTTAAGATATACTAGGAGTAGTGATGATCCTCTTCCTTCCAAATAAAATAATTCACATAGATTCACTTCCCAGAGCTTATACATTCATGGCATCATTGGTGCTATACAAATCAGTGTACACTGAAAGATTACATCGACTAAGTACATGATTACTGCATCCACGGCTTTACTTCTTGTACTACAAAGAATGCAAACAGAGTTATTATTGGCGACCATGGATGCTGTGATTTCAGGCATGTAAATGTAGAGGCACGCAGGCACTTAACACACATGTTAAAAACTTCAGCTCAAAAATATTTGCCCACTAACACTACAGCAACCTTTAAATTAGTGTCATAGTTTGGTATCTTCCATGCAAAATTTAAATAACTACGAATGCAAGCAAAGGAAATGCTAAATAATGCACTGCTAAGAAGTTAAGCAGCAGCTGCTCCTGACATCACAATATGCTCTTTCTGCTGTTGTAAACTTTGAGCAGGAGAACAGTCACTGGCAGTCCCTTTATACTTGTTGGTCTTCTGTGCTCTGTTCTTGATACACTGTACATGACCGTGGAGCACCGAACCCCTTGTTACTGCTGGAACTTAGAAAAATACAGGTCATTGTTACAACCATGCTACGTGCAAGAGTGTATAGTTGTCAATGATGTGCTCATATTTACAGATATTGTATTTTCAGAAGCCAATGACAAGCCTGAACGCACACACACACAAACAGTGAAGACTGAAAATATATTTAATATGGTACAAGAGCAAAACTACCATGTTATAGATGGAGGCATGAAACTTCTGACAGGCATAAAAGGCCAATAGAGTTTCTTCTATTTCGACTTTACACTAGGTGCGAGAAGTAGACCACAAATAAGTTCACTAAGAAACACAAGTTAGACTGCATTACAACACAACAGCCAATGTTCATAACTTTAAGGCTGTCTAACATAGCCAGCTCACCATACCGCATATAGGAGCAAATGGGCAGTCTAGAAGACACAAAGAACTTGTGAAATATGGGTGTGCTTGTTGCTGACATCTATTATTCTAAATGAAGAAAACCTTTCAATAATGCACTTCATCGGGGGAAATAATCATATGCAACAAACACAACAGGCTCCTACAGGTGCCACCAACACTCTCCATTATTGTTGATACCAGTGTCTTGCCGGATGGATATGCTGCGTTCTGCACTGAACACCAAAGGAGCGCTCCATGACTTGGATTGCATGTGTGCTAGCTGCATCGCTCTGCTGCTGAAATAGGCTGGCCACAGACAGAGAAATGAGTAGCCATGGCTTTGAAACACACTGAACGTCACCTTTAGAGATCAACAATGCATACTTAGGTCAGGTACAATTTGTAGAAAAATATATATTCCTATGCAATCGTGGTGAACATGTTCGGCTGAAACACAAGCAACAGCACTGAGAGAGAAAAAGCTACATTAGGTAAAACATGCAGTTACTGGCCCTATGTCATCTGAGGCTTCTTCAATAGGTCTTTCTCCTTGCAAGTTGTGAACAGCCAGGCAATTTTCACCCACTTGCTATTTTCTTCCAGAGCACTTGATCCACAGAGGGAGTCACAAGCTCGAGAGTTCAATAAGGAATCAAAGTATGTGTGCTCGTTTCAAAGCACAAGCTTTTGAGTCTCAGATTATTGGAGTTTCATTCATAAGCTGAAGGCTTTCAGCTTTCAACATTCTCAATTATCTTGCAATTTAGTTCTATAAATGTTGAATACGAATTATGTGTAAGAATATTACAGGTATCCACTGAAAGCAACCATGCTTGGGTTTTCAATTTGTGCACAGTAAGTGGTGTTCACGTAATCGTATGTATTAAAGAAAAACTAACCTTGCAGCCAGCCGTTAGGCAGTTTTGTGCCCTCGAAGCTCCCAAGCAGATCGCAGTCCTTCCAGATGAAGCTGCCATGCATGCTTCCACGCCACATCCGCTGAATGATAACAGTCCCAGCAGTGACATAGGCTTGCAGAGTTAGGGAGAACGTGTCCTTCCTATTTTTGTACAGGTGCTCCAAGTAGTGATGAGGATTGATGTGCCAGAATGTGCAACCGATGCATCACAGGACCTTAACAAAGCAATCTCTGCGATCTGTGAAGAGCCAAAAACGAGATATATAAAAACAATCATTGAAAGCCCTCACTTCTAATACTTATTTGAGGAAGCTATCACTTCGTTAAAGTGACCAAAATCTGCTATAATCACATTGAATAAACTGAAGCCTCATGTAAAATTTATGTACCGCAATATATATGTCCCACTGAAGTATAGTACTACCACAGTGGTAATCGTCTATAGAACTAATTTTCTAAAATAACATAATTTTTTTAAGTGCAGCCTGGCTCCTGAAAAATACATTCCAACTATCAAACGTGGTCAATCAACAGGCCCAACCTCATAATCAAACAAGAGCTCACTTGTATCAAATCACAAATAAAGTTTTTATGTATTTGCTCCATAATATATGTATGTATATAACAGTAGTAGTAAATTTTTCATGCTTCAACTTACCGTAGCGAAAAATTACATCTGATTGGTTTAAAAAGTTGCAAACGTCATAGAACTGTGTGAATTATAGTACCGGTGAAATTTAGTTCTGCAAGGTGAACTCACCGATGGCAGCATTTAGTAGCCGTCGGTGTCATGAGGAACCAAGTACGGCCAACAGGCAAAGGGCATCTGCAGACTGGAAGCTGCCAATGACAGCAATGAAGTGCTGGCCAGGCGTGCACGTCCATTGATAAAGTGTAAGAACTGGCCATGACTGGCTGTTGTCAAGGCTCTAGTGCCGTGCAAAACGATGGCCAGACGAACTGGGAAGCCTGTAGTTGGGTGGTATTGGCCTACAACTTCATCCAAAGCAAGGCACCTGGAAATCTTTGCTTTTTCTGGGGGCCGGAGGGAAGCTTTACGTTCACGGGCCCTCGCTGCCACATAGAACTGTCAAGTTGTTGCCGAAGAACAGTCTAGGCGTGCTCCCAAAGTAACACGATCCACTACTGAATGTAGCATCTCGCAGTTTTGGTTGATCACATCACAGCGCTAGGACTATGGTTATCACAAAAAGGAGAAGTGACGACTTAACAAACAAAAGCGCCAAGCTGCCCCACCACAACTTCGCAGGGCAAAACAGTTATCAACGCTGTCTTTCAATTTTCAGTCACACAAGCACAGCCTGTTCACAAGTCTTGGAACGTCAACACAGCACCACTGTTCACAACGAACATCGTTTCACTCCAAAACAGTACATTGCTCTCAAGTAAATAAAAGCGTACAGGCTAACTAGTGGCGAAGCAAGAACCGAGCGCATATTTCATACGTTTCCGTACGTACTTGGGGTCACTCAAGTAACGTGTGAAAACGCTGTCAATCCGAAATGTCGCACAGCACCCAACTAAGAGACTGGAAAGTCAAGCGAACCAACTGTTACCGGCACACAAACACACATTGCAGGCTTCTCGAGCGCTAGTTGCCGTCGATACATCGACACAGACAGAGAAATGTAGTGGGATAATACCCACTACATTTCAGAAGCAAGAACCGAGCGCGTATTTCATACGTTTCCGTACGTACTTGGGGTCACTCAAGTAACGTGTGAAAACGCTGTCAATCCAAAATGTCACACAGCACCCAACTAAGAGACTGGAAAGTCAAGCGAACCAACTGTTACCGGCACACAAACACACATTGCAGGCTTCTCGAGTGCTAGTTGCCGTCGATACATCGACGCCGATCCCCGCTTGATGACCACACTGACGCACAGGCTTCGCTGCGCTTCACCGTACACCATTGCACCGCCGCAGCTTTCCGCACTGCTTACACGCACCGAAAGAGCTGCTGTAATTACAACACATCCGGTCAAACGCAGAAGTAACTCATGCGAGAAGCGCTTGCTGAAAGTCGCACCGACCGATATGCTGTTTACGACGCCATGTTGTTTTCGACAACTGCGCAGGACATAAGAGAGCTCTTAGAAAGTACTTGCACTACTTTCTAGGCGTGACAAAAGTTTCTCTTATGTGCGAGGGGGGTGATATGACGAACAGGACAGGCGTGCCAGATGAAAGAAGTGTTTTGACAACGTCACGGAGTGAGCTGATGTAGAGGGTATTGCTTCACAACCAATCACAAGCTGTGCCTGTCGTCCAAGCCGTCGTCTGCTTGCGTTTGTCGTCTGCTTCGATCAGAGCATGCGACAGGGGATTCGCCTTCGCTACGCTATTATTCTTAGGTCAAGTGGTCGCTGCGTTGCACAAACTACATGTCAGTGGCTCGCTCTACCTTTGAATGATGTTCGTGTGCCAAGTTAAATGGCTGGTAATTGACGCAGGGATGAATTCAGCCGTTTGCTCCAGAATCGTGAGGGTTTGCACATTTTCGGTGTCATACAAAGCTACTAGAGTCATTTCATTCTGACTGCTTGCCATATTATCACGGTCCATATCGGTGTCTGAACAGTAAAGGTGAAGATGCATGATTTGTTTGTAGTTCCATGCGTAATCACGCGCACCCCTAATACGCTTTGGTTTTCAAATTGTTCCAGATCATCCCAAAGTGTATCTACAGCTGTGTTACAGAGATCGCAACCTTTGGACAGTTAGAGCCAATGAAAGTACACTAGAGCACACAATTTATGAACCACTCACTGAAAACTTCCTCTTATTTTTATTTCCAATAGCGTGCAAAGAATGTGCTCCCATTAACCTCTTTGGTGGTAATTTCCAACAATGAGGCAAGGATCTAGAGTCGCACTTTTAATTGGATGAGATGGGGCGCAACACAACAACATAACAAATATGGTTGATCCTATGCCATGCCGCGTTCGAATGCACCGACCGTTCACGTATCACATGGTTTTCATCCAACCACAAATATTTACATGCGTAGTTTTATGCCATTGACGCCCAATAGAATTCTTCAATTACTGCGACTTCAAACTTATTGGACGATGGTGGTTGTCAACACCATCCACTGCGTACAAGGGAAACAACACGCGAAGCTCAAAGCGACGAAAGAAATAAAAATGCACCAGCAGTCATCAGGCAGCCCTTAATGGGTGTCAATTAATTCAAAACCAGCCAGGGCACCAAAGTATAGCACCGTGGCAGCAGGTTCTCAGAGCCACATTGTTCCTAAGAGTGGCCCGGACCACTCTTAGGATTTTCTCTCAGCCATGCTGTTTTTACGCACAATTTCGCTTCGTGAATCCACTTACGAGCACTTTTCGGTGACGTAAGCAAATACAGCAACTGCATCACCATCGCTGACATGTTCCCGGGCAGTCACAGCACGCTTTATTTTGCAGCGGCCGATGTGACAACGATGGCCTCTTACGACGTTTTTTCGTTTCGTGAATCGACTTACGCAACAAAATTTCTCTTGCGCAAAAATGTTTTCGTAAGTGACTTTTGTGAATCCGGCCCCGAGCTAGCGAAACGGCCTCGAGTGCATCCCGAAGGTTCCATTATACTTCAACGTAACGTTCAGGTGCGCGCACGCTGGATGCAGTGCCGCTACGTTATCAAAACGCGAGAACTCTATAGTATGACGCCAAGCGCAACCGGCGTGACCAGCGTACGTCGGTGCGGCCGGACGGCAACCGGCGTGAAATGCGACTTGCTCCATTTGGCACCATGCGTTACCCAGACAGCACAGCGTCTGCCTCTTTTCCAGACGAAAGGGTGCTGGACGGACTCAAACGCGCATACGTGAAATCAACGCAGCGCATGCCAGCGAGTATATTGCAGGGCCGGTGCCTGGCGTGGCCACGCCGGCGTGCGGTGACGAAACGAACGCCTGTGCGCAGGCGCGCCCGGTCACGTCGAAGTATATTGTGCCTTGACTGTGGCATGTATTCATGTTCTCACATGACACGCATCTCATGATTACTATGTTTGCACCTGTCACATACCTTAGCCATCTATTGAGGTCTCGTAATACCCAATTTGGCGTATGTGAAGCTTGCGAAATGACCTCGAGCGCATCATGAGCGTGGCATGTAGTCCTATTGTTACATGATACGCATGTTCTTATTGTCATGTTTGCATGTGTCATATACCTATGTCGTCCATTCCCGACACGTAATACCGAATTTGGTATAGGTGAAGCCAGCGAAACGGCCGCGAGCGAATCATGAGCGTAGCATGCAGTCATGTTGTTACATGACACGCGTCTCATGTTAATCATGTTTGTGCCAGTCTCATACCTTCTTCATCCATTCACGTCCCCTAATACCGAATTTCGTATAAGTGAAGCTAGCGATACAGCCGATAGATAGATAGATAGATAGATAGATAGATAGATAGATAGATAGATAGATAGATAGATAGATAGATAGATAGATAGATAGATAGATAGATAGATAGATAGATAGATAGATAGATAGATAGATAGATAGATAGATAGACAGATAGATAGATAGATAGATAGATAGATAGATAGATAGATAGATAGATAGATAGATAGATAGATAGATAGATAGATAGATAGATAGATAGATAGATAGATAGATAGATAGATAGATAGATAGATAGATAGATAGATAGATAGATAGATAGATAGATAGATAGATAGATAGATAGATAGATAGATAGATAGATAGATAGATAGATAGATAGATAGATAGATAGATAGATACGCTCAAAGTGGCCGAAGTTTGCTAAGAAATTCTTTGTATTGTCACGTGATTACAGAACGACCACAACGTCGGTTCACAGGTGCAGCACTGGACGTCGAGCCGAACTGAACGTTAGAGCACGAGCACACCAACAGTCCTCTTGTTTTTTCACACCACGGCACATACTCGTATTGGCATAACTGAACCTCGTTCCATGCCTGTGGCATTACCCCCCCTCCCTTTAAAAAAAAGGCACCACCCTGATGATCAATGCCGATTAAAAGTAAAGTAATCGCGTACACGCACAAAGACACATGATGAAGCAGTGTCAGGTGAATCGGGAGTAGTGTGGCTTCATCCGTGACACATGAACAATGTCGGCCTGCTGGGAAAATCGAGATCGCCGAGCTGTGTCTTCAAGAAGAATTTCGTAGTTCACGTCTCTGAGGTGCCATAGTACTCTATAAGGACCAAGATAGCGGTGAAGTAACTTTTCCGAGCGACCCCTTTGGCAAACGGGGATCCACAGCCAGACCAGATCACCGGGTTGGTAAATAACCTGGCGATGACGGGAGTTGTACCTCTGCGAGTTGATTCGTTGTTGTTTTCGGATCCGCTCGAGTGCAAGCTGACGGGCCGCATCGGCGAGCCGGATAAAGTCGTTCGCATCAGTAGGAATATCTGTAATGTCAGGCAAGAGCATGGCAACCAGTATCGCAATTGCTTTCCGGCCGTGAAGCAACCGGAAGAAAGTGAAACCCGTAGTCTCTTGAACCGCAGTGTTGTAAACGAACGTTAGGTATGGCAAAATTTCATCCCAGTTTTTGTGATCGCGGTTGACGTAGATAGATAGCATGTCAGCGAGCGTCTTATTTAATCTCTCCGTCAGACCATTGGTTTATGGCTGGTATGGGGTCGTGTTGTGATGAGCTGTTCCACGAAGTCTCGTGACGTCTTGCATCAATTTCATCCCAGTTTCTGTGATCGCGGTTGACGTACATAGATAGCATGTCAGCGAGCGTCTTATTTAATCTCTCCGTCAGACCATTGGTTTATGGCTGGTATGCGGTCGTGTTGCGATGAGCTGTTCCACGAAGTCTCGTGACGTCTTGCATCAATTTCATCCCAGTTTTTGTGATCGCGGTTGACGTACATAGATAGCATGTCAGCGAGCGTCTTATTTAATCTCTCCGTCAGACCATTGGTTTATGGCTGGTATGCGGTCGTGTTGTGATGAGCTGTTCCACGAAGTCTCGTGACGTCTTGCATCAATTTCATCCCAGTTTCTGTGATCGCGGTTGACGTACATAGATAGCATGTCAGCGAGCGTCTTATTTAATCTCTCCGTCAGACCATTGGTTTATGGCTGGTATGCGGTCGTGTTGCGATGAGCTGTTCCACGAAGTCTCGTGACGTCTTGCATCAATTGGGCTGTAAAGGCTGTTCCACGGTCAGTGATAAGAACTGTTGGCGCTTCGTGGCGGAGAACAATGTTGTTGATAAAAAAACACGCAATCTCATTGGCGGTGCCTCATTGTAGGGCTTTCGTTTCGCAGTACCTCTTTAAATAGTCAGTAGCGACTACGATACAGCGGTTGCCATCATGTGACTTCGGGAAGGGGCCAAGCAAGTCCATGCCGATTCGTTCGAAAGGTTGTGACGGCGGTGCAACAGGCTGCAATAAACCAGCAGGGCGCCCAGGTGGGGCTCTACGGTGCCGGCAATGATTGCACTTTTTAACCTAACGCTTTACATCCTGGGTGAGCTTTGGCCAGTAGTAGCGAGTCTTAATCCGGGCAAGGGTACGTGTGAATTCTAGGTGGCCGGAGGAAGGCTCGTCGTGGCAGGCAGATAAAATGTAAGCACGTAGCCCTGGTGGAACGACGAGGAGGTGTTCAGTCGCATATGGTTCGAAGTTCTTTTTGTGGACGATGTCGTTGCGGAAAGAAAATCACCCTGAACGTGCGAATGCCTATGGTGGATTCGAGCTGCGACCTTGAAAGTATTTGATAAGTTGTCGGATCTCTGAATCATTCCACTGTTGTTGGCCAAGTCAGATTCACTGACTGCACAAAGAAAATGGCCATCGGTATCATCGTCACTCGATGTCGTCGCAAGGGGAGCACGCGAAAGGCAATCAGCATCAGTGTGCCTGCGGCTCAACTTGCCGACGACTGTAACATCAAACTCTTGAATGCGCAAGCTCCACCGCGCGAGGCGCCCTGAAGGGACCTTGAGATTGGCCAGCCAACAGAGGGCATGATGCTCCATAACTACTCTGAAAGGACGGCCATACAGATACGGTCGGAACTTTGTTATAACCCAAATAACAGCAACGCATTCCTTCTCCGTGGTCAAATAGTTAGTTTCCGCAGATGACAGAATGCGACTAGCATAAGCGATGGGACGTTCAGCACCGTCTTGCCACTGGACGAGCACAGCACCAAGACCGATGTTGCTTGCGTCAGTGTGAAGTTCGGTGGCGGCATCTTCATCAAAGTGCCCTAGTAAGGGTTCACTCTGAAGGCACTGTTGAAGCTTGGAAAAAGCGGCTCTCTGCTCTGGACCCCACACAAAAGGAGTATTCTCCTTCATTACGCGGGTAAGGGGTTCAGCGGTGTCGGCGAAACTCTGGACAAAGCGCCTGTAGTAGGCGCAGAGACCCGAAAACCGGCGCAAATCCCGTTTGTTCGAAGGTCGAGGAAATGCAGCAACAGCCAAGGTCTTTTCTGGGTTTGGTCGAATGCCATCGTGACTGACAAGGTGGCCGAGGAACTTGAGTTCTTCGTAGCCGAAATGACACTTCTCCGGTTTTAGCGATAGGCCTGCGGATCGAATAGCGACGAAGACGGACTGAAGTCGTTGTAAATATTGCTCAAATGTTTTGGAAAAAACAACGATGTCGTCTAAATACACGAGGCAGTATTCCCACATCAGACCGGACAGGGCGGTGTTTATCATCTTTTGTAACGTTGCTGGTGCAGAGCACAATTCAAATGGTAACACTTAGACTTCTTAGAGGCCATCGGGAGTTATGAATGCTGTTTTTTCCCTGTCGCGTTCATCGACCTCGATCTTGTGACGCCATCCTGTTTCATTCCGTGGCCGCCTGCTCCAGAGACAAGCGCCAAAACACGCGCTATCTTGGTTTCCTTTATCCGGATATCACGGGAGTTATGTGATCATTCTGACTGTATATATTTCACGACGAAACATTATAGAGGGCTTTTTTCTTGGTCACGATGTAACGAGCGTCTGTCGATCACTCTGACGAGCTTGACAGATCTGCCAGTAGCCGCTGCGTAAATCCATTGATGAAAAATATCGGGCATGTCGAAGTCGATCCAGAGAATCGTCTATGCGTGGGAGAGGGTCGACATCTCTCTTCGTCACTTTGTTGAGCTTCCGGTAATCTACGCAAAATCGACGAGTGCCGTCTTTCTTTTTAAGAAGTACGACGGGTGACGCCCATGGACTGTTCGAGGGTTGGATGACGTCATCGTCGAGCATCTGTTTCACTTGAAAACGTATTGCCCCTTGTTCTTTTTGCGACAAGCGGTAGGCGTGCTGTCGTATAGGCTGTTCGGAAGGGTGCGTTATAATGCGGTGCTTCACGGTTGGGGTCTGCTTGATTTTGGAGGTGGACGCAAAGCAGTCACTATACGTACGTAAAATCATGCGTATCTGCTGCTGCTGCGCAGAGGATAGATGGCAATTCACGTCAACTGTACTGGCTAATGCAGTTTCACCTTCGGCAGCAGTGGCAATCGGAGCGATAGTGGAACATTTTTCGTCATCAATGGCTTCAAAGTTCGCCATCGCTGTTCGCTTTGCGAAGTGTTGTTACTGGCCGCCGAAATTCGTGATCAGAAGCTGAGTCCTCCGATGTTTCAGTTGGACGATAGCGCGCGCGACACAAATCTGCCGAGCCAAGAGCACCGAGAGGTTAGTTTCCGCGATGCCACTACTCTTGTTGTCACAGTCACTCTCGACAGTTACCAACATACTGGCTCGCGGTGGAAGTGCGATGGCGTCGTCAGCAATTCGAAGTGTTGTGGTCTGCGTAACTGCATCTTTTTTTTTGGGTTTTATGGTCGTTAGATAACGTTATAAGCAGGTCGCGAAGGTTAATAATGACTCCTTGCTCGCGGAGAAAATTTATTCCGAGAATTAGGTTTTTGGAGCATTCGTGCAATACAACAAAGAAAACAATGAAACAATGTATGGCTCACGAATTCGGAGGCGGGCAGTGCACATTCCCAGTGGTGTCAATGAGAGGCCTCCCGGAGTCCGGAGGTTGGTTCCATGTCCCCAAGGTGTCGTTACCTTTCTTAGCTGTGCAGTGAGGTCAGCGCTTATAACGGAATAATCGGCACCCGTATCTACCAGAGCGGTCAGCGGGTGGTTGTCGACGAGGACAGAGATGTGAGTAGAGACACGTTTATCGTCGATGGCACACGTCAGAGAAAGGACGTCGTCGGATGTCGGCAGGCAGATCGTGGGAGGGTCTTGTAACGGTCGATCAACAGCGGCCTCACCCCCAGAGGTCGCTGTTCTTAGTTTCCCCGGCGCGGGCTTGTGGATCTAGGCGATCTTCCTGCAAGGACGTCCGCAAAGGTAGATTATTGGCCAAGTGACGTGGAACGCCGTGGAGACGGTGAGCGGGATTGGCGACGCAGAAGGGTTGAGGATCGCTGGCTTTCCAAGTACTCGGCGATAGCACGGGGCCGCTCAACATCTCTGGGTCAACGAGCATCAGGACGAAAGTCGGGACGACCCATGTGCCTGTATGCGCACTCACGGTAGACGTGACCTGGTTCACCACAGTGATAACATGAAGGCCGGTTGTCAGGAGCACGCCATACACTGGATTTATGTGTAAGGGGTGGGTTGCCGTACTGCGGTGGTCCTGAGTAGAATCACGGCACCGTGTGCAGGGTGGACGGTCGGGACGGATAGTCAACAGCCGGTGCAGGAGTACGTACTGTTTCTGCGTATGTTATTAGCGGAGCTTCGGCTGGACGCGGGGCCGTCATGGGTTGGACCTCGGCTGCACGCAGATTCGTCATGGGGTGCACAAGCTGCCGGACCTCTTCGCGAACGACATCCGTTAGAGCAGCAACGTGGGGCGGAGAAGACACCACGTGCAGCTTTAGCAGCATCTCGCGCACAATACTGCGCACGAGCTCCGTCGGGTTCCTTACAGTCGTGACGTCAGGTTTTGGCAGAGCCGACGACACTGACGAAATACTGCCAGGGCGCTCATACTGATATGAACGCTGTCTTAGCCTTCTCTTCATGGTCGTGGCTTCGCGGAGGAAATCTTCTACAGTGCTAGGAGGGTTCCGCACTAGTCCAGCGAACAGCTGCTCTTTCACTCCCCGCATTAGGAGGCGCACCTTCTTCTCTTCCGTCATTGAAGAGTCAGCTCGCCTGAACAGCCGTGACATGTCCTCAACGAACATGGCAACACTCTTGTTCGGACGCTGATTTCGGGAATTGAGGAGCCGTTGCGCTTGCTCTTTTCGGTCAGAGCTTCGGAAGGTATTATGCAACTGGTTGCAAAACTCTGGCCTGGTTGTCATAGTGGCTTCATGGTTTTCGAACCAAGTGCGCGCAGAGTCCTCGAGATAAGTGTAGACATACCGGAGCTTTCGCTGCTCGTTCCACTCGTTGACGCTACCGCAACGGTTGTAATCGTCAAGCCAGTCGTCGACGTCCTCATAAGGGTCACCGTTGAACGGCTTCGGGGTTCACGGGGCGTTGAACAACTATGGAGGAGGCAGCATTGATGTCTCTTGGGTTTGCGTTCCCGCACTTGCCACAGTATTGCTGAGTTGTGGAAATGGTCCGAATTCAGGAGGTAGGCCTAGTTGTCGCCTGCTACGCCGTAGGTCAGCTTGTTCTTCCCAAGTCGCGACTAGTGTCAGGACCTTGCTGCTGATTGCAGTGCATACAACACTACCCCGCACCTCCACCAGAAAATGTCACGTGATTCAGAACTACCATAACGTCTGTTCACAGGAACAGCACTGGACGTCGAGCCGAACCGAACAATAGAGCACGAGCACACCAACAGTCCTCTTCTGTTTTCACACCATGGCGCATACTCGTATTGACATGGCTAAACCTCGTTCCATGCCAGTGGCAGTATTAAAAAAAAAGTGGCAGCATATTCACGGAGTGAATGATGGAGAGTGGGACAAAGCATTCATCCGTCCATTCGTTCTTGCTTCCGTCCGTCCATGCGTCCGTCTGTGTGACCGTCCATGCGTCCATCCACCCGTCCGTGCGTCTGTTCATGCGTCCGTCCCTGCGTCCGCTCATACGACCATCCATACATCTGTTTGTGTGTCTGTTCGTCTATGTATTCAACGCTCCAAGTGCCGCCATCTTGCAACTTTTCATCATATAATCTCCATTTAGAAGCACCGCCATCCAGCGGACATTCCGAAGACTAAACTAGGGGTGGCGCACGCACTCTTTCTTACGAATTGCGCTTCGCGTCTACTTCCCACCTTCAACCACCTCGAGTTCATGGTATATACTAGTTCACTGTGTTCGTGGCACTGCGGCCCAACGCTCGCTAAACCTTTCTAAAAACAAGGAGTTTACGCCCGGCGAGTATAACGTAGCAGCCTTTTCCTGTCAGCTATTGCTCAATGTACATGCCAATGGCTGATATTAGGAAATGAGGGACAGGAGAATTCGGCTTTTACTTTCTTACGGCTTACGCTTCGTATCTACTTCCCACCTTTAACCACCTCGAGTTCATGGTATATACTAGTTCATTGTATTCATGGCACTACGCTCAACGCTCGCTAAACCTTTCTAAAACTAAGGAGGTTACATCCAGCGAGTATAACCTAGCAACACTTTCTTGTCAGATAGTGCTGAATATACAAGTCAATGGCTGCTATAGGGGATTGCAGCATGCGCATTAACTAAAAGCTGAACGCTCCTGTCTCTCATTCCCCATTAACTGCCATTGACATGTACATTGAACACTATTTTTATTGTTCTACGACGTACAGAAGAAATCTCTCACCGGCACCACCTAGGAGGTCAAAATTTTATACTTGTTACACCCTACAACGGCTACGAGGGACGAACGGGTGGCGCTATAAGGAGTTTTGGCCCTAAAATTGGGGACCCTTAAGCTTCCTCCTTAAGAGTTGAACGAACGTGATAGCAAAATCCAACCCCTAGTGCGCCCTTTAGCCGCTGAGTGCATACATATTATTTCGTTTTGTTACACAGACACACGCGCGCGCGCTCGCGCGAACATAGTTGATTGTATTTGTGCGCGCGCACAAATGGCACGTACGTGTTTTTGATCTAAAGCAGGAGTCGCATGGCATCCAAGATGCACGCCGCTCATTTGCCATCTGTTTGCTGTTTGCTTGATGAACGCCTCTGGAAAGACATTATATGTTTTACGCTAGATAAACATAGTTGTCCATCTTTAGAGCTGTTGAAAAGTTACTGTGTGTTTTTAGCAGCGATGGCTGCACTATCCCGGTCTTTTTGGACGAAGTTTGAGGACTCCCTTGTGCGCCTACAAATCACCGAATGGGCTCGTTTTGGTCGTGACACCTGTGGGAAAAAAAATGTGTTAAAGTGGCCATAAAACACTGTTTCAAATAACCTGGAATGATTTCAATAGGAGAGCTTATTGCTTCACGAATTCAATGCCACGAAAATCTTAAAAATCCATTTAGTGCGAGTGAAAGTTTCACATGCTGCAATTGCATTCTCTCCTCTTGTCACGCCGAAAGCACTGAAAGCTAAGCAGGTAAGTGTGGCAGTAGCAAAAAAACTACATCACCTGCGCTTCGTGACCTTGAGCACTTTTTTTTCTTCGAATGCACAACTTCTTTAGTGTGAATGCACGTGCACGTGTAGACAAGTAGCGGCCTCCCCGGCGATCTCTGTAACAAGCTTTCTTGCTCACGGATGATTTCACGACCCCAACCAACGGAGCCGACGATGACGGCGGGATTCCTGGGACACGAGCTCTGTAACGCTATTGCCTTATTACTAGGACATCAAACGAACTAACAAGTTTGAATTCAGGAAAGCCAGCTTCCCATCAAAGTTTGTGGAGGGCAAAAAGCTCATAGGTGATTCCACGAGAGATCGACACGGGTCCAAGAGTTGATATTTTAGATTTCATTGAGTATTTTATATTTCGTGCACCTCTCACCAGGTTGCCCCAAAGTCAACTTTGTTTTATTATTAGCAGCACAACTTACGAGAAAAAAAATATCAAACTTCACTAACACGGAGGCACCAACTTTGTCACCTGTCATTTTCGAAAATTTCAGATGCTATAAAAAGACAAACATTTTTGTTTCAAAGAAGATATTTTTTACCTGAAATGTATGTCTAATGAAGAAGAAATTCATACGGTTTCAAGTTTGTAGAGCTTAAGAAAATAGCTTTCGAAAATGTCTAATTTTGCGACAGTTTAAAATAAGGTACGTATTCCTCTTTTTTTTTTCTCCGAAAGTTGTGCAAGCAGTGTTTTCAAACTTCACACGTTTTAAGGATATAGTGTGTTCATAAGGTACATAAATTATTGCTGCCGTAGGGCAAATGTGATTTTTTCTATATTGCCTCGAAATTCTCATATAGAGAAAAATGTACTTCAATGAAATTTGAGTAATAAAATAACCCATCTTCGGTTTTTCTTAAAATCTCGTAAATAGAGAACCGAAGGCCATCATACAGTAATATAGAAAAAGATGTTGCATTGTTTTGTTTTTAGCGACAATATTCGCGGTACAATTCGGAGCTTTTTCGAGACTGCGCTGATAAGTTGAAAAATCTAGAAATCGGAACGGAAAACGGTAATAAGCTTCAAACGCGAGTAAACGTGACCGCATTTGTTGAAGAAAGGCTGTTTTAGCACTGTGACAAATACGTACCCATGAATGCGCATTTATGCTCCTGATAACACAGCTCTAATGGAGGAAATCTTCGACACTGTAACTCAGTTGCAAAACATCTGTCTATATTTGCAGATAAACTCAACCATGAAAATATTCCAACGCAAGTGTTGGGTCTCGCTAGAAAAAGCACTTGCGCTTGAAATACCCTCGCTGGTATTTTGGTGGTGACTGCGTGAAACAAGAGATGTGCTCAAAATGGCTGCATCTTTTGCAGATTGCATTCAGCAGTAGGTGCCGCTAACAAAACACGACCACGATCAGTGCCCTCAGATGTGCTTAGACAAACAAGCCAAAACGTATGCCTGGAACACAAGGCAACGGTTTCAACGGGCTCTTCTTAAGCTGACGGAATGTTTCTAGCTCGTCTGCATTTGCACACAGCAGCTTGACATTCTTGAGCTTCGCGCTCATTTGCGCCACCATTGGGATGCTGACATAATCAGAGTTGAGCTTGCCGCTCTGAGGTTGTAGAGCCAAGCCTGACGCTTTAGTAGGCCACCACGCCATGTCCTGTGGCCGAAAAATTCACTTTGTTGATATATGATCTTTCTGACATAACTCGAACAACTGGTATTTGTTTTTGAAGTGACTGCATGCACCATCAGCAACATGATTAACATGCGTTTCAGGCTTCAGTTGTTCCTTCATATAGTTGTGGATTATTTGTAGAGTGAAACAGGCGTGTGCAGCATCATGGCATGTGTCATCACTGATGACGGCAAAACTTTGAATTGATTGCTTCCTCGTGACGACACGCGTGAATAGAGACACCTGTTTTTTGTGCCAGTGATACGACTGTACCTCATTTGGTAAAATGGCTGTCCAATTTTCGGCGATATCAAAGTGCAAAATGCAAGATTATTTTTCTTGGTTCTCTTTCGCCTGGCGTGTCGCTGATTCTTGAATGTATCTTATGTAATCATGGGTAATCCACTTCACGAACCACAGACTTGGCTGTCACAAAAAAGCACTTGCCTGGGCTGTTGTTTTTTACTAGATCGCCATTTTCCCATACTGCATAGGCTACCTCAATATCTTCAGGGATTCCTAAACATGTGGCTGTCAGACCATCCTCCCCAGCACAATAGTCACAATGGCCTAAAAAACAATCACTTGTAGGGAAGCTGCAAAGGCATAGTTCCTTCAGGAAGTCTGCCGTGTAAGCACCATCAGTGACGTCTTGTAGGGCAGAAACACATTCCGTGGCATTAGCACAGTACATACAAAGGCACACTTCTTGGTGTCGTGCAAGAAGAACCCACTTCAGCTTCAGTGAATAACACATTGAGAGCCCAATAGACGTGTTCGGATTAGCTTCTCTGAAGAGACGGTAAGCCTCTCGCATCGAACAGATCATCAACCTTTTCGAAACAAGCTCCTTTTTTCCGCCAATGATAACAGATACTACATCTTTTTTGTTGGGACTCTGCCGAGAACAGCTATACTCTTCTTTGGAGTAGTAAGCCATAGCTGCCTGGACGTCCATTGTGTTCAGCCGTGTCCTTATTACCGCAATTCGTGCTAACTATATCCCGTGTTTTGCGCGCCAGCGTCGGGATCTGCATATCATGTAAGCTGACAAGTTTGGTATAAGCGCTTGGAGTTTTCGGTGTTCTATATCGCACGGCAACAGTGTCAACAAACGCATGCGCTCTTGATACGAACAACACGCTTCATAGGCTTGCCTGAAGTTCTTGAACCACTGGGCACACACACTGCATTTTAGATCTGATGGTTGAAAGTGGTGGTTACACACATTACGGAGGCATTTCACGGTTACTGTAGAGTTGCTGCTGAGTTGTCTTCGCTCTGCATGAAATTTGCTATTTTGCGCATGCAGCTTCTCCAGTCGCATATGTGACAATGCTTCAGGCGTGTTTACGCACCGCTCTTGACTTCTGCCTTTTTCTTCTTCCGGCAAAAACTCATCAGCTGTTTCAGCTGAGAAGCCATTAGACAAAGACAGTATATCTCTGAGGCGTCTGAAGGAGTTCTGGCAGACGGGGTCGTTGTTATGTGCATGGCGGGCAGCTTTCGGCAAAAGCTTCTGCAGGGCAAACAGGCCGACGTCTTGAACCTTGGGGAAGTTTCTTTGATAAGGTATTTTCTTTCTATGCAACATGAGATAATCTGAACAAAAGACTCTATCCTGGCTGAAGTGGTCAGCCATCGCCACGCTCCTTGAGGCTCAAATTACTGGCAATGCAACTATGCGTGAAACCATCAGCACGAAAGTCATCTATCTGTCGTCTGTTCCTATGTCTCCCACCTTTATAAGAGCAGACGTAAAACAGTGTGCACAAGTATCTGCAGTGCGAATGCAAAACTGAAGTATAGTACGTTAACATGAATTTCGCAATGTTTTTGTCGATAAAATTACGGGAGGCGTAATCTTTGTCCCTACTTTGAACCATATATTCTAAAGCATTGTCTCCGAGATGCGGCCTACACCAATTCTTCTGTAGAGCAGACGACGGATGACAACTTGCCCTAAAGCGTGTTCTTCAGTCTAATGCGGCAGTCTTCGTGCCCCAAATGATGAAAACTTGTTATGAATCGCTTATGAACTCATTCAACATTCAATTCTCTTACCAAACGTGTTGCAAACACATGGCCGTCACAGCAGCTCCATCTGTGTGTCAGTAATGGAGAGGCACCACATATTAGAAGTCTCAGTGCTCTACGTATAAGAGTGAATTCAGATACTGTAGAATATGGTGTTCGAAATAGTTACTCCTATCTGCTAAAATAGCCTTTCTTCACCAAATGCAGTCACGTTTACTCGCGTTTGAAGCTCATTGCCGCTTTTCCGTTCCGATTTCTAGATTTCTCAACTTATCAGCGCATTCTCGAAAAGCACTGATTTGTACCACGAATATTGTCGCTAAAAACAAATTAATGCAACATGTTTTTCTATAGTACTGTATGATAGCCTTCAGTGGTCTATTTACGAGATTTTAAAAAAAATCGAAGATGGTGTTTTTTGATTATTCAAATTTCAGTAGAGTACACTTTTGCCAATATGAGAACTTTGAGGCAATATATAAAACTTTAAATTTGCCCTACAGCAGCAACAATTGATGTACCTAATGAACAAACTATATCCTTAAAACGTGTCACGTTTGAAAACGCCGCTTGGATTACCTTTTGAGAAAAAAAAATTGGAAATACGTAACTTATTTTAAACTGTCGCAAAATTAGACATTTTAAAAGCTATTTTCTTAAGGTCTACAAATTTGAAACCGTATGAATTCATTCTTCATTAGACATGCATTTCAGGTAAAAGATATCTTCCTTGAAACAAAAATATTTGTCTTTATATACCACCTGCAATTTTCGAAAATGACAGGTGACGAAATCAGTGCCTTCGTGTTGGTGAAATATGATATTTTTTTCTCATAAGTTGTGCCGTTAACCCTAAAACGAAGTCGACTTTCGCGATACCTGGGGAGAGGTGCACGAAATATGAAATACTCAATGAAATCTAAAATATCAACTTTTGGACCCGTGTCGATCTCTTGTGGAATCACATGCTTATTAGCACAAGTAGTGAAGCACATTTTCAAATAGGCAAAACGAATCAACATTTAGACGATTAAACTGAATAATCCGTATGGCCTGACACACACGACACGCCAAGACAAATAATAACACATAACGTCGATTCCGCGTTCGCAACACTACAAATTCTATTCCCTAATAAGATGAAGGCACCAATATTGTGTACGTTATTACTTTCAATAAATTATCTGAACCTTCAAGGAAACCTTATGAAGGCCTCAACGGCTATTTTTTGAAAAGCGATTGTTAGTTAGAGAGCTGGTATTTTCTTTACCGTTAGTTGTAGTAGTAATAGACTTTTATGCAGCCACAATTTACAGGCCGAGCCTTTTGACAGCTTGTGTGACCAGTCGACGCTGTTCTACTTCCCCTTCGGCGCCAGTCCAGTCGAGCCAGGAGATACTTGATCTTGCGGAAGAAGTACGTTCCATGCATTGAAGGGGTTGTGTACTCTCTACCCCTGTCCTGCGGCAAGTGGTACATCGGCCAAACAGGCAAGTGTTTAAATGAGCCGCTGAAAGAGCACGCTCACAACGTCTCCTCTACAGTTTCGGGCCACCTCGGCATTCATTGCCGAGACTGCGATTGTGTTCCTGATTTTCAGCTTTCTACCGTCATTAGGCGTCATCGGGACCAGATGTTACGTGAAATTTATGAGGCTGCAGAAATACAAATGCTGGGCAGTGCAGGTGTCGGGAGGCCCTCGATTGCGCTATCACAAAAATAAATTGATTTCCTTCGGAACGTTAGCACACGTGTTGTTCATGGTGCGTTGTGGCGATGACTACGTGGTTGTTATGTGGATTCTGTTTTCTTTGTTTTGTATTTCTCTCTTTTTTGTCAGATACTGCCCAAGTATATATTGTGCGGTTCTAGCAAATAAATGTTGTTGTAAGTCAGTGCCGCTGTCTGTCTCCTTCTTTCTCTTGTTCCTCGTTATTGGCGCTGTTTTTATGTGAATCATGTCGTACCAACTCGCCCAAGCAACCACGTTAGCTGAGTTACAAAGGTTTGTCGCATGATGCGATTGCATTCTCGCTTCTCTAGTCCCGACGAAAGCAGTGGAAGCTTAGCAGGGAGGGGTGGCAGGGCCTCAGAAAACATCACCTTGAGCACTTCTTTTTTTTCGAATGCGCCGCCTAATTCTTTAGTGTGATCGCACAAGCACGCGTGAACAAGTAGCGGCCTCCCATGGCGATATCTGTAACGAGCGAGCGCGCTATGTTCAACTCGGTGGTTAATAAATGGGTCGTTGACGTGTGGTTTTTGGGCATGTAACGTGATTTGTCGAGAGAAAAGAAAGCAAATTGATAATTTATTGTGAAATCCAGGCCGCGTGCTGTGCTATATTATTTGACTCGCGTGTTGCCGGGAGCCTCTACTACCAACCGGCAGCGTTTTCTGAATGTGCTCACCAAGTGTTGCAGACCCTCTCAAGGTGAAGGAAATTCATTCATTCTTGTCGCTCAGCTGTGGTGCAGCGTGTCAGACTCTGGCTGTGTGATGCCTTGAGGTGGTGGGTTCCACTCCAGCTCACTCACTTTTTTGCATTTTTTTTCTTTGTTCGCTGCACTCTAGCTCAACCTTGATTGCAAAGTGCGCATGACGAAATTTTCGAAAACAAACTAGATACCAGACTACGGCCGACATTCGGTGTCCCAGTGTGCAGCGTGCCAGTGTTCAGCACCACACTGGTCCAGCTATCAGGTATGGCGTTGGGATAGACAGTGTTGCTGGGCTTGGCGATAGGGTATCCTCAGAGCTAGACCTCACCATGTTTTTGTCATCTGTAGCAAGATGGCGCAACAGCCTCGCGTTGGGCACCTGTCACGTTTTTTATTTTATTTTTGAGTGCACGGGCCATGGTCTCTCGGACTGCGCTCTGGCTTTTTGATCAGACTCGTGATTACTAGAGCACGAAGGTAACTTCGCTCGCTGCCATGGCCGCGTTTCCAAATAGAGCACCCTGCTCGCATACGATGAAGTAGGAGTTATGACAGGTGTTCGTGTTCGTCGTGTGAATACTTTTGCTTTTGTTTTGGGCAACTTTAAAGCGTGCTTTTTTAAAGGCCAACTCCACCAATTTTTTCAGGTCAGTGGATCTCAATGAAATTCACTTGCTTCGTTCCTTTGCACATTACCATCTTTTATGCCAAAACAGGCTTCAAATATGTTTTGATTGTTTGCAAGTGAATTTCAGAGATCGCTTCAAAACGGCCTACCTGACTTGCCAGAATTATTCGCAACACTGTGTGTCGTGGCGGTTGGCATTCAACAGAAGTGACGGAGCCGGTGGCATCGCCAACTTGGGTTGGTGCAGCTTTTACTATGCTGGCCAAAATGCCACGGTGGCGGTGTTCGGCGGTGCTGTACCTTCCTCGTTGGTGTTTGGCCAGCGTTTCGCTGATTTGGCGCTCGATTTCCTGTTCCCTGTGAGTTAATGTGCGATGGGTGGTAGTTGGCGTTGCTTTGTGGGCTGCACAAACAACTCACACAAGACGCGGAGTTTCTGATATCACGGCTTGCCACATGGCAGTGCCTTTCCTGAGAAGTGGATCAGTGTGATCAGGTGGAACAAATGGTTACCAAGCAAAACGGCACGCGTGTGTTTTGATCATTTCTCACCAGAGTCCTATCAGGGCAGCGTTTGGCCGGCGTCTGTCTGTACGTGCGTACGTCTCTCTGTCTGTCCATCCATGCATCCGTTGGTCCATCCGCCCGTGGGTCCGTCTGTGCATCCCTCCGTGCATC
The DNA here is from genome assembly GCF_043290135.1 of Rhipicephalus microplus. Taxonomy (NCBI): domain Eukaryota; kingdom Metazoa; phylum Arthropoda; class Arachnida; order Ixodida; family Ixodidae; genus Rhipicephalus; species Rhipicephalus microplus. The sequence goes on from NC_134701.1 coordinate 66,341,913, forward strand.
TGTCTGTATGTCCATCCGTTCGTTCATTCGTCCGTCCACCTAGTGAACACTCCAAGTACCACCATCTTGCATCTTTTCAATAAATATTCATTATATACAAGTACCACCCTCCAGCAGACATTCCAAGGACTAAACGAGAGGTGGCTACCTTGCTAATACTATACTTCTACAACTACATATAACGCGAACGCACGACCTACTGCATAAGGAGCGTCGCCCCTAAAACACTGAGGTAACGGCATCATTTGCGTCAGAGACGCCGCTGCCAGACAGCTGTGTTACGCTGTCAGTCTCGCACATGCTAATTGACGCTGGGCGCATTCACGTCTACTCCACGCCAAACTCCTAGCATCTGCTCGGCTCGGCATTCACAGTCTCGTACAAGGAATGCTGGCAGGACCAGCATTCCTTGTACGACATCCAGGAATACGTTCCTACCCAACGTTACGTCATACGTAGACTGTGTGCTTGGTTGGGTTTCGGCTGTGGTATTGCGCCTTTTTGCTTACTGAAAATTATTTTCGAAGCATTTCAGCTACTGGGCACGTGGCAAGAGTGTTTCAGTAACAGAGAAGCATCATTACCCTGACATGGTGGAAAAATCGCCGTAGATGGCCTTTCAGTGTCGAGCTGAGTCAGCTTGTCTGCGCTCGTGCTTTTCGTGGTATTTTTGTGTATGCGTTCTGCATGACGTGTGCACTGTAAGTTTCGAGATGTTGGCCGTCTTTCGCACAAAATCGCAATTTGTTGCTGCAGCAAGCGTTTGCTCCATCACCTTTTTGCCGAAACAAAGCAAGGTAAACGCTGAACTACCTCGGTGAATATACGTTTTATTTCGTGTTGTAAGCAATTTCTAAAAAGAGGGATGAGCCATGTTTTGTTTTATTTTGGGCTTGCGTGCCGACTTCGGGCTCTTGATCAGATATGCCAAACGCTCACTTGAAGGCACTGGGAAGGTTTTCGGCTAGCACACACCACAGATATGCGACCCGCGCTCACCTCAATCTCATGAAGGACTCGGCAGATTGCAATGCGGGCGCTTGAAGACTGCGCCTGTGCTTGTCATTAGGCGAGACACTATCTTCTAAAGCCTCTTGCACCGTGCAATATCGGGCTATTAGGAGTGGCGGCGAGCGTTTGAAGCTACCATTTATCACTTCAGTTATGTTTCCCGTTAAGATTTCCATTCGTGAACAATGCGGTGAACTGTTGCCTGCTAGCTGCGTCGTGCGCATGCGTGAAAAGTTATGTACAACAACTTACGCACGCATGGAGATAACTTTAGATGTATTTTATTCGTAGCAGTCGTTTCTGGTGCCATGCCTGCTTTCTGTGTACTTAGCGAAGACGACTGTGACTGAATCAGCTCGCTGCGTGATATGTTTGCACCCGCGAACCTCTCAAGAGCTGGACTACTCAGTCTTCTTTTTCTTTGAACATACTGCAGGCTTCTCACAGCCCATGCAGGAGTGGAGACAAGAAAATACATTCTAAAACACAGAAAACAAAAAAATAAACGAATTGTTTGATGTGATGGCCTGATTGAGTACAACAGAGATCGCGACAGTTGCTTTTACGTGCATGATCTTCGCTGGTCGCGAACGTGTGAGCATACTTCGGTATATGGGCCAGCATATGTTATATGGTAATATATTACGCGAGTAAAGAAAGAAAAAAATGAAGGTGACTTTAAAAAAGAAATGCATTCTTTCGTTGCCTATTTGATCGTCCACTTTTTTTCACCTCGTAGCAATAATTCTGTAAAAAATGCATGCGTACGACCTAGTATCACAAATCAAAGCTAAAGTATTTAGGATTTTGGAAGTGCCAATTAAAACTAGAATAGTGATCCAGGCGACTGCTGAAACGAATAGATCACGCGTCATGCAGAACTGTATTTTAGATACGACCCGCACTCATCGTGTCTGAAGAGCCACATGTTTGAAGTTGAGACATAAACGTAATGTGATGAACCCGTGTTTGCAACGTACATTACTCAATAACTGATCAGGTAAATATCCTACAGCTCTTTTCGAAACACGATCACAATGCCCCGCCGCGGTGGTCTAGTGGCTAAGGTACTCGGCTGCTGACCCGCAGGGCGCGGGTTCGAATCCCGGCTGCGGCGGCTGCATTTTTGATGGAGGCGGAAATATTGTAGGCCCGTGTGCTCAGATTTGGGTGTACGTTAAAGAACCCCAGGTGGTCTAAACTTCCGGAGCCCTCCACTACGGCGTCTCTCATAATCATGTAGTGGTTTTGGGACGTTAAACCCCACATATCAATCAATCAAACACGATCACTCTCGCGAGATTTCGCATCGTGTCGTGCTGTGACTCTTACTTGTAGAAATGAGCTTCTTAAGCCGTCAGCGGCGCGGCGGCTCACCCTGCATTGTTCTCGAGGCGCCGTGCTCCTGCTGGGTGTTTTAAGTGTGAATACACTTTATAAGCGACCCCAAACCATCCACCGCCGTCGGCGGCGTCCGCAGTCTTCTCTCTATCTTTAAAAGAAAGAGGACTTGACGGGCCACAGCGTGACGCTCTACCAAATAAGCCACGGACGCGACGCTGACATCCCCCTTCACTCGCTGCAGCTGCGCGCGCACCGCTCTCTCTCGCGCGCCCGCCTTCCCTTTCAGTCCCCGTCGAGGGCGGGTCGTGCGATGGATGTCCCGGAGGCAACGCTACCATCAACAACGAATGCAGTACAACCGAATGCCAGCACTGCACCCGTCGTTGGAGGTGACGGTACCGTGGTGGTTTAGCCGACGTTGGAAGACAAGGCGGCGCGGCGAAGGGCTCGTGAGACCGAACGTAAGCGGGCAAAGCGTGCAGTGGATGCCGAACTGCGTGCTCGCGAGGCCGAGTGCAAGCGGGCGAAGCGTGCAGCGGATGCCGAACTGCGTGCTCGCGAGGCCGAGGACAAGCGGGCGAAGCGTGCAGCGGATGGTGAACTGCGCGCTCGCGAGGCCGAGATTAGGCGTCAGCATCGAGCCGCGAACGCTGCCCAAGAAGCGGAACGACAACGCAAGCGTCAGGCGGAGAAGGGGATGAAGGCCGGCGTCAAGACGCCGCTCGCAATCGTCAACGGCGAGTGGACGTTCCCGAAGCCGTTCCAGCCAGTGAACGTGCCGCGCGGGAGAGGGTGCGAGCCCTGGACTTTGCTCGTCCGGACGCGTCGTGAAGTGTAAATAAATAATGCTTCGTATATAATGTATCTGTGTACAAATGCTTCATGACAAACAACACTTAAATTCATTAATTACACTTTAATCATCATCACCAGTAATAAAACTCCCAAGCATTTCCTCGAAGGTGAGCATGGTTAAGTGCGAATGCACGGGGTGATGCTATGAGGGGGAGTAAAGTTAAAATCCGTTGGCATTCGCCAGTGAGTTAACGTAAACTCCCCCGTGTGATCAAATTGCGATTCCCAGGAACCATTACACCATAAAGGCACCATAGTGTGATTAATAAATATAATAGTGCGAAATATTAAATACCCCTCACAGCATCACCCCGTGCATTCGCACTTAACCATGTTCACCCTCGGGGAAATGCTTGGGAATTTTTCCTCGTGGACGGTGCCAAGTGGGATTGATCTTACAAGCGTACGAAGTCGTACCCGAGACGCGTATACTCAGAATAATATTTCAGCTCTTCGTCAAGCTTGGCTACACATTTTCAAGCGGACAATACTGAAAAAAAAATGACGCGCAGGCCGCGCATTGTTTCGTTGCTGCCACGACGGTAGCGTTTGTTTTGCATTTTCACTGACTGTGCCAGCGTTTGACTTTTCAATCGTCTGGTAGCTTTGGGTTGTCTGGGCTTTCGCATACGCGTGACCACGTCTGTCCGGACTGGAACTCTATGGCCAATTCTCTAGATAGCTCTGGCTGCCGCAGGCCTGAAAATCAAATGTGCCCACAAAATTCTGCTGGACGTAAAATTTGGGCCCGGTAATAAAAATAGAAGTCCCATGAAAAAGATCATGTTATATCCCCCGCGCTCTCTCTACACCACCGCTGTTAGCGGAGCACAAAAAACTGCTCTAGGCCACCCTCGGCGCGGGTAAGTGGCGAATGAAACAACGATCCTGCTCTTGCCCAGTTACTGGAAGGTGCTGCAAGTTGCGACAACACTTTGAGCGCAAAATGGAAGGTGCTATAAAGCTATGCTTTCAGAGAGCCCCTGACTTGCTCAGAGAGCTTCGTGTGGCCCCATTAAAAATGCAACGCTGTGCTATAAAAAAGCGCAAACGAAGAACAAAGAGGAAGAAGAGGCGCAATATATTTCGCTGATAATGTTCTATTGACGGAATACGAGAAGAGGAAGAGGACGACGGGCTGGAACGCGGACAGAGACAGGGCCACGTTCAGCTTTCGGACGCCATCGGACGCCATCACCGCTGATCTTCCGCTGAACCGGGCTTCCCGCTGAACCGGGCTTCGTTCTGAACCGGGCTCGTCCCTTCGGACTCTTTCGGACGGTGGTTTGGCTGAGTTTTTGGGTGAATTTGACCTGTTGAAACTAGCTGACGTGGCATATTACTTCTTTAAGCAATCGAATTAGTGCTAATGTCTAATTCATCTCCTGGCCAAGGGCATAGCCCTTGGTCAGCCTCCTTGCCTAATGATGAATTGCCATTGGAATATTTTTTCCGCAGTGGTGTTGGAAGCATCCCTGTTGCGCTGGTGCCCTCGAGTGGTGGATTTATTAAGCTCAACAACCCGAAGGCGATCCAGGTGGGGTTGCAGGCCATGACGCCGCACTTTCAGCTGATAAGTGATGTTCGTCAGTTCGGAAGAGGTGGTTTGGTATGCAGATCGTCAGATCCTTCGTGCGTTTCTGACATCCTAAAATGCAAGACATTTGCTTCGGTCCCGGTAAGTGCATTTATCCCGCCTCATTTAGCGTGCACTAAGGGAATTGTACGAGGAGTCGACTCTACATTAACGCCCGCTGAGACTCTGGAAAAGCTGTCTGATGCTGGGGTCATAGCTGTGTACCGATGCAACCGATTAGTTAACGGTGAGAAAGTCCCCACTGAGTCGGTTATTGCTACCTTTGCCGGCACTTCCTGTCCATCCGAGTTGAAAATATGGCCGCTCATTTTCAGAGTCGAACGTCTCGCTTCTCGTCCTCTCCAATGTCAAAACTGTTGGCGTTTTGGTCACAGTGCAGGGGGCTGTAAATCAAATTCACGTTGCCGCATCTGTGGCGATACCCACCCATCGAAGGAGTGCATCGCCGAAATCGAAAAGTGCTGCCTCTGTGCAGGAAATCACGCGGCCGATTATCTGAACTGCACCGCAAGGTCTAATGAAACGCAACTTCTAGAAATCATGGACAGACGTCGTTGCTCGCGGCGAGAAGCAATAACAGTTGTGAAGGATAGAGCCTTTGGATATGCCGGAGTCGCGTCGAGGCACGAACAACTAAGTGAGACGAAGATTCTTAATCTTATTGAGGCTGCAGTAGAAAAGGCGATGTCGAAAGCGCTGGAACACATAGTTACGAGCGTGAGTGAGTGCATCTCTCAAGTGTTTTGCTCACAGATGACACAGCTGGCTTCTGCGATAGCAGTACCGATGGCCAAGTCGGCACCTTGTGCAGTGGAAGTTATACCGAATTTAGCCCCACAGCGACAATCCCGCGAGGAGAAAACCCCAATTTCGTCCGTACCTTCTACGTCGACCCACGTGGAGGATCAGAATGAAATGGACGTATGCCAAGATTTCAGGCGTCAGAAGCGCACTGGATCTCCATTAAAATCTCCTGGCCCAAACACAAAACCCAAAAAGGGCAGCGAAAATGCCAGTGCACTTTTTAAGGAGAGTATTTTAGAAGCTGCCGTTGCTGAAGTGTTTCGCTCGTCAACATAGATACCTTGAAAGTACTACAGTGGAATTGTAGGTCTTTGATTTCTGCTTCTACTGACTTACTTTGCTTAATTAATCAGTTATATCCGGATATAATCTTATTACAAGAAACCTGGCTTAACCCTGTTAAGAATTATCATTTAAACAATTTTAGAGCATTTCGGTTAGACCGTCCATCCCTAGGAGGTGGTCTAATTATACTAGTCTCGAATAAATTTTGCCGCACAGCGAGCATAGCTTTTCAGCTTATGTCCACAGACTGTGAAATTTTGGCAATAGACCTCTGTCTGCCCGGTCACCACCCTTTTTCACTTATAAACGCATATTTTCCAACGGGTTTGCATAATACTCAACAATTAGATACTGCCTTAGCTAATTGCAAGAATGATTTCCTTCTGACTGGTGATTTCAACTCACATCATGTTTCATGGGGATTTCGAACAGACCATTCTGATACTCTTCTGTGGGATTGGATGATTAATAAAAATCTTACCTGCCTAAATGATAGACAGCCTACTTTTATTCGCGGACGGACACGATCGGTATTAGATCTCACGTTTTGCAGCCCAAGTGTTTCAATAAAGTCTTGGAAAACAATTGATTTCTCTTCAAACAGTGACCATCTTCCTGTATACTTTGAAATCTCATGTGCTGTGAAATCTATTGAAAGGACAAAGAAAACATTGATCAAATACAAAAAATTTAAAGACTGCTTGCGTTCCAACATCAGGGCAGTGTCCAGTGGTCAAAATGAAGACCTCGGCAGAAATCTCTGTTCTGCTTTAAAAATCTCCAAGAACACTTCAGAATTTGTAATTGCTTCGTCGTCATCCAAAAGTGCCCAACCTAGTAGATGGTGGAATGATAAGTGCACACGAGCTTATAGAAGAAGAAAAGCCGCATGGAAAAGACTTATATGTAATCAGAGTCCAAAAAATTGGAAGGATTATCAGTTCATTGCGGCAACATTTAAACGCACTGTATCGCGAGCGAAAGAGCAATATGACCAAGAACATTTCGAGTACCTGTCTAAATAAAATAACAAACGTGCTTTATTCAACTTCCTTCGTGGTAGGAAGAAGACCCCTATACCAGAAAACGTTGACTCAGTAGTTTACACCTCACAGGAACTACAGGAATCTTTGAATCAGTTGGCTAAAGAATTAGAAAACAGGTTCTCAACGCATCTTCCTAATTCGGCTTACACAACAACCATCTATGACTACACAGAAATATCGACTTCCGAATTAAATCAGGCTATGGAAAGATTGCCAAATGCAGCACCAGGCGCCGATGGAATAACAAATACAATGCTAAAAATACTTCACAGGGAATATCCGAATGATCTGTTAGGTCTCGTCAATTATTCCCTTAGAAGAGCATGGATCCCTTCCGAATGGAAGATTGCGAAAATTATACCATTTCTTAAGAAACAGGGGGCAGGCTATAATTTAGACAACATACGACCGATAGCCTTAACATCTAATGTAGTAAAACTTATTGAAAGGGTACTTCATGGTCGTATAATTAGGTTTATTAACGAGAAACAACTGTTGAGTTCTTCCCAAATTGGCTTTAGATCTGGATATTCCATATGGCATGCACATGTAGATCTGGAAAGTCGTATTCATATTGCCCGTCACAAAAAGCACTTTGCGGCTTTAGTAACGTTAGACATATGTAAAGCATATGATAGTGTAGAGTATTCTATCTTGACTAATCAGTTATGGAGTCATGGACTTCCACCTTATATAGTAGCATGGGTGACGGAATTTTTAAGTAGAAGAGAATTCTATTGTTATCAAGGCGGTTTCTCTTCCTGTAAGCACAAGCAAACCCGAGGTGTACCTCAGGGGTCAGTACTTTCCCCGGTTTTATTCAACATATTGCTTAGTACCATCCCCGTTCATCCAGAAGTGAAAACCTATGTTTATGCCGATGACATTGCTTTCTTTGCTATGTCACATGACTTCCACTGTCTCTACACTATCTTGCAAACATATCTTAATAAAATAGAACATTGGTTGGATGGATTGAAGTTGAACCTCAATACCAGTAAATGTGCTATCCTCGTTTTTCCAATCAAAGATCCCGTGCACATATCTATTAATTACAAGCTTCAAGATATCCCACAAGTACAATCATTGAAATATCTTGGAGTTATGTATAATGAGCATCTAAATTGGCGCCCTCACATTGAATACATCGCGACAAAAGCAGTACGTGCGATGGGGGTATTGCGGAGGTTGAGCAATTGCAGATCAGGTATGAGAAGAAAGGCACTTTTGATTGTATATAAAATGTATGTCCGACCTGTGTTGGAGTTTGGCTGCATTCTTTTTTCTGGTGCGCCAGCCTACAAACTTCGGCCGCTCGTTCTGTTGGAAAGAGAGGCTTTACGGCTCTGCTTAGGACTTCCAAAGTATACTTCAAATGCAGTGTTATACCTTGAAGCACGAATACCAACCTTATTATGTCGCTTCAACATTCTTACTGTGCAGACCTTTTTACGACTATATGAAGCACCGTTTAACCTTGAACAAATTATTTTTATTTCCAATCCTGACCTATTCTTCTCCGTGCATTGGCCCAGATTTACCAAACCACAAATAGTATTTGTTCAATCGTTACTTGAGCCCCTAAATGTACACGTTCGTGATCTGATTCCTTTAACTGAGCAACAAAATTCTCCAGAAATTGTTTACCATGATATCTTCCCAACTCACGCAAAGCTATTACCTACAGGCATTTTAAATGGTTTATTGCAGGACCATTTAAGTACTATGCCAACAAATGTCATTATAGCAACGGACGCATCTCAATCACATGAAAAATCAGGCGTTGGAATATATTGCCCCGTACTTGATTGGTCATTTTCACTTCGCTTACCGGACTTTCTTCCTGTCTTTCTGGCTGAATTCATGGCAATAATGTTAGCTTTGCGAAAGGTAAATATTTCCATTTCAGTTGTAGCAGTCATAACTGATTCATTATCAGTGTGCTCTTCTTTGTCCGCATCTGGTCACTCACCTATAGTGAAACTTTTTAAATCGTTGATCCCCTGTCATCTCCGAAGTATTCATTTAATCTGGACACCAGGGCACAAAGGTTTGTTGTTAAACGAAATAGCTGATTCTCTTGCGAAGGCATCCCTTTCGACACCAATTATTCCTATTTTCCCCCATACAGTATACATTACGGTGGCGCGATTTCGCACACTTAAAATCAGGCAAAATTTATCTGACCCTGCACTGACGGCTTCTCCAGAGTACAAACACTTGTTATTTCCCTGGCGCAGTGAACTGACTAAATCAAGGATGATGGAAGTTGTCATCACGAAATTTCGTTGCCGCGTTACCTCCCTCAATTTTTACTTGCATAGATCAGGCATATTGAATTCCCCTATGTGCATTTACTGTAATCAAGAGGAAACGATCAGTCATTTTTTATTACATTGTCGCCGTTTCGATTTATTCAGGCAAAGCATACTAGCACCACCTCTTCAAAGACTGGGCTTGCAACTATCACAGCCTGATCTTCTTTCATTTGGAGCCTCTACACTGGGTTTCAGCCACAGGGATGTTTTATTCGCCGTTCAAGAATACATCACTGCGACTAAACGATTTTCTTGCTAAATTTCTGTCTCAAAATTTTTCTTATTTTTTTTTCTGCAAACATGATATCGGTATTTCACATCAAAATTAAGTTACAAAAAAATTGAAGGATGACACAATGCTGAAAGTTTAGGGCAAATTCACCTTAAAATCGGCCAATCCCCTTCTTTGGGTACGAGCCATTTCTACAGGGAAACAACAACAACAACAACAACGACGGTCTCTTGTCTTCAGCCTGCCGGTTCATTGACCTTGTTTAAATAAACCATATCATTCGTAGCAATATACGTCCGATAATCGTATTTTCTTTTCTATTTTGTATATTTCTTGTTATTTACGTGATTGCCTTTTTTATCTTGCAATATCATTACCTCTAGTTAACTCATCTCTTTTAAGGATTTCTTTTTATCAATCCTTTACAGAATATTATACCGACACCTGTACAAGAGGTCTGGAAACGTAACAAAGAATTTTTTATTTCTAATCACCTGAGCTGCGATTTGGGTGATGGGTCTCACAATTTGCAACCAAATGGTAAAAGTTCTTTGGTTGAAGAATGATGCTGAAAACAGGAGATTTGTTCACGGCAAACTAACAAAAGGTATGGAGTAGAACTGCTATTTATTTTACAACACCAACCTCTTTTAAAAATTTTTAGAATTGCTGTACTACGAGAACTGCACTGCACCCGGAACTCATGTCATGCTGTCACAACACTTTGGTGACTACGAACCAGCAGTGTTCCCATTCGACACAGGACTAGTGAGTAGTGCCTTTATTACATTCGTACATTGTTGAATGTGAAGGTATTTCAGTGGTGTTAGCCGAATACACAGGTTTAAATTGGTCGTTCTCGCATAGTTTGGAAGATTTATAGTCTGTATCGTTTTTGCGTGTCAACAATTCACAGTTCCTCATGTTCATGTGAGGCCAACTTGCAGCATTGTTCTCCGTTAACTCCCTTCAAAAGTACTGAAATATTAGTGTATCGTTTTTAGCAGCAGCCATATGCCTCTAACAAATTCATTAATACCAAATGCCATAATGCGTTAGAATGGGCGACTGCTGGTGGTGGTCATTTCTAATAAAGGAATGCGGGAGTAACTTGAATGTGCAGCAGCGAGTTCCTAAATAAACCATGATCAATGACAGAGACAGCACTCTTGCTGCGTGCCGCCAGTTCTTATCTGGCTTCCTTGTTTTCTTTCTGTACCTGAGTTTGCGCCGGTGCCCGAGCCCCAGCGGCGATGTCATCTTGACACTTAGTCATGACTGCGACGTAGCATGACCAGCGGCCCAAGTCGTCTCTGGCGGGTGTCACGTAGGGCGCCGCGGTCGTCTATACTGCGTACGCTGCGAGCCGTCTAGCCGAGTTGCACAATTGCTGGGGAGTGCCACTGGCTTTATCGGGGTGGCTTCTCCAGGTCTCTGATGCGCTGTGACATTCCTTGCCTAGCTGCAAAGCATTCAGGGGGGAGGGGGGAGGGGGGACATTGGCTCGGCCAGGCAGTGATGTAATCTAGAAGTCGAGGAATTATGACTCCCGTGGATGCCACTGGTTATCTCAAATGTATTGTAGCAAAACTGTCATTTAGTCTAGTTGGTAACAGTTCATTACGTAATTTTACTGTTGCGAGTGCACTTGTGTTGTGGCTCTTTCCTGTAGTCCGTGTTACATACCGCGCCCTTATTCTTTCATAATGGTATCTCAAGACATTCATTGCACGTCTAGCAGCAAATTATGGGGTCTTTGTTTTGGCCTTAGGTGTAAGCCATGCTTGTTCATGATAACATGCTGCGCAGACACGTACTTGCCCAACGAAGCATGCTCGCGAGTTCATACAGGTAGCAGGACTCAGCCTCCGTGGTTTGACGCCGATGCCTCTGCGCTGCAGTGACTGAACTCTCCAATTCAAAGGCAGCAATAAAGAAAACCGCTCTCTGGTGGCTCCATTCCACGTCCACACAAATTAACGCCACTAGAATTGAACCCAACGTGGTGTACGCCTGTGTTGCACAAAGGCACCATCTTGCTGCTTCGGGCGAGATGCTCGCTGCCTCACCAATCAACGTCGTGTTTCCCGTTGATAAAGCTGCCTGGAGGCAGCTTTCATCAACGGGAAACACGACGTTGATCAAAAGTGCCTTCCTTCTCATACCTAATCTACAATTGCTCAACCTTCGCAATAGGCCCATTGCGCGTACTGTTTTGTCACGATGTATTCAACGTGAGGGCGCCAATTGAGATGTTCATCTTACATATCTCCAAGGTATTTCAATAACTGTACTCGTGGGATATCTTGGAGCTTGTAATTATAGATATGTGCACGTGATCTTGGACAGGAAAAACAAGAATAGCACATTTATTGGTATTCATGTCCAACATCAATCCATCAGGCCAATGTTGTATTTCAATTTGATATGCTTGCAAGATAGTGTTAAGAAAGTGGATGTTATGTGCCATAGCAAAGAAAGCAATGTCGTTGGCATAAACATAGGTTTTCACATCTGGCTGTACGGGGATGGTACTAAGCAATATGCCGAATAATATGGGAGAAAGTACTGACTCCTGAGGTACACCTCGGGTTTGCTTATGCTTACAGGAAGAGAAACCGGCTTGATAACAATAGAATTCTCTTCCACTTAAAGATTCTGTCACCTATGCTACTATATAAGGTGGAAGCTCATGACTCCATATCTGATTAATCAGGATAGAATATTCTACACTATCGTATGCTTTACATAAGTCTATTGTTACTAAAGCCGCATACTGCTTTTTGTGAAGGGCAATATGAATACGACTTTCCAGATCTGCATGTACATGCCATATAGAGTATCCAGATTTAAAACCAACCTGGGAATAACTCAACAGTTTTTTATCATTAATAAACCTAGTCATATGGCCATGAGGTAACTTTTCAATAAATTTTACTACAATAGATGCTAAGGCTATTGGTCGTATGTTGACTAAGTTATATTCTGCCCCTTGTTTTTCAAGCAATTGTAAATATTCGCAATCTTTCATTCGTAAGGGATACATGCTGTTCTAAGGAAATAATGAACGAGACCTAGAAGATCATTCGGATATTCCTTGTGCAGTATTTTTAGCATTGTATGTGTTATTCTATTGAGGCCTGGTGCTGTATTCGGCAATCTTTTCTTAGCCTGATTTAGTTCGGAGATCAATATTTCTGTGTAGTCATAGATGGCTGGTGCTTAAGACAAATTAGAAAGACGCGCTGAGAACCTGTTTTCTCATCTTTCAGCCAATCGTTTTAACGATTCCTGTGCTTCTAGTGAGGTGTGAACTACTGAGTCAATGTTTCCTGGTATAGAGATTTTTTTTCTACTACGAACGAATTTATTGAAGCACGTTTGTTATTTCATTCAGACAGGTACTCGAAATGTTCTTCTTCATATTGCTCTTTCGCTCGTTATACAGTGCGTTTAGATGTAGCCGCAATGAACTGATAATCCTTCCAATGTTTTGGACTCTGATTACTTATAGGTTTTTTTTTTTCATGCAGATTTTCTTTTTCTATAGTCTCGTGTGCTTTCAGTACTCCACCATCTGCTAGGTTGGGCACTTTTGGTTGTCTCTGAAGCTATTACAAATTCCGAAGTGTTCTTAAAGATTTCTAAAGTGGAATAGACATTTCTGCCGAGATCTTCATTTTGACCACTAGACACTGCCCTAATATTTGAACGCAAGCAGTCTTTAAACTTTTTGTAATTGATCAATGTTTTCTGTGTCCTTTTAAGAGACTTCACAGGACATGCGATTCCGAAGTATACAGGAAGATGGTCACTGTTTGAATAGAAATTAATTGTTTTCCAAGACTTCATTGAAACACGCGAGCTGCAAAACGTGAGATCTTATATCGATCGCGTCCATTCGCGAATAAATGTAGGCTGTCTTCCATTTATGTAGGCAAATCTTTTATTATTCATCCAATCCCACAGAAGAGTACCGGAATGGTCTATTCAAAATCGCCACGAAACTTGATCTGAGTTGAAATTACCAGTCAGAAGGAATTCATTCTTGCAATTAGCTAAGGCAGTACCTAATTGTGAAGTATTATGCAAACCCGTAAGAAAATATGCGTTTACCAGTGAAAAAGGGTGGTGCTCTGGCAGACTGACGTCTTTTGCCGAAATTTCACGGTCTGAGGACAAAAGCTGAAAAGCTATGCTCGCTGTGTGGCAAAATGTATTCAGCACTAGTATAATTAAACCACCTCCTGGTGAAGGTTGGTCGAGCTGAATTGCTCTAAAATTGTTTACGTGATAATTCTTAGTAGGGTTAAGTCAGGTTTCTTGTAATAGGATTATATCCGGATATAATTGATTAATTAAGCAAAGTAAGTCAGTAGAAGCAAAAATCAAAGATCTACAATTCCACAGTACTACTTTGAAGGTATCTATGTTGACGAACGAAACACTTCAGCAACGGCGGCTTCTAAAATACTCTCCTTAATAAGTGCACTGGCATTATTGTTGGCCTTCTTAGGTTTTGAGTTTGGGCAAGGAGATTTTACAGGCGATCCAGTGCCCTTCTGACGCCTGAAATCTTGGCGTACGTCCATTTCATACTGATCCTCCGGGTTGGTTGACGTAGAAGGTTCAGACAAATTAGGGGTTTCCTCCTCTCCGGATTGCCGCTGTGCGGCTAAATTCGGCATCTCTTCTACTGCAAATGGTGTCGACTTGGCTGTCGGTAATGCTACTGTGGAAACCAGCTGTGTCCTTTGTGAGCAAAACACTTGAAACATGCGCTCACTTACGCTCGTAACGACGAGTTCCACCGCTTTCGACATTGCCTTTTCTACTGCTGCGTCAATAAGATTCAAAATCTTCGTTCCACTTAGTTGTTCGTGCCTCGAAGTTACTCCGGCATATCCAAAGGCCCTATCCTTCACAACTGTTATCGCTTCTCGCCGCGAGCAACGACGTCTGTCAATGATTTCTAGCAGTTTGGTTTCATTGAATCTTGCAGTGCAGTTCAAGTAATCAGCCGCATGATTTCCCTCACAGAGGCAGCACTCTTCGGTTTTGGCAGTGCACTCCTTCGATGGATGGGCATCGCCACAGATCCAGCAACGGGAACTTGATTTAGAGCCCCCATCACTGTGACCAAAAAGCCAACAGTTATGACTCTGGAGAGGACGAGAAGTGAGGCGTTTGACTCTGAAAATGAGTGGCGATATTTTCAACTAGGATTGACGGAAAGTGGCGGCAAAGGCAGCAATAACCGACTCAGTGGGGACTTTCAAACCGTTAACTAAGCTGTTGCACTGGTACACTGCTATGACCCCAGCATCAGACAGGTTTTCAAGAGTTTCAGCGGGCGTTAGTCTAGAGTCGACTCTTCGTACAATTTCCTTTGTGCACGCTAAATGAGGTGGAATAAACGCACTCACCGGGACTGAAGCCAATGTATTGCACTTTAGGATGTCAGAAACGCATGAAGGATCTGACAATCTGCATACCAAACCACCTCTTTCGAACTGATGAACATCACTTATCAGCTGGAAGTGAGGCGTCATGCCAGCAGTTTCGCTTGGATCGCCTTTGGGTTATTTAGCCAAATAAATCAACCACTCGAGGGCACTAGCGCAACATAGATGCTGCCAAGACCACAGCGGAAAAAATCTTTCATTGGCAAGTCGTCATTAGGCAAGGAGGCTGACCAAGGGCTCTGCCCTTGCCCAGGTAACGAATTAGACTTTAGCACTGATTTGATCGCCTAAGCATGTAATATGCAACGTCAGCTAGTTTCAACAGATCAAATTCACCCAAGGCTAAGCCAAGCAACAATCCAAAAGAGTCGGAAAGGACCAGCTACTAATCTGATTTCGTTCTTCTAATGTGATTTCGTTCTCTTTTTCTATCGGTATATGCACTTGTTCCCGAGCTCCAGCTGCGCTGTCGTCCTCGCAATACTTATAACGAGTTAGCTTGGTCAGACTCCTTTTAATCAGTGTTTGAAAGGCTAAGTCCGGTTGAACAGCCCCTTTATGAGAGTTAGTTGAAGTACATTGATCCGATGCCGTTAGTACATGATTAGGGGCTGAAAACAAGCTGCATGATCAGGTCGAAAAGCCAGTAAGCCCGCATTATAATGGCAGCAGGCTGCTGTGTGTAATACTAGTGAGTAGAAATGTTCAATCGCAAACTTAGGAAATTAAGACACGTTAACTTCTTTTTAAACAATTTACTGTAGCACGAAAAAAATGAAGACTAATCACGCCATCTATTTACAATGTCAAAAAATATGTTTTCATGAATGAAAAAAAAACGTTGAAAATGAAAAAAAATCTCTCGATAGAATACGAATTCACATGAAAGGAGAAAACATTTGGTACATGCAAGCTTACCGTGAGAGAACTTACGCAACTAGCGCAACAGAACTTCAGGCATTGATGACCACGCGTACCTTCGTCATGTGATAAGCGCGGGAAAATCTCTAGCACACTTTGACGACAATACCCTATACTTTGAGTTCATGGAACATTCTGGTATCACTATGGTATACGTTGAAATTCCGACCTTTACTTACTGAGCTGCTAATTTTAGATGTTGAAGTGAGTACAGCTTACTATGTTGATTCGTATCGTTGTAGAATGAAAATGATTAAGTAGACATGGGTATGACGTGTTATTATGTTTTTTAGATTGAAAATAATTACCGTGTGCACAATCACTTAGAAACGCCGCACAATACGGGCATGAGTTGTAGGACACACGACATTGGTTCCATATCCCCGTAAGTGTATATTCAAAACTACGCCCACTGCAGGGCAAAGACCTTTCCCGGGACCCGCCACTCAAGCCGGTGTTTTGCTTTCTGCTGTCATGTTATACCTGCGTACTTTTACAGTGAAAGCTGTAATGAGATCACAACTCGGTTCACGCGCAGTTCTCCGCCGCTGCTAGTGTCCGTAACAACATCGCACGAACTTTAGAAAGAAAATTAGCTCTAAAGGGAGAGTGCGACTCAAAACACGGGTCTGCTGGGTGCCAGCACAGTATTCAACCACTGGGCTACGCCGATGCTGTGACTTGTTGACAAAGCTAGCACCAAAGACACAATGGGGCTCGAGCCCGGGTCTGCTGGCTGCGAGCCCAGTATTCTACCACTGAGCTACGCTGCTGCTTGTGACTCGACGGCAAACTTGCCTTAGGCACGCTTTATGTCGGGAAAGATATCGTGTTAATACGGCCTATAAAGTGTTTTAAAACAGTGAAAAACAACTCGTCGTCGCACAATGCCAATTCAGTAACGAGTGGGCCGTCCAGGGCATCAACACAGTCGAAAAGCGTGTTCTTGTTCCTATGAAGCACGATCTTGTCGGATTAGGGGGTCGGGTTTACCAATGGATCCACAGCTATCTGAAAGGCAGAACTTTCTTTGTACAGACGGAGAATGGCACAACAACGCACCATTGCAACCGTCGAGGTGTGCCTCAAGGCGGCGTTCTTGGCCCCACACTTTTCAATCTAGCGCTACTCGGCCTGGTTGATGCACTTCCAGAATCTGTCCATCTATCAATATATGCAGATGACATCTGCATCTGGGCGTCAGGCGTAACACGCCTTCATTTGCGTGCCCGGCTTCAGAGAGCGGCAAAAATAGCGACAAAGTACCTGGAAGAACGGGGACTAGAGCTGTCATCAGAGAAATGCTCGCTTATAGCATTCACGCATAAGGCTATGAGCCCTTATGTTATTAAAATCAACGGACACACGATCAACTACGTGAAGACCCACCGATTCCTCGGAGTCATAGTTGATCGCGACCTCTCCTGGAGCCCTCACATCGCCCACTTGAAAACTAAACTCACCATGATCACCCACGTACTGAGGTTTCTTGCTGGAAAAACGTGGGGTGCATCGGTGCAAGCAATGCTCCAACTCTACACTGTTTTGTTCCTCGGTTATATGCGATACAGCTTACCCGTGCTTTGCGGGATCCGAAGAACAAACTTGCGCGTCCTCCAGTCGATCCAAGCCCAAGCCCTGAGGATATGCCTTGGTCTCCCGAGATGCGCGTCTACAGCAGCGACAGTCATCATTGCGCGTGATTATCCAGTCAACGCATACATCCGCGTAGACGCTTTGAGAATGCACATAAGACATTTCGTTCGGCTTCCATCTCACCACCTAGCCTCACTTCGAACTTCCAGGCCCCACTCAGCGTTCAGCGCAACTGTAGCTCAGCATTGCGCAGTGCTTCCATTGCACTTCACGCATGCAGCACAGCCGCCGATACCATTATGGTGCCTACACCCACTCAAAGCCCTTCTTACAATTCCTGGCATCCAAAATAAGAAAAAGTCGTCGCATCTAGCCCTGAAACAGGCCACATTACTTTTCCTGCAAGAGAAGCACAACGGACGCCTTCACATTTACACGGATGGCTCGGTGTCTTCAATAAGCTCTGCAGGGGCGGTGGTTATTCCCACGAGGAACATCACAATTAAATTCATGACATTGCATTTGACGTCGTCGACAGCTGCAGAACTTGCAGCCATTCGTGCAGCTCTGGAGTTTATAGTGAAAGAACCTTCGGGAATTTGGTCGATCTTCTCGGACTCAAAGGCATCTCTTTAATGTCTTATATCACCCTTTCGCCATGGACCTAATGAACAGTTAGTAGCTGAAATAAGGCTTCTTCATCACCAAGCAACCGAAAAATAGCACAGCAAAGTGTATCGATCGATACCAGGTCATTGCGGTATATATGGCAATGACCGCGCAGACGAGGCCGCTAGATCTGCACACGATGGTACCCGATACACAGCCATCCCGTTCTCAAAAACCGACGCAGCTACAAGACTTCGTTCGCTTGCATGTGACCTCACACTGGTACAGTGGAACTCGACAGACTTCACAAACGCGCGCCTGCATAACTTGGATCCCGATCTGCAACTTCGTCTTCCCCCAAGAATATCTCGAGCTGAGGAAACTCTTCTATGCCGCCTGTGGCTTGGAGTTGCCTTCACGAACGCATACTCTTATCTCATCGGGATGGCCAGCTCTCCTACATGCACTTACTGCAGTTGCGAAGAAACCATCGCGCACCTTCTGTGTGAGTGCACCTATTTCAACGTGCAAAGACAAGAACTCACTGCAGCTTTGGATAGACTAAACAATCGGCCTTTGTCGGAACAAAGGATTCTGGGTCATTGGCCAAGCCCATCCTCAGCCCAGAAGGCTTTGAAAGCTTTGCTGAGCTTTTTGCGGACAACTGGCCTCAGAGACAGACTTTAGTGTCTTATACTCTTTCATGTTGCCTTTCCTCTGTCGCAATTTTTTTTGTAATTTCTCCCTCTCTTCGCAACATTTCTTTTTAACATCTATCATTCCCCTCACCCCTTTCCCCAGCACAGGGTAGCCAGCCGGTCTAAAAACTGGCTAACCTCCCTGTCTTTCCGCTTAAACTTTCCTCCTCCTCCGTGTTCTTGTTCCCCATAAACTGTGGCACATACCTTGTCTTGTCTTGTCTTGTCTCCTAGGAAATCTTGGCCCATACCCACATGGGGGATTGGCCACACTGTACCTCATAATAGATCATTTTTAACCACGCTTGCTGAAAAAATAAAGAGAAATTAGATAGGAACAATAATAATGTTTCTTTGAAAAAAACGTGAAATTTTTCAGAAGAATGCGATAAACCAGAATATATAAAACAAATTAACAAGAATGAGGAAGAGGAGAAAGAATTAGATATATCTGGCAGTACCACTAGCAGCGTATACTTCCGGTTGCCTGAATGAATTTATGTAGCGCTGACAGAATAGAACTGTGATCCACACCCAACTGACTGGCTCCAAACGATAATAGGGTGGATGTATTGACTGGCAATCCGAGCATACCAATCGGTCTTTCAAGAATTATTCGGCGCAGTGAGGCGAAGCGGTGGCATGTGAGAAGAAAGTGATCTATTGTTTCCGGTTCATTGCAAACAACACATAGGTTAGTTAATAAAAATCCTGATTTGTTGAGATAAAAATTTAACAGAGGAACTCTACAGCGAAAGCTTGTGAGGGTCACCTCACATTGACGGGAAAGGCATTTTGCGGTGTTCCATGTGAATTGCAAGTGCCGAAATTCTTCAGATTGTAGAAGCGACGTTTGGTTGATTTTTAAGATTAACAGGCGTTTGAATTGTTCGGCAGTAATAAAAAGAAGCTGTGGTGCTACTAGCACCACCGGGAAATTTAAAGATGCCGAAGCGAGCGAATCAGCAATTTTATTTAGTTCAATTACAGCATGCCCGGGGACCCAAATAAACCGAACTTCTGATAAGCTATGCGGTACGAGAGACCTAAATATCCTGAGAAGAGGAGACTTCTTTGCGGACGTGAGATCTGTACATACAGACAAAGCATCCGAAATATTATTAGCTTTTGATTGCTGATAATTTAGTTTTCGAAGAGCCAATGTAATAGCCAGGATTTCTGCGAGATAAATTGGTGTGAAGTCAGGCTATCGGAGCGCAAGAGACCAATTAGGCTGATAAGAAAAAATACCTACTCCAGCCTTCTGAAGATTTTGCGTTGCGTCCGTCGAAATTACTACGTATTTAGGAAAATGACTGAGATGGCACATATAATACTTCAGCCATGATTCTTCATTGTCGTCCGCCACTGCATGAAACATAGGCCCGAAATTGAAGAATGAAGAAAAATGGTTCACTATAATGACCTAGTGGGTATCAAGCAAGTGTGCTTACACTAGTTACCCAATGAGTATTTGGAAAGGCTCTGAACGGTATCTCTTCAAGCTTTCGCTGTGGCTGTGCTGCGCCTTCCGCGCAGGCCTGGTGTTTTTTTACCTCATCGGCCCACCTAAATTTCTGTCTCCCCTTCGTGAGTTTCACTTCTTTGGGAATCCAGTCAGTTACCCTTAATGACCAGTGGTTCACCTGCCTGCATGCGTCGTGTCCGGCCCATGTTCATTTCTTCATCTTGATTTCAACTATAATATCCTTAACCCTGGTTTGTTCTCTGACCCGCTTTCTTCTAGTCTCTTAAGGGTACACCTATCATTTTCCTTTCCATGCCTCACAGCGTCATCCCCAATTTAAGCTCAACCCTCTTTGCAGGCCTCCAAGTCTCTACTTCGTAGATAGGTAGCAGCAAGGTGCAGCTGCTATAAATCTTTGTCTTCAGGTTTTGGGGTAAATTACCATTCAACATTTGAAAATGCTTGCCCAATGTAATCCACCCCATCCTTATTCTTCTAGTTATTTTACTTTCATGATTTGGCTGAGTGGTTACCACATGTCCTAAGTAGACACATTTTTTTACTACTTCTAGGTATTATCCACCTATTGCAAAGCACAGTTTTCAGCAAGACTGGTGCCCATTACTTTAGTTTTAAACATATAAACTTTCATACCTACTCTTCTGCTTTCCATGTCTAGTTCAGTAATGATGAGCTGCAATGTGCTCCCCTGGTTACTCATCAAGGCACTTTCATCGGTGAATCGCAGGTTACTGAGATACTCTCCACTAACTCTCATGCCTAACTCTTCCCAATCTAGGCCCTGAAAATCTCCGGTAAACACACTGTGAATACCATAGGAAAGATCGTGTCTCCCTGCCCTTCTTGAGTGAGGTTATTCCGGGGTAGATCTTATGTCAACAATTCTCGGAGTTCAGGATCACGACTCTGGCTAGTTGGTGAATGTTAATCATAGAATAACTGTGAGGTCAGGAAACTTAAATTACAAACAGTAAGATAAATGGACACCGTACTCTGTTCATTCAATCTAGTGTCTGTACTCTTACTCGGTTGTGTTCATAGCTACTGTTCATTTGAAACTGTTGCAGTTCTGTGATCATTCTACAATATTGCCACGTTTCATTTCCCAAGTTTTTGTTATCGTCCGAAAACACCGCACGATTCTCAGCGCAAACTGCGCCTGCAGTTTTCTAGAAGGTTCCGGACTGTAGTAGATCATTTCGATAAGATCACGCCCACTGTGCGAACGGTACAGATTATTCTGGAAGCTACGCCACCGCCAGCGATAACGCTAGAACATTCGACGGCAAGAGTATAAATGCCGACGCGCTTCGCCGCTTGTCAGTTGTTGATCGAAGGCCGACGCTCCGTTCGCCGCTATCAGTCCGAGACTGCTATCTGTGCGAGACTGCTGCTGTAATTGGACTTTCAGTTTACCGGGCACAGGTTCGCCCAAATAAACAGTTAAATCCTAACACGAAGTCTCCTGTCTTCGGCCACATCACGACCCCGTGACATCTGGTGGAGGTGCTGCTTCGTTCATGTACCGGACGCCCCCGTCAAGCCGTGAACCCAGCCCACGTCGTGGAGAAGGCACCGACGCCAACCAAGAGCAGCGAACAAGCCGCCGACAGCAAGGGCTACCACCGGAGTACGGGCTTCTACCAGACAAGGCGCGGAAGACGAAGGCCATGACCGCGACTGCAGCGACAATGACAACCGCAGCGTCCCAGCCCACGATGGTCATGCATCAACCCAGGGAACCACCAATTTTCCATAAGTCATCGTTCGAAGATCCGGAGTCCTGGCTGGAGACATACGACCGTGTGGCCGCCCTCAACCACTGGGACCATGAAGAAAAGCTGCGTCATGTGTTCTTCTATTTGGAAGACACCGCAAGGACCTGGCTCGAAAATCGGGAGTCCACGCTCCGAACGTGGGATGTTTTCTGCGGCGCATTCCTTCAAACGTTCACGAGCGTCGCTCGCAAAGAGAGGGCCGCTGCTTTATTAGAGACTCGGGTTCAGCTACCAAATGAAAATGTCGCCATTTTCACAGAAGAAATGACCCGACTATTCCGTCACGCTGATCCAGACATGCCTGAGGAGAAAAAAGTTCGTTTCCTCATGCGAGGGGTCAAACAGGAGCTCTTCGCGGGACTGATGAGAAACCCACCGATAACCGTCCAAGAATTTGTAGCAGAAGCGACCACTATCGAAAAGACCCTGGACATGCGCACCAGACAGTATAATCGTCACCTGACTGCAGACTGCGCTGCTGCTCAAGCCAGTAACTCCGGAGACCTGCGTGAAACGATCCGAGCGATCGTGCGGGAAGAGCTGCGCAAGCTGTTGCCTTCGGCCCAGCCTCAAGTGGATTCAATTGCCGACATTGTGCGAGAAGTTCAGCAATCGCTTCAAATTCCCCACGCACCGCTGCCCGAGCCGGAAGCTATGAGCTACGCCACTGCACTGCGCCACAACGCTCCTCCCCGTCCACGCCAAAACGCCGCCCCATCGCACTTCCGTCGACAGACGCCACCGCCGCCACCACCCCCACCGACGTCACACCGTTCGCCAGCGGCCCAGCGCAGTGCACCGAGGAAGACTGACGTCTGGCGCACCCCTGACCATCGCCCGCTCTGCTACCACTGCGGCGAGGCCGGACACACATACCGCCGTTGCCTGTACCGACAGATGGGACTGCGTGGCTTCGCCGTCAATGCACCGCGTCCACAGCCAGGAGAACGACCACGTGACATCGCCGACTACCTGACAGGAACTCAGTGGACACCACGAAGCCCTTCGCGTTCGCCGTCGCCCAGCCGCCGCAAGTCACCGCACCACCGGCAGTACTCTGGCCCAACGCGGGGCCGGTCTCCTAGCCCGTATCCGGGAAACTAAGGGCAGCAACCGGTGGAGGTGCGGTTGCTGTGTGACGAACTACCGAAGATCCTCCGACGACGACGACGCCGCGACGGAGATTTCCGAACACAACGCCAGCCAGGCAAAGTTCTGACGGTGAAAGCTCATTTACCGAAGGTGGCCTGACGACGCAGCATGGAAGCAGCGCAACAAGCCGACGCAGCCGTGACCCGACGCCACGCCCTAACTGTAATGCGAGACGGCGAACTAGCGACCTCGACGTTCTTATCGACGGCCACAGTGTGACTGCTCTCGTCGATACTGGAGCCGACTATTCTGTCATCAGTGGGTCGTTCGCCGCGAAGTTAAAGAAAGTTAGGACAGCTTGGAAAGGCCCTGAAATCCGCACAGCCGGAGGTCATCTCGTAACGCCTGCAGGAATCTGCACAGCGAGAGTCACCATTAACGGCCGTATTTATCCTACAGACTTCGTAGTCCTACAGCGTTGCTCGAGAGATGTCATCCTTGGCATGGACTTCTTATGCCTCCATGGTGCTGTCATCAACCTAAAAACAAAGTCTATAACGTTATCCACAGAAGAAGCACTACCGCCGCGCACGCCGTCAGGACACCATGCCTTGAATGTGCTGGAAGAACAAGTCACCATTCCGCCTCGCTCAAGCGTCATTATTTCAGTCGGCGCTCTTAAATCACCTGACTTAGAAGGCATCGTTGAAGGCAGTCAGCATCTGTTGGTCACCCGAAATATTTGCGTCGCAAGAGGAATTGCAGAGCTGCGGGGAGGCAAAGCAACGGTTTTGCTCACGAATTTCAGCAATGAGTACAAACATGTGAACAAAGGAACAACGGTCGCATACATCGAAGAAATTGTCGAAGCCACCAGTGCTTTCGCCCTCGCCGATTCTGCGGAACCTGCTCAGAGGAACCAAGCCCCTCCCATAGCTTTCGACGTCAATCCCAGACTTCCGAACGATAAGCAAAAACAGCTCAAGGCCCTGCTCCTGCAATACGAAGATTGCTTTTCGTCGTCATCGAAAATTCGGCAGACCCCAATCACGAAACATCGCTTCATAACCGAAGAAAATGCCAGACCACTCCGTCAGAGTCCGTACAGGGTTTCGACGCGAGAACGTGAGGCCATGAAGAGACAAGTTGATGAAATGCTGCGGGATGACATTATCCAGCCGTCCAAGAGTCCATGGGCATCCCCCGTGGTGTTAGTGAAGAAAAAGGATGGGACCCTACGTTTCTGCGTCGATTATCGCCGCCTGAACAAAATCACAAGAAAGGACGTGTATCCCCTCCCACGAATAGACGACGCACTTGATCGGCTCCATAACGCCAAGTACTTTTCGTCAATGGACCTTAAGACTGGCTATTGGCAAATCGAAGTCGACGAAAGAGACCGAGAGAAGACGGCGTTCATAACACCGGACGGCCTCTTCGAGTTTAAGGTGATGCCCTTCGGCCTTTGCTCAGCGCCTGCAACGTTTCAACGCGTTATGGATACAGTACTGGCAGGATTGAAGTGGCAGACTTGCCTTGTGTACTTGGACGACGTCGTCGTGTTTTCCTCGAGTTTCGACGAGCATCTTCGGCGCCTTGAATCTGTACTTCAAGCCATCAAGACTTCCGGATTCACACTGAAGCCAGAAAAGTGCAGATTTGCGTATGAGGAGCTCTTGTTTCTGGGGCACGTTATCAGCAAGTCTGGAGTTCGTCCCGATCCACGGAAAACAGCCGCCATCGCCGACTTCCCGCCGCCCACTGACAAGAAAGCCGTGCGCCGATTTCTGGGCCTGTGTGCCTATTATAGGCGGTTCGTGAAAAACTTCGCCCGCATCGCCGATCCTCTCACTAACCTTACCAAGGCCGACGTGGAGTTTAAGTGGGAAACGCCGCAGGAACACGCTTTCCAGGAGCTTAAACATCGCCTCCAGACGCCTCCGTTAATTGCCCATTTCGACGAATTCGCCGAGACAGAAATACATACTGACGCAAGCAGCGTAGGTCTTGGCGCCGTTCTTGTGCAGAGGGCTGACGGACTTGAAAGGGTTATTAGTTACGCCAGCCGATCGCTATCCAAAGCAGAAGCAAATTATTCCACAACAGAAAAGGAGTGCCTCGCCATCATCTGGGCTACGTCGAAATTTCGCCCCTACCTCTACGGCCGGCCCTTCAAAGTTGTGAGCGACCACCACGCATTGTGTTGGCTAGCCACCTTGAAGGACCCCTCAGGTCGCCTCGCACGATGGAGCCTCAGACTTCAAGAATATGACATTACTGTTATTTACAAGTCCGGCAAAAAACACTCCGACGCCGGCTGTCTCTCTCGTGCGCCTGTCGACCAATCGCTACCCGACGACCCGTATGACGACTACTTCTTAGGAACGATAACCACCGACGACTTCGCTGAACGACAGAGGGCCGACCCGGAACTTAAGGCCCTAATAGAATACCTCGAAGGCAGGACCGCCGAAGTCCCGAAGATATTCAAGCGCGCACTTGCGTCGTTTTTTCTACGAAACGGTCTTCTACAAAAGAAAAACTTTTCACCGCTTCGAGCTAAGTACCTTCTTGTGGTGCCTTCAGCTCTGCGACCAGAACTCCTGCAGGCCCTTCACGACGATCCGACGGCAGGGCACCTCGGTGTTTCTCGCACGCTCGCGAGGATACAAGAAAGGTACTACTGGCCACGTCTTACCACCGACCTCACTCGTTATGTGAGAACATGCCGGGACTGTCAGCGACGCAAGACACCGCCGACAAGGCCAGCGGGACTTCTGCAGCCAATTGATCCACCTTGCCGACCTTTCCAGCAGATTGGTATGGACCTACTGGGGCCGTTCCCGACGTCGGCTTTCGGAAACAAGTGGTTCGTGGTAGCTACCGACTACCTCACCCGCTATGCCGAGACAAAAGCCCTGCCAAAAGGCAGTGCATCCGAAGTAGCTAAATTCTTCGTCGAAAATATCGTCCTACGTCATGGCGCCCCAGAGGTCCTTATCACCGACAGAGGAACGGCATTCACTGCTGACTTAACTCAAGCAATCTTGGCATACAGCCAAACAAACCACCGCCGGACGACAGCGTACCACCCACAGACCAACGGCCTCACCGAGCGGCTTAACAAGACGATCGCCGACATGCTGTCAATGTACGTCGATGTCGAACACAAGACGTGGGACGCCATTCTTCCGTATGTGACCTTCGCATACAACACGGCGGTGCAGGAGACGACGCAGATATCGCCATACAAATTGGTCTACGGAAGGAGCCCGGCAACGACGCTCGATGCCATGTTACCCAACGTCACCGACGAAGAAAACCTCGATGTGAGCGAGTACCTTCAACGCGCCGAAGAAGCCCGACAACTTGCGCGTCTCCGTATCAAGAATCAACAGACGACCGACAGCCACCGTTACAACCTACGACGACGCTTCGTGGAATACCAGCCCGGTGAACGTGTTTGGGTGTGGACGCTGATACGCCGACGTGGACTAAGTGAAAAGCTTCTGCGACGGTACTTCGGACCGTACAGGGTGGTTCGACGGCTCGGCCCACTTGATTACGAGGTTGTCCCCGACGGCATCACGAACTCTCAACGACGCCGATCGCGACCTGAAGTCGTCCATGTCGCGCGCCTCAAGCCGTTTCATGCGCGTTAACAAACTGAACTAGTGTTTTTTTGTATTATTGTTGTATCGTAATTTATTCATTGTACTTTCTTGCATTATTATTGTACTTTCATCTTTAGTTAAAGCATCGGGACGATGCCTTTTTTCAGAGGGGGGCAATGCCACGTTCCATTTCCCAAGTTTTTGTTATCGTCCGAAAACACCGCACGATTCTCAGCGCAAACCGCGCCTGCAGTTTTCTAGAAGGTTCCGGACTGTAGTAGATCATTTCGATAAGATCACGCCCACTGTGCGAACGGTACAGATTGTTCTGGAACCTACGCCACCGCCAGCGATAACGCTAGAACATTCGACGGCAAGAGTATAAATGCCGACGCGCTTCGCCGCTTGTCAGTTGTTAATCGAAGGCCGACGCTCCGTTCGCCGCTATCAGTCCGAGACTGCTATCTGTGCGAGACTGCTGCTGTAATTGGACTTTCAGTTTACCGGGCACAGGTTCGCCCAAATAAACAGTTAAATCCTAACACGAAGTCTCCTGTCTTCGACCACGTCACGACCCCGTGACAATATGGCTAGTAAAGTAAATACTACGCTGTTTCATCATGAAATACCTCTATTATTCTCTTCAACAAAGCACATATGCCGGATGCACGAAGTGAATAAGTTTTTTTCACTTTTTCAACAAAATCGCCAAATTTTGTTTGATTTTTGGTTCAAATGAATTTACTGATTAGGGTTCCCCAAATATACCGAGAAATCAATCCGGCGTTAGAGGTCAAAAACCACAACCTTCCAGTTACGCGTCAGTTGCTCAATAAGTTCAATTACATCATGTCACCCTGAACATTTTTCTTTTATTTTTATGTATGTAAACCATCGCAATGCAAGCTAGTGCTAATAGAAGCCAAGGCGTAAAATACAAAGTTTTATCACAGGAGAAATTTTTTCTCCACGAGTTGGCAGCAAGCCATAATTTGCAGGGCCCTAAAAATTTTGAAAAATCTTCTAGTACAATCTCTCGAAACACATTAGCAGTAGCAGTTCCACCTCAGTTTATGTGGCCCAGAAGTGCAACGTACAGGGTTTGTATGAGTATTTATGTAAGCACTAATTTCTTTTGCAAATAAATGTTCATTCGGTTTATTGTTTATTCTTTGATGGGCCAGTAGTGAGTGGTAATGTTTGCCCCATGTCTGTGATGCATACCCACTAGGAGCTTTCTGTAGATTAGGTACCTGTTTGTGGGGTTACAGTGTAGTCGTACTTATTACTCTCATGGTTGGACTGGTGTCGGTTGATTTGCCTAGTGAGTCAGCTGCCATTTGAACTCAGTATGGAAGTCCACAGTATCTTTATTCAAAATTTGAATCTAGAGACAGTTGATGACGGTAAATTTTTGTACAATATGAAAGCCTTCATGGAATTCCATATAGCTATACTATAGAACCTCGCTGATAAAATTCCGCCTAATATAATTTCCCGGCTGCTATGCTGGCAAATGCAAAAATAAATTAAACCAATTTTGATCCTTGGAATTTTGAGACCCTTCGTTTATTGTCCACGTTTCTTTTTTTTTTCTGGAAACATATCGGCGTTTATACAATATACTGGTAGCTTGCACCATGAATGTAAGACATGAGTAAACGACGTGAGCTTGATTCCAACATCTCGGCTTAGGTTACTTCAAGACAGTTTATTCACATGGTGACTAACCTACTTCTATGTGATAATGACGCCGCTGGATTGTTGTTGGGCCTCTGTGTATGAGTCACAAAGTAACCAGCATGTAATGGGCTGATGGCACTTATGTGACATCATATTTCGCATCCCAGAGAGAGAGATAAAGATACAAGGAAAAGCAGAGAGGTTAACCAGGCGCACATCCGGTTTGCTACCCTGCAAAACAATGTTCCATTACTGTAACATGGCTGTTTTAAGGCCAGCAAGGCAAGCTTTGCGTAGCCTTGCTTTGAAGAACATTGAGAATACTCGATTGCAGTGTGATAACATTAGCAGCCCCCTTTTCACTGTATTCACATTTGCTTGCCATTCTTCGTTTTTTATGGACACGTGAACCCCAATGTGTCGTTACTGTAACATGGCTGTTTTAGGGCCAGCAGGGCACGCCATGCATAGCCTTGCTGTAAAGAACATGGAGAATACTACAGTGCATTGGGATTGCATTGGCAGCACCTATTGTCCTGTATGCACATTTGCTTGTCATTCTTCATTTTTTGTGAACACGTGAACCATGCTGTGAAATAAAGAAAGTTTGTGCACATTGTGGAATATTGGCCGTTGTGAACTCCCCCAGGGTACAAATTGCAGTTTCAGTCGCAATGTGCCTAATATGTGTCTCTAAAGCAAAATGCGCTCCTGTGTAGCTGTGAATTTTTTCGAAGCTGTGAATGTTGACGATGATAAAGTCTAGCTGGGCACTTTGTAACGGTACGTCTTGCTATGAGTTATTTTAGTAGCCAATAAAACACTGGTCTTTTTTAAAGGACCCTGAAATGATTTTGGTGCTTTGGAACAGTGAAAATCAAGGTTGTGCATTCTTCTCTCCATCGTTGTCTGTTGCATGCTACAACAATAACCTGTAAGACGAAATGTACACCTTTTTGTTATAAGTTTTGTGCCACTCGTGTGTCGCTATCCAAGTGTATTCTTCATCGGCTTTTGTCTCCGCAGCAGATTACAGAATAACTTGTAAAGATGTTTTACAGTTGGTGCTGGACACAGCTTTATTTAAACAGCTTCTTCACACGGGACTGATTGCTGCTAAAGGAAAAGCAAAAAGAGTGCGTGAAAGTTGCTTAATACCACCTTTTTCTGAAAAGTGTATTCTGGGACGTGGAGCTTTTTGGATGTGGCTCACACGATAACCGTCAAAAATAACGTGACTGTACACTTCGATTTTTTTTCACTAACAGCTTTTACTGATCAGTGTGCGCAGTGCTGTCTGTAGCCTCTTATTACGCTGAGAAAAACTCTCAGCTGACCTGCTCATTCATGACTACAAACGATCTTTCGTGATGAGAGCAAAGTTCTCTACACACAAAACACAGACATTTAGTCTGGCTGATGCACCTCTGGCATACTTTCTAAACTCCTCACTGGGTACTTCATTCTCAACCACTACAAACAAGACACATTCCCAGCCAACCAGATCTTTAAAACTGTCCGTTGACTGAAAATGTGGATGCAACGCTGCATATGAAAAGCCTCTAATTTTATGGCATCCTAACAGTCATCTTGTCCTCTTGCATTGTAAACATGCATCTTCGTTTTCCCGAGGCATCTGTATGGAACAAGACGGGCAAACCTTATGGGCACATACGATCATCATTGCATCACTGGTGAAGACACGCTCGTGCGCTTAGTTTGTGCCAGTCTAAACAGATGCTCACTTTATACAGGCTTTTTCTAGAAATAAAAGTCAACCACCACATTTCATTACAATTGTTTCAGGCATTCGCCGAGTCTTATTCTTTGATAGAGATAATTAGGTGTGTTAAAAATACCACAGAATTTCATTGGAATGCAATACAACAAGAACGTCTATTGCCTGCTGGCAACAGCAGCCTAGATAATTTGATACGTGTGCACCACATGTAACAAGGCTGCAAGATTAAATCCGTCACTCTGAAATTAATAAAAAAGCGTAGTGCATCATCGATGCATGTGCTTGTACGAAACAAAGTGCACAGTGAGTTCGTTTTTGTCAAGTGGACGTATTCATGACGCGCTGTTCCCTGCGTGCACACTGAGTTAAAGGAGCCCTAATATTATTTTGTGAGCCGAGTTTCACGGGGCTACAATTTCATTGCATCATGCTGAGGTAAATGTAAAACAAACTAGCAAGGTTGGCATTTGCAAACAAGTGCTGAAAACATAAAAATTCAAAAGTAAAGCAGATGACAATTACTGGCATACCTTGTAATATTTCATTCGCCTAGTACGGTGGTTTTCTCCTTCCAGTGAAAATGCAGCCGATATAATGTGGTACCAAATTTTACATAACTTTTGAAGACATCATAATGGGCTACAGCAACCACATAAACCGAAACACTGGATTAAGAGCACTACAGTGGCTTCAGCAGATATTATGACTGGGTTGACAGTACCAATAATAAAGTAAATAGATTTCTACTAATGTGGAATGGAAATGTAAGGTTCTATTTTTTGTAGGACATTGATCAGCACTGCTTTTGTTAGTTGCACACTAAAACAAATAATTTTGCATGAATGTGCATATTTTTTGCTCCCCAGGAAACATAAAACATGGTTTTATTTTTATCCTCATATTATTATCCGCACCGCAAGCATGCAGAATACATTCTTTATTATAGCGAATGAATACTCGCAGCTGAATAAGTTACGTCTGTTGCCAAAAACTATTTATATTCAAACGCTTTTATTTTGCCACTTCTACTGAAAATATCAAAGTAAAAGCAGCATGCATCATTTGGAAACAGGGTCCCTTTGGAGGGTATGGCGTAATGCATAATTCTGAAAGAACATAAGCTCGTTGATTTTTGTGAAATAATAAATTGCTTTGTGTAACATGAAACAACGGAGCAATACAAATGAGTTTCGTGTAAACCTGCGAAAAGGCAGAAAGGTTCAGAAAGAAAAATTAGACAACTATTTGTTTGTGGAACGAAGCCAGAAGAAAATCCGTACAGATTTCTCACACAGAATAACATCTTAGTTGCCGAAAATTCGTCCTGGTTCGGGAATCGAACGCGAGACCAATGCCTTTACGAGGTGGTCACTGTACCAATCAGTTAGAAAAGTGACAGGTAGCAGAAAACAAAGGCGTACAGGGGTGGCACAATGATTTCTTCACTAGAGGAGTTCACCCATGATACGCGTGTTTCTTGAAGGTGAAAACTTGTGTGTTGCGTTTGTCCTTGTTTTCTTTTGTTGTGGCGAAGGGGAGGGAAAGGAATTAGGAGGCAAACTTTTCCATCACTGGTACTGCCTTTGGAGGCTTACTTACTGAATGGCAGGCAACTGTTTGCCATTAGTGATATCTCTGCATTATTCTTGAAGCCGCTTGTCCATGCAAAAACGTCACAGCACCAGAATTCCGAAAGTTACACTCACCATATAAGCGGCAACGTGTGCTGCTTACAGTTGCATTGAACTACTTTAATTATTTCAAATCAATAACTGGCATAGTAATTCACAATGTGGTTGCAGACGCACTTCCAAAAACAAAATTTCCTTCATGCATACAGTTGTGGTACTGCTGGTTCGGTATGATGCCCTACATTTAAACTTTTCACTCTAAATTGATAGCATAATGTTTTTTGACTGGGTTTAGGTTTGTTTTGAGTAAACTGATTTAAATTGATTCTTATTCAAAACTACCCTTTAGGTACAGTTTGTATACATTTATTCAATTATTCATATTATCTCAAAGGTCTCACATGGGACATTACATGAGGGGTGGGCGAACGAAAAAACTGGCGGGTCAGGTTAGGTTTGATGACTTGAAAGATGATCTTCAATGGCAGCTTTGAATTGAGCAATGTCGGTGATGAGGGCGATATCGGATGGAAGGGCATTCCATTCTCCGGCAGTATGCAAGAAAAATAAACGTTGGTAGGTCGCCGTATGTGCATGTGGTAGATACACAGAATTTTGATGTGAGTGGTGAGAGGAATGATGTTCCGGAATGATGATTTGGTTTCCGGAAGGCAGCGAATGGAAAAACAAAAAAAAATATTATTAGATGAGCAGTCTTGCGGCGAGAAGAAAGTGAGAGGAGGCAGAGATGGGATTTTAGGGCGGGTACACTTGACCTTAAATAATAATCGGAAAGAATGAACCTGGCAGCACGGTTGTAGACTGATTCGAGGGAATTGCTTATAATAACTTGGTGATTGTCATATGTAGCAGAGGCATATTCTAGTTTGGATCGAATCAACGTTTTATATGCAAGTAGTTTGACTGCAGGGGATGCTGATGATAGGTTATGGTGTAGATAACCTAATAGGCGATTGCAGGCATTAGCTGGAGAATATGATGGACCCAGGACAGATCACTACATATATGTACTCCTAGGTATTTAAATGTCTTGCATTGGGTTATTGTGTTGTTGTTGAGAGAGTAAGAAGGAGCTACATAGTTACGGCGACGATGAAAGGACACGTGGTAGCACTTACTGACGTTGAGGAATATGTATTATTTGTTACACCACGCCTGGATTTTAAGGAGATCATCCAGGAGAGAGAAAAAGTCTATGGAACTTGTTATTGGACGATACAGAACACAGTCATCCGCGAAAAGGCGTATTAGATGATACATTAGCAGGAAGGTCATTAATATGTATGAGAAAGAATAGCGATCCAAGTACGGAGCCTTGCGGCACACCAGACAAAACAGGGGATAGAGACGAGGAAAATGAGTTGGTGAAAACAAATTGAAGGCGATCGATCAAAAATTCACGTATCCAAATAACTGTGTCGAGGTGTAGGTTTAGGTGCGAAACTTTATGTATGAGAAGAATGTACGATACTTTATCGAAGGCTTTTTCGAAGTCCAAAAAATGAGCGTTTCACCGCAGTTGCGTTTAACCGCGGTTGTGACATTTCTTGCTCGTTGCGGTTGTGTGCCCGAACATCGGCGTGATGGCCGACTCCTCCGCACGTTCTGCAAACATTGACTTGTCGCTTGTAGAGCAAGCAGGGAACCATGGCGGTTCCGCATATCACTGTGCTCGGAACGCGCAACCCGTCAAAGAGGATTGCGACGACTTTGCTCTTTTTGATGCGTCATGCCTCGATGGCAGTGGAATTTCGGTCGTGCACAATAAGGCGTTTGAGTGTTGCGTCGTCAAGGGAGAGGTCAACGTTTTTGATGACGCCCTTGCATGTATCTGCCGCATTTGACGCCCTTGCCGTATGTTGCCGCATACGGGCGCAGCCACGTATGCGGCAACTTCGAACGAACCTTGGTTCGTGTGCAGTTTCTGCACGTTCACGTATGATGTAGCATTATTTTGGTATGGCGTAGAAATAATAATGGTGTTTTGCATATTGTTGGGGCAGATCGTGTCCTCCCGTGCTTGTTCATCGGTGATCAGGGCGGCCATGATGACGGCTCTCGCCAGCAGAACGACGTCGACTCGGGCTACGTCCAATCCTCCTCTGGGTCTCATAATTACCCTGATCTGGTCCTTGGGTAGGCGGGGTAGCCTGGAAACGGATACCACACGGTGTAGTGCCGATTGACTTTTTCAAAGCCCCTGGGGTGCTTCGGCTGGCTCCTGTGCTCGACCGCTCCAGCGGCCAGCTCCTCGTTCAGCGGAGTCGTCTGTCTTCGGCGTCCCATGGCGGTGGCCCATCCTGGTCCATCGGAGATCTCCGCGCTTACTTCCATTCCTTCCAAGGTTATGGTGGAAGGCATTTTCAGTGCCTGGTTGTCGGTTGCGACGTACGGAGGTTGATCCTGTAGCTGCCGCATCTGGCCGAGCCCTTGTCTACGTGTTACGGCCGTACTCCTCGCTAGCCCTAGGTGTGGTTAGGGTTAGCGGGAACGCTCGCCGCGTCGCAACATTAAAGTCCAAAAATATGTATAAGAGTTCACTCACTGCCAAAAATAGTGTCTCCACTGAAACCGCAGAGCTTGCTTGTTCGAATAAGCGCAAAGCCAAGTGATCTTAGAGCAAAAAAACACGACCGAAAACATTTAGAAAAGTCGAAGCCGACGTTTTCATGTCCGTGCTCCTCGACGCCACCTAGCGATCTCTCGATCCTATGCGACATCTGTACTTGCCGTGACAGTGTGACCATTCGGTCACAATGTCACGGCAAGATAAAAAAACAGGTCAGGGGGATTTGCGGAAACATATGACACCTGAAGCTAATGTACGAAAAGCTACCGCCTTTCCACTCACCTACGAAGAACGCAGATTTTGCTTGAGAGCATGCACAGGCCACAAAATCCCGCTGTGTGCAATCAGCAGGTCCTTCTTGTGGCTGGACTGACGATGGAAGCTGGTGCTCCCTCTTGTGGCCAATGCCGGACGTGACGAGGCATACTGACGCTGCCAGGTGGCGCGATCCACGTCGAGTGAACCGCCTTGCCACAGATCAGCGAATAATCTGGTACTGATTTGAGCGTCGGTGGCTCATCAGTCAGAGACGCACAACGTGGTGGTCCGACGTCCGTAATCGGCGGAAGCTCGGCATTGTGGCTTTTACCGGGCACGAAGACGCCACGTGACACATCTCTGCGTGAACACGAAGGACAGCAGTGCTCCAATGAGTAATTTCAGCCACGCAGTGCCGAGCACATGGAAACAGCAAGGCGCCTTGACGCTGCTCCTTATCTACACAAAATGAGGCGGCTGCCTTTCTTCTGCTTTGGCGGCCGTGGCAAAACGGTGGCCCACCAAACGCAACAAGGTATACATTTCGCGGAATAGGAGAGATCGTGATAAGGTTGCGGATTTCACAGGGAATTAGAGTCAACTCTCGGGGGCCTCTGGCCATCGAGGAGAAAAAGCCGAACTCGCGCAGAATATGGCGGCCCACCTAGCTGGTAGTGAGTCGAGTCGATTGCACGCATTCCTGAGCTTCGGCGATCTCTTCTAGCGGGTTATGTACGCCAAGCTCGAGGAGTTTGTGCGCTGGAGGGGCAATAGGGATGCCAAGGGCTCATTTGACCACTTGGCGAATAAGCACATTGAGTTAATCGCGCTAAGCA
Organism: Rhipicephalus microplus; assembly: GCF_043290135.1. Classification (NCBI taxonomy): domain Eukaryota; kingdom Metazoa; phylum Arthropoda; class Arachnida; order Ixodida; family Ixodidae; genus Rhipicephalus; species Rhipicephalus microplus. Next base: position 66,377,406 of record NC_134701.1, read on the forward strand.
CGCAGCCATTTCTGTATAGCGGCAACGTAGATAAAATCACACAAAAGAATTGCGTGAACAAGCAGGTTGTCTTCTTTGAGACAATGGTGCCGGTTGGCTACTCTATGTACGAGTCGTATGACATTCTCAGTCTTAGTCCTGAGCTTGTGTGCTGTTTGGTTGTTGGTTCCGCAGTACTTGACGATCATGCTGAAGGCCTTGGTGGTGTCTACCCTGCGTACTGTACGACCTTCTCTGGTGTGGAGAGTGGCATTGCGTTCCGCCGGTGGTTCCAACCTTTGGGTTGGCGTCCCGGCGTTAGGACAAATACATCAACAGCTGCAATTTCGCGGGTGAGCACCTGAGACCGGTGTGGTTGAATTAGGACTATGCGGTGTCGATGTCCTCTTGCAGGGCGGACTCAATGAAGCCATTCGACCCTGTGGAGCACCATATGGTTACATCGTCCGCATTGATAGTGTGGTTTAGCCCGTCGACTTTTGAAAGTTGTTCGGAAAGCCCAATAATCACTAGGTTGAAGAGCATAGACGAAAGGACGGATCCCTGAGGAGTGCCCTGCTGTCCAAGTTTCTCTTTTTCCGACGCTAGGTCTCCCATGCGGAGTACGGTTGTGCACCGAGTGAGAAAAGAGTGGATAAAGTATTAAAATCAATGTGCTAGGCTGAGGGCTGTGATCGCTTTGAAGATGGATGAGTGCGTTATGGTATCGAATGCCTCTTCTAAATCGAAACCAAGTATTGCACGAGTGTCCAGAGTGTTTCCGCCATCTAGAATTTGATGCTTTAAGAGTAACATGGCGTCTTCAGTGGATAACCCTGGTTAGAAGCGAATCATGTGGTGCGGCAGGCAGTCGTTATTTTCGAGGTATCGACTAACTCTGTTGAGGACGACGTGCTCAGCCACCTTGTTCACACAGGAGTGAAAGAGATGGGGCATATGTGATCTAGGCTCGGCACTTTTCCCGGTTTAGCGATGAGGATCGTGTGAGCTAGTTTCCAGGCATCGGGTATCGCATCATTTTCCTTATTTCGTTGGTAGTGTCGGTAAAGTGAGTGACGGAGGGATTGTTCAGGTTGCGTAGGAGCTTGTTGGTGATGCCGTTGGGGCCAAGGTCTGAGTGGCAATTGAGCCTATGGAGAGCTCGGCACACATCTTTACTGAAAAATTCGGCGTCTAAGTTGGTGTTGTCGCTACAAGGGTAATCGGGGTGATGGGTCACAGAGCCCATAGGAAGCGGTAGAAATTTCTCCACGAGGTTCTTGACAACATCGTCCGGTGATACTGTCCGTTTAGCTTGATGAAGTGTCTTCACGATTGAATAATGCTGATTCCTGCGGGTGTTGGTTTCATGGGGAGGCGTTTGAGTAAGTTCTACGTTTTGCTATTGCGAACCTGACCATCAATCGAGTTACAAACTTTGTCCTACTGCTGTTTTGAAAGGATGCGGCAGTGATCCATCATGATCTTGTCCAGCTGACATATGCGTTTGTGTAACCTCCAATTAAGGTGCTGACCCTTCCACCAGGCCTATAGAGACTGTTTGGCCTCGAGTAGCTGGGACTGTTAATCTTTTCGGTTGGAAGGTCCATACTGATAGTTTTGGTTGCCTTGTGGACGTCAGCTTTGAGCTGCGCCGTCCAGTGGACGTCAGCTTTGAGCTGGTCCGTGCAGGTCTCGAGGCTCGGTGGGGTATCGGAAGGAGGTCCTTCTGCCTGGGTCTTACGACGGAGCTCCCGGTCGATCCACGTGTACGACTTCGTCTTCCTGCTGAGTGTGGGGATGTGTGCAGCCAATATGAAGTGGTTGCTACCGAGATTTACTGCAAGGTTGGACTAGCGAACATCGGCGATATTCTTGATGAAGCAGAGATCCGGCGTATTTCTTTGCGTGGACGTACCGGTGCAATTGGGGAAAGCCTTGCCCGTACTGAGAGTAAGGTCCATGTCATCCGCATTTTTCCAAAGCTTCTTACCTTTAGGTAAGAAGCTTTGCGTAAGAAATGCGTTGCCCCAGGCACATTGTGGGGTGTAAAAATCATCAGAAATCAATAGCGGGTTTGGACCCGCGAGACAGACGGCTTTCTGGAACAAGCCTGTGAACCTTTGTCTATGATGGCTGGGGCTACTGTATACATTGAGGAGGTACACGCTCTGCTGTGAAGGTTTGTCAGGGAGAATTTAGACCAGAACATGTTCCATACCGGGCACATTGAGACTGTGCGCTGTGCAGGTAATCTTGTTAGCGACAAGGGTGGCAGTACCGTGCCCTCTTGAAGTGCCGGGCAACCACTGGTATCCGAAAAGCGTTGCAGTTGGTACTACAGTCTTTTGTAACAGCATGATGAGAGGTTTGGCTTCGTGGCTACGGAGGTATTCCTGCAGAAAGGCTTTCTTGTGGGTGAAGCTTCTGCAGTTCCATTGCCAGATTAGAAACAAGTAATTTGGTCTTGCCATCTTCAAGCATGTAGGAGTCGGCCTGAGCAGCCAGTGGGTGCATAACGGCCGCGTAAAGTTGTGGACTGGGCACGGCTGTACGTTGCGACAACGGCTTACCCGTGGCAACGGCAGAGCGACCATGTGATTGAGGTAGTGCTCCAAATGGCCCAACCGATTACCATGGGCCGCAAAGGTAGACTGCATGAGAGCAAGGCTTTCGCCAAGAAAGTGAAGGCTTTCCTTAATCGCCGATAAGTGCTCTTAACGTCGTCTAACTCTGCCTTGAAAGCTGGCTGGTTGTGGGCGACCGCGCGTTTCTTGGGTGGGCTCTCGCCGTTGTCTTTACCGGCACCGACGGGTTGCGGCGGCGACGGCATGACTGCATTGTCGTCGTTGTCTTTGGTGGGTGCAGGAATGCGAGCGTTTCTGTCAGTTTTCAGTTCGACAATTTTGGCTGTGAGTTTGCGTGTTCTTTCTTTCCTCAGCGCAATTTTGTGCCTAAATGAAGTGGCATATCCCACGTACAGTGCAAATCGATGATATGTGAAGCATGAATGAGAAATGTTGATATGTCACTTTAAAATGAGCACAACGTTACGAGGTAGAAGTAAATGATGCCGTACATTACTTTCGTGTCATGATCATAATGTTTGTATGTGTCGGTTACCTTCTTCATCTATTCACGTCACGTGATACCAAATTTAGTATATGTGGATCTTGCGAAAGGGCCGCGAGCACGCTATGAGCGTGGTATGTCGTAATGTTCTTACACGACACGCGTGTCAGGATGATTGTTTGCACCAGTCATATATTCCGTCAATCATTAACGTCACGTAACACCAAACTTGGTATATTCGAAGCCAGCAAAACGGCCACGAGCACATTATGAAGCGCTCAATATACTCCAATGTAGTGTTGACGCGTGTGCACAGCTCAGCGACGCTACGTAAGCAAAACGACCAGCGTCCGTCAACGAGGCCTGACGGCAACCGGCACGGATTGTGACATGCGGCATTTCGCTCTGACGCCATAGAGAGTAACATTACTCTATGCCGATGCGTTACCCAGACAACACTGCGTCTCCCTCTTTTCTTGACGGAGAGACGCCGGACGCGCTGTAACGCGCATGCGTCAAAGCAACGCAGCATGGCGTGCGCCTGCGAGTATATGTCACGACCGGTGTCTAGCGTGGCAACGCCGGCGTGGTGCAATGAAATGAACACCGGCGAGCACGTGCACCACGTCATGTCGAAGTGTGTTGGCGTCTTGACTGTGGCATGTAGTCATGTTCTCAAATGACACGCATCTCATGTATATTATGTTTGCACCAGTCACATACCTTCGCCATCCATTGGCGTCACGTAATAACAAATTTGGCACATGTGAAGTTGGCGAAATGGCCGCCAGTGCATCATTAGCGTGGCATGTGGTCATGTTGTTACATGACACGCGTCTCATGATCATTATGTTTGCACCAGTTGCATACATTCGCTATGCATTCACGTACCGTAATACCGAATTTGGTATATGTGACGCTAGCGAAACGGCTGCGAGTGAATTATGAGCGTGTCATGTAGTCATGTTGTTACATGACACGCATGTCATGGTTTTCATGTTAGGGTCTTTCGCTTTTGTTCCCTATACAATCACGTCATACCATACCAGTTTTGCAACATGCCATGTGAACGAAACCACCGCAAGAGCGTCAGGATCATGAAGTGCAACTCATGACATCCATGTCATAATTTTCAAGTCATTACCAGTGTAATATGTTCTTCATACAGTCATGTTATGTCATACTAAGTTTGGTATTGGTACCATTATCTAAACGGCCAGGAGAGCTAGAAGTCGTAGGTGGCTAGATAGACAGACACAGATAGATAGATAGATAGATAGATAGACAGATAGACAGATAGACAGATAGACAGATAGACAGATAGACAGATAGACAGATAGACAGATAGACAGATAGACAGATAGATAGATAGATAGATAGATAGATAGATAGATAGATAGATAGATAGATAGATAGATAGATAGATAGATAGACAGACAGACAGACAGACAGACAGACAGACAGACAGACAGACAGACAGACAGACAGACAGACAGACAGACAGACAGACAGACAGACAGATAGATAGATAGATAGATAGATAGATAGATAGATAGATAGATAGATAGATAGATAGATAGATAGATAGATAGATAGATAGATAGATAGATAGATAGATAGATAGATAGATAGATAGATAGATAGATAGATAGATAGATAGATAGATAGATAGATAGATAGATAGATAGATAGATAGATAGATAGATAGATAGATAGATAGATAGATAGATAGATAGATAGATAGATAGATGGATGGATGGATGGATGGATGGATGGATGGATGGATGGATGGATGGATGGATGGATGGATGGATGGATGGATGGATGGATGGATGGATGGATGGATGGACGGACGGACGGACGGACGGACGGACGGATGGATGGATAGATGGATAGATGGATAGATGGATAGATAGACGGACGGACGGACGGACGGACGGACGGATGGACGGACGGACGGACGGACGGATGGATGGATGGATGGATGGATGGATGGATGGATGGATGGATGGATGGATGGATGGACGGATGGATGGATGGATGGATGGATGGATGGATGGATGGATGGATGGATGGATGGATGGATGGTGTGGTTCCTGGGACGACTTGGGGATCGGGAACGAGATCGGCTGCCATCGGATCGACCGTCTGTAGAGAGCTTCGAGGCTTGGTCGTCGTCAGCGGTTGCGTTGAACTCGTTCATTGCTTCGTGACCGTTGTTGTGTCGCGTCGAGTGTGCTCGCTCCCATCGCCATCGTCGCACCACGTATGGATTGTGGTAGCGTTCTTTACCTGTATATGTCTTTTTTGTATGTTAATGAAGTGCAACTCATGTAGCTTTGCTGAAACGCACTGTAAATTTTTCACTTCCTCACAACTGTTCACAACTACGTTTTTGGTTTTATAAGATTTTGAAGGGCTTTTTTGTGTAAAGAGTGCATTTATAGATGTGTAATTATTTCTTATCTTTTCCACGCTCTACGTCTGCACTTTGTATATTTCACTGTATTGAATCTATGTAATTATGCTCTAGCCACACATGCTGAGTGTTGTGCATTATTGTGGTCTGGGCGGGGATCGGTGCATTGTCAGGCATTCAGTTGCCTTTTCACCACCCCTTTCCATTCAACCACTGGATAAGTGATGTATGTTTAAAACTATGATGATGAATAAACTTCAAACTTCAAACTTCAAACCTTCCTTGTCGACAGTGAGGTGGTCTCCTCCGCAAAGCTTACATGTTGGTGTGTAGCAGTGTTCTTTTTTGGGGTTCGGCGCGCTGCTGCCTCGGCAGATAACGTCTCCAGGGTACGGGCAAACGTCCACTGGATGGCCGAGCTTACCGCAGGCGTAACAAATATGTGTCTACGAAATGGTGTACAATGAAGTAGCACCAATCCGTATCGCCAAAATTGGGCACGCGATGTCCATCGAAGGGCACGATCTCTGCGGTAGTAATTCCGATGCACTTGACGGCCAGGGCTAGAGGATTGCGGTCGTTGACATTCTTCGCATCAGTGCCCGCCGAACTGTCTTGCACGGGAATCCCTAGAATGACGCATTTGCATGCAGATTGTGGTGCCACTTCGTAGGCACCAACTTCATAGGTCTTCTCCGCAAAACGGATTTCTTTAACCCGCACGTAGCGATTAGCATTTTATCTCTTCGGCGTGCTTGCCACTAAGATATTCTGTTTAATATTGAGGCAGATGGTGTCTGCTTGCTGTTTCATTGCGCTGATACCTGGAGAAGTTGAAATGGCTTCAGAGATTGTGGCCCACCGCACCGATGTTAAGACCCCATCTGGGTATAATAATTATGTGGATGTCGTCCTTTGGTACGTAAAGCATTCGGCTTGTTCGAATATTTTTCTTTTCACATTCTCACTGTTGCAGTGCTTGTGCTCGTTGCGTTTCGAAGCGCTATATGACGGCGCACGTTTCGAGCCTTCATTTAGGGCTAGCGTTCGGTGACACGAGGTGGTTTGCTAGCCTTGGCCTGGTGTGATTTTCTTTGGGTCAATGTCTTCCCCTGTCACTTGGTAATTCATCGCTCAGCAAGACACTGAAACTATGGGGCGCACGCACCACGTAAGGGAGACGCGGGCGCTTCGCGAAGTGATCGGACGCGACGCTCATCGGCTCCGTCGATTTTCGGCTGGAACCGTGCTCTCTTCAATGTGGCTGCTCTAAAACTTGTGTGACTGCATCTGCCAAGTCAGCAAGATTCTGGGGACACCGATCTCACCCAGGTACGCCCAATTTTCGGCCACTTCGAGCAACTTTGCATCACAACGTAGCGAACGAGCTAAGCCTCACGGCGGCGGCTCCGCCGCTGCTGGATGCGGAGACGCCGCTCGGTCAACTCCTCAACATGGCGCTGCCTGAACAACGTGGCTACGACCCTACGACTCTGTCGTGATCGTATATCCCGACAAATCCATCAGACGACGGCCCATCCACCATTTCGGCGGAGCAAGCCGACATTTTTCAACTCGTCGAGGGTCGGCGTCGCCGCCGAAGAAACGCGGAAGGAGCGTCTGCACTGAAAACTCCTCTCAACAATTCAGCCACTGGAGACGCTCGCGCTCCATCTCCTAAAGCTCCACAAAAGACTTCACCAGTCTCCAAGTGGACGCCGAAACCAACGGTCAGGATGAATCCTGGCGACTACGTGATCGTGCTCAAGCCACGCATCACAGTAGCCCTCAAGGCAGCGTTTCAACAAGGTGAGCTCGGCGCTGCCATTTCCCAACTCATCGGAAGGCAGCACATGAATGAAATCACCATTTCTCCCAATTGGGAGCAAAACATCATCATCTGTGGCACGCAGAATAACGAGGTGGTTCAGAAACTGCTGTCGGACTTTCAAATCAACACCAGCAAAGGACCGCTGCCGCTTCGCGGTCACCTCAAGCTCACCGGTGAAGTGTGTCGCGGCGTGATTTCTGTGCACAACCTCGAAACCAGTGCGTCTCTGAAACATAGTGTGCAGTGGCGTGGCGGTGAACTAGTCTATGCGCGCAAGCTGGGGAACTCCAACGTAGCTGTGTTGACTTTCGCGGGAAGGAAGGTTCCGCGTTTCGTCCACTATAACGCAGAACTGACTCCCGTCAGGGAGTACAAGAAGACAGTGCCAGCGTGCTACCGCTGTGGTGCACTGGGGCACCGGGCGGATATCTGTCCCAACCCGGTCACCGAAAGATGCAGCCTTTGTGGCCAAAACGTGGGCGCTGGTCCTGAGGGGATGGCCCCCCACGAATGCAACCCAACGTGCATAGCTTGCGGGGGTCCGCACCTCACCAGCTCCCGCGAATGCACTGAAAAATTCATCAGGCTTCAGCAACCAGGGTCCAGGACATCGGGGACCCCAACAAAACCAAAGCACCGGTCAACTGGCAAAGTGCCAATTCCTGACAAAGCAGCAACGGCAACGCTACCACCTGGCGCGGCGGAATCTCCAGCTCTCGGCGCTCCATCTGGCAACGCTGCACGCAACCAACCCAAGGTGGGCAGTTGGGTGGAGGTCGCCTCCTCTCCCTCCTCTCTCTCCTCTCCACCTTCTTCTGCCACAAGCACTACCGAAACACAAAAACTCAGGCATGAGCTCGCCCTTTTGCGATCTCAGAATGAAAAACTAGCCAGCGAACTTGACTCGCTCAAAACCAATCTCACTACTAAGCCCTCGTTGAGCGACGAAGAGGAAAATATAACAGACAGGGAGATTCCTACTACTGTAGAGAGTCGCGTCGCGGCCCTGGAGACCCAGGTGAATGCAATAGAAACACAATTGGCCGACCTCCCCAAAATTATCCACGACACCATCGCGCGTCATATGGAGACTGTCATCGCACAGGTGACACAAACAGTAACTCACATTATCCAAAAGTGGATACAAGACAATCCACGCGTCCTCAAGCGCGTAGGGCCAATTAGGGACGTTAATCGCCCCTCAAAATTTAACAGAGTGACTCCAGATGAGTCGGACTTTTCTGAAGACTCCAGTACGTCAGCACAGGGTGCTGGTGAACTGAGTAATCTTAACAACACAACCCCACCCTCTATCTCCGAACATGGCCTCCAACCCTAGGTCGCGAGCCAGAGCAACTCAGCCGTTGTTACTAACACAATGGAACTGCAGAGGTCTCAAGAACCACAAGAAGCGGGCTCATTTCCGCCTCTATCTTGAGACCTTTGAGTTCCTTGTTGCCGTGGTTGCCCTTCAGGAACCCGGCTCGGACGTCAAACTCACAAATTACACTACATTTCAACACAACCCGGAGACATGTATACTTGTTCACAAGCAATATACCGCCCAGGAAGTCACACTCCCCACAACACCGCCTTTCCCATACACAATGGTGTCGGTGCTGCCTATAAGGCGATCTGACCCACCTGTTCATATTTTAAACATTTACTGTCCCCCAAAGCTTAAGAACGTCACGTTCAGCGAAACTTTCACACAAGCTATGCAGGTGGCAGGACGGGACCCCCTCCTGATCGTCGGCGACTTCAATGCCCCAAGCAGGTTATGGGGTTACCCACGAGAGGACACGCGTGGAAGGAAGCTTGCGGAACTTCTTTCTACACTTGGACTCACCCTCCACACTGATCCCGCCAGCCCAACACGTGTAGGCAACTCTGTTCAACGAGATACTTGCCCGGACCTCACAATTACACGCAACATACGCCATGCCGACTGGCTGAACACACAGGACACTCTCGGTAGTGATCATTGTGTATTAAACACAACTGTGTACATGCGTCCCTTCAAACGCCCACTTACACAAGCTCGTATCCCAGACTGGACAACTTTCCGCACCACTCTACCTATTGTAGACCCTCTCCAGTCGGGATACGACAGCTGGTCTAAATCACTGACGTCTACACTGAAACAACACGAACAGCTGATACAGCTCACGGAAACTCAAACGGACGTGGACAACCACCTCCTCCATCTTTGGCAGGCCCGCCGCAGCCTCACCAAACGATGGAAAAAACAGAAACATAACAGACGCCTCAAGAAACGCATCCTAGAACTCACGGAGCAAGCTGCGGAATATGCTGCTCAGCTAGCCGACACTAACTGGGTGGACAGGTGCAACACGGCTGCACGCCAGATGTCTGGTCGCAACACGTGGCGCCTGTTTCGCGCTCTCATCGATCCAACACAAACACGCACGGAAACTCAACGTCACTTACATAAGGTCATGCACAACTTTACAGGAACGAGAACACAGCTGGCAAACACGCTCAGGGACCGATACCTGTGCACCACCAAGGACCCCCGGACGGCCGCATACTCCTACGCAGGCAAAAAGAACACGCAGTTGGACACCCCGTTCCAGCTCCGCGACCTCCAGGCGGCCTTACGCAAGATGAAGCGTGGCACTGCACCAGGGCGTGACCAGGTTACGGTCAAACTGTTGGCCAATCTTCCCGACGCAGCCTACGCCACGCTCCTCAAATACATCAATGGCATTTGGGACGGAGAAACTCCTCTCCCTCTTGAATGGAAATCAGCTCTCGTGACCTTCATCCCGAAGGCAGGTAAACCTATTGACGTGGAGAACCTTCGCCCCATCTCCCTCACGTCTTGTGTCGGCAAGCTGATGGAAACGATGGTGCGCGACAGACTCTCCGAGTTTCTAGAAACACAGCACACTTTTGCGGACACCATGTTTGGATTCCGCCCTCAGAAGTCAGCCTAGGATATACTTCTACAGCTCCACCATGACATATTAGATCCTGTTGAATGCCCCCACAATGACAAGGTAGTCCTGGCCTTGGATCTTAAAGGAGCATTCGACAACGTGAAGCATGAGGTAATCCTTGACCACCTCAGTCAGACCAACTGTGGTTATAAAACATTCAATTATGTTAGACAGTTTCTTACAGACCGTCGAGCCTACATACGCATACAAGATGAGGAACATGGGCCTTACGTCATCGGCTCGAGGGGAACTCCTCAAGGCGCGGTCCTCTCTCCCCTCCTATTTAATATAGCCATGCTTCATCTTCCCCCCAAATTGGCTTCTTTACCAGGGATACATCACGCTCTTTACGCGGATGATATCACGATCTGGGCCACGCAAGGTAACCTGGGTCACATGGAGTCATGCCTGCAAGCAGCAGCGACTGTAGTCGACGACTACGCAACCTACTGCGGACTCCAGTGTGCCCCGGCTAAGTCAGAATTTGTGCATGTACGTCCCTCCCCTCAGGACACAACTCAGCTCCATATCAGTCTTCCCTCGGGACCGATCCGTGAGGTCAAGGAGATCCGCGTCCTTGGCCTCTTCATACACCACCAACGCAAGGCCGACACCACAATAGCCAAACTTCGCATGGTGGGAGACCAGGTGGGCCGTATGGTCCGCCGGGTCTCCAACAAGCGGGGCGGATTACGAAGCAGGGATGCAATGCGGCTTGCCCATGCTTTCGTAACGAGTAGAATACTCTACTCGACTCCCTACTTGCACCTACGCAAACACGAGGATGATCAACTCGAGGTCATCCACCGTAAAGTTATCAAGCGGGCTCTCGACCTCCCTATCACCACGTCCAACCAGAGACTTCTGGCCCTAGGCGTGGTGAATACCTACCGGGAACTTCGAGAAGCCCACCTCGTTAACCAATACACGCGCCTTGCACAGACCCATTCCGGTCGCCGCCTCTTGGACCGAATACACATCAAACACGATTACTATATTGAGGAAAGGGTGAGAGTGCCAGAACCTTGGAGACGCGCCCTCCGGGTCCGACCCCTTCCCCGCAACATGTCCAAAGAAAACCACAGTGGTCGCCGCCAGGCGCGCGCGGAAGCGTTGCAGCGACACTTTGGTCAAGAGGAACACGTGTGCTACGTGGACGTTGCTGGCCCGCACCATGGGGGGTGGTATACTGCCGCAGTCATACACAACGCAAACACCGTAAACGGGCTCACTTTCAAAGCCTACAGCGCAACACACGCGGAGGAGGTTGCCATCGCTCTGGCTCTCACCTATCCCTCTTCTAAACATATCATCACCGACTCACAAGGGGCCTGTCGGAACTATCAGCTAGGGTGGGCTTCACCGCTTGCTCAGCGCATACTGGAACCTAGCTGCCGATACGTTAATCCAACTCCGCGAAATCTGGTTTGGGCACCCGGTCACCAAGGACTCAGGGGTAACGAACAGGCCGATCAGGCCGCCCGCGCACTCTCTTCCCGGGCTATCTCCCTGTCTTTGGAAGCCTACTCGCAATCAGACAATTCGGCCCTTTCATTCAAAGATATTACCAATTACTACAAGGAGGAGCACCGGCGCTATCCAGACCCTTGTAAGGGACTGCATCGCGCTGACGAGCGCCTCCTTTTAAAACTGTTTACCAATACTGTACTGTGCCCGGCGGTGCTAAAACATTTCAATTCATCCTTTGATAGCACGTGCCAGTTCTGTGGTGAGGTGGCTGACACCTTTCACATCGTCTGGGCGTGCCAGTCTAATCCATCTATCCCCCCCAACCCCAATCCCACGAGAGAGGACTGGGAGGCGGCCCTGCTCGGCTGTCAAGACCTGAAGGCCCAAGAGGCTCTGGTTCAACGTGCGCGGGCTGCGTTGCTTGCCAATGGAGCCCCGGAATAGGGGTTTCACCTAGTGCTGTGAGGGTAGGAGGCCAATAAGGCCCCAACCCAATTACCTCTCTGTAACCATTTAATGGTTATTAAATGTTTTCACCACCACCACCTCGTAAGAGCCAAGAAGGCACTCGTCAGGGCTAGCTGTCGGCGGGCAAGAGACGATAGCGGAGGCGCAATAAATTGAAAAAACAAGCACTCACTGCGCCCAAATTGTGTCGGCAGAGTCCTTGTGTCTCCTGGAAGTCATTGAACTGATATAATGCTGAAATCGCATAGTAACGTCGCGAAAACGTCGAATAGAACAGGAGCCGTAGTGAAAGCGTTCGCAACTCCCTCTGTAAAAAATAAAAATAAAACAACGGTTGTGCTACAATTTTGTACTCATGCATTACAAACCACACAAGAAGTCTTAGAAGCCTTGAATAACCACCACAGGTGTCTAGGCCACAAGTATTCCAACATTTTTGGATTATTGCTAATATTACAAGTATAATCATATTTATTTACCACCTATACAAGTTTGATAAAAGGTGTGGGAATAAAAGCAAGAACTTTTTGATTAGTCTTCCAAGAAATGCCCTCAAATGAACTCCAGCGCTGATCGTCGTCCCGGCGATACTATTGAAGACTTGCTTCCATGGTGTCATCACCCGATACTTCAAGATCGACAAACCCCACTACACGACCAGCGCATTTAATACTTACAATGGCGGTGAGGCACGCCCAACTCAGCAGCTCACCACACCCTCCTTTAGCCTTTAACTGCTCTCACCCATCACCTTGCGTTCACGCGTACCTCGCGTTCCCAGGGGAGAGGATCCATCATGTAGTGCCTCACGACGGACATCATATGAAATAAATTTTCAGACTAAAGCTCCTTATAACATGGGTCGTGCGTGTGCGATGCATCAGTAGTAGTAGCTTTCTCTTAGTAGTAGTCCTTGAAAAGTCCGCTGGCTGGCAGTACTTCTACATTATGAATATATGATGAAAAGATGCGAAATGGCGGCTTTTGCAGAGTTCACTAGATGGACAGACGGATGGATGGACGCATGAACAGGCTTACGGGCGCCTGGTCGAACGGGTGGATCGATGCACGGACGCAAGGACGTACGAATGCCGGGACGCACGCACAGATGGACGGATGGTTTCCCAGATGGCCGCACGAACAGGTGAACTCACGAACGGACGGAAGCAAGAACGAACGGATGGACGGAAGCGCGGACGGTCTGATGGACGCTTCCCTCCACTCATAATCATTCAGTCCGTGTATATGCTGTGATTTTTTGTTCAGTAGTGTAAAGATCCGTAGGGCAGCGTCTAGCCTTGCTAATTTTCATAATATGACTATCAGGCTGGCTCTGTAAAGGTCATGGTGTTTCGAGATAGCGTGTCGCTGGTTGTGCTGATATGTGAGCTACCAAAGAACAACTTTCACTGTGACGCTACTTCATGTGTTGACTTCTAGAGCGCTGTGGGGCGGCAGTGGCATTGTTGTGAGCCGCACAGCAATGCCGCGAATAATTATACTAGAGAAGAAAACAAGTCTATCGCACCTCCATAGAAAAGGCCTTGGACGCCATTGTAACCCAAGCAGCCCAGCAGCCTTATACCAGCTTTACCGAACTTCTAGCACCTCATCATGGCCAATCCATAAACTAAGGCGACTGAAGGTTTCTATTGAAGAGCACATCTTTTCACTGGCATAAAAAAATAAAGGAGGTTAAGGTCGTGCTCGGCGTGACATCCCCCGCCCCTTTCCTTACTACAGCGATAGCTGTTGCAAAATCACTTTTCGGGTCACGCGCAGTTGCACGTTGTCCACCGCCGCCACCAGTGTCCGTAACCACATCGCGCAAAATTAGAAAAAAAACCTGCACCAATACAACAGTGAAGCTTGAACCCGGGTCCGCTGGGTGCCAGCCCTGTAGTATACAACTGAACTACACTGGTGCTTGCGACCTGTCAAACTTGCCTTAGGCTGGCTTGATGTCAGGAAAGCAATCTTGCTAATACGACTTATAAAAGCGCTTCAAAACAGTGAAAGAACAACCAGTCGTCACACAACGCGATTAGCATAACGAGTGGGCCATCCAATGCTTCAACCTTTTACAAAAGCTTGTTCTTGTTTCCCTATAGTACGCATGTCATGATTATCATGTTAGCACCAGTCACATACCTTCGTCATCCATTCCCGTACTGTAATATCAAATTTGGTATATGTGACGCTAGCGAAACGGCCGTGAGTGCATCATGAGCGTGGACTGTAGCCATGTTGTTACATGACACGCGTGTCAGGATTCTCAAGTTATGGTCTGTCGCTTGTTTTCGCCATGCAATCGTGTCATACCATACCGTTTTCGCAACATCCCATGGGAACGAAACCACCTCAAGAGCTGCAGGATGATGAAATGTAAATCATGACATTCATGACATACATATCATGATTTACATGTTACTACTAGTCAGATATGTTCCTCACACAGTCATGTTGTGCCATACCAAGTTTGGTATCGATACCAGTATCGAAATGGCCAAGAGGGCTGAAAGTCATAGGAGGCTATATAGATAGATAGATAGATAGATAGATAGATAGATAGATAGATAGATAGATAGATAGATAGATAGATAGATAGATAGATAGATAGATAGATAGATAGATAGATAGATAGATAGATAGATAGATAGATAGATAGATAGATAGATAGATAGATAGATAGATAGATAGATAGATAGATAGATAGATAGATAGATAGATAGATAGATAGATAGATAGATAGATAGATAGATAGATAGATAGATAGATAGATAGATAGATAGATAGATAGATAGATAGATAGATAGATAGATAGATAGATAGATAGATAGATAGATAGATAGATAGATAGATAGATAGATAGATAGATAGATAGATAGATAGATAGATAGATAGATAGATAGATAGATAGATAGATAGATAGATAGATAGATAGATAGATAGATAGATAGATAGATAGATAGATAGATATATAGATAGATAGATAGATAGATAGATAGATAGATAGATAGATAGATAGATAGATAGATAGATAGATAGATAGATAGATAGATAGATAGATAGATACGGTCGAAGTCACCGATGTTTGCCAAGAAGGATTTACATTTTAAATACAAGAACATGGAAACAACCGACTGTATGTGTATTGAACTATACGACAACAGAATCCATGTTAACCCGGCCCGTCCGTTTGTCCATCGGTTCATCCATCCGCAGGCCCATCCATCAATTCATCTGTCCGTCCACCCATCTCTCTCTCCGTCAATCCATGTGCCTTTCTATGGGTGTATAAGTCCACCTGTCTGTCCGCCTATCTGCCCGTCTATCCATTTGTCCGCGTTTACTAGTCGGTGACTTCAGCGCATACTTTATGGACTATATAGCTGCGCCAACTCGTTGCTATTAGCTTCTTGGAGTTACGTTGACTTTCCTAACCCTCTCAAATTAAAATAACCAGTTTCTGTTCGCGCCATTCTTAAGATGTTATACTTTCTCATCTTCAGACCATAGCGCTTAACATAACCTAACCTGACTTGCCAGCTGTATTGTAGGAGTACATGCGCATAAGGTTTATGAAATTGGGTAGCCATCACTGCATTCATTATTGATGCTTCACGAACATTAGATCTAATTGAAAAGCAGTTGCGAGACCAGGCATTGCTTTGTGGTATAGACTACTTCGTTGCGATGCAGAATGCTCGGGTTTGATTTCTGCTGGGACCCTAATATTTTTTTTTACATTTGTCGGGTCAAAGCAGGCGATGTCATCTTTTTGTGAACGTTCACGCGTTAAAATTATCCATGCGTGTTTTCGCTGTTCCTAGGTAAATATGAAGTGGCAATGACCTGTGGCACATAGCTGCATACTAGTGGCACATTCGTACCTGGGGGTATGTGCCACTGTTTGGCGGAAAGTGCTGTATGATGTATCCGTCGAGATTAGGGCATTACTCAAGTCATAACCAGTGAGTCGTGTTCGTCCAACCATGTTTTCCCGCTATGCTAATTTTGAAAACCCCCCCCACCCATGTTAGGGGGTGATCACGAGAGCAGCCAGACGTAGGTGACTATAAACATAGATAGATACACGCAGATACACATCGAAAGTGCTCGCAGCACACAAAAGAGCAACCTTGAAATCTTATAGTGCAGGAACACGCAAAAATAAAACAACAAAAATAAACTATATAGCGCAATCTACAGAAAAAAGCAAGAGTTGAAAAGAGTGAGAACTCACACACAAAACAAAATGAGCTCAAATGGGAAGAATGGCATACAACACGATTATTATTATTATTATTATTCGCAGTTGGAAACCGGCCGCTACTGCCAACTGAGCCGATACGCCTTCGTTCATTGAGGGCGATGCGATGGGCACCAGGTCACACTTTCTTTTTTACGTACCGGCCGTGGCAGAACGCTACCTTGGCAATGAATGCTGCTAAGTCTCACTCGAAACAGACATTTTAAGTTCTCGTTGGTCCCTATGACTGTGCGCTTTATATATTGCATCGTCCGTGATAGCACGGTTAAACTGAGGCGGCGCCAATCTAATAGATATATTTCTTTATAATTTCAGAATTAAGATTGTCGCATTAAATAGTATACCTAGCCTCAGTAAGCCAGCTTCACCAGACAATGTTGTGAAAATCGGCGCCCGGAAAAACATGAAAATGTACGTATTTACAACTGATTATGGCTCACCAGCGGTTGTGGCTTTGTTGAAGGACCTAGTGAGCAAAGGTCATTATTACGTCCCAAGATTCTTCACCAGTCTCGTTGTGAGAAACGCTCAAATCGTAAGCAATGGGAAATCTTCATTATCAAATTGGCCGCAAGCCCAACATTCAATTGGCAGTGTTTACTTTCGTTCGCACTTTATTCTGTTGAAATTATTTTATTGTAGGTTATCAGAGCAAATATTTAACATGAAGTGTAAAGAACTGGTGAAAAAATTCACGCATATCCTCAAAGTGAATCACGACGTCACGACGAGTAGAAGAAGCACCGATAATCATTCTGAGTTACCGGTAATGACCCGTGACGTGGCCAGTCACGCATGTAAATGAGTTCCCACCTCAAGTAGAGAACGCTTTCGGCGTTGTCTACAAAAGGTAGAAATAAACCGTGGAACAAGCGTTCGATTATGGGAGACTGATACGCTGTCCCGGTTTCAAGTACATGCAAGGGCTTTGCAGCTTTTAAGGTGCCCTAGTGTTTTATATTCTTCTGGGTACGAAACGTTTATGTTGTTCCAGTTAACTTTTTTGTTCTGTCATGTATATTCAATTGATATGGGGGTAAATGTGGGTGTTCTTATAGTAATGCATCATTTTATAATATTTTTTCTGGTTCATAGCCTTTTGTTTGCCTTTTTGTTGTTCACAGTAGTTAGTGTTTGTTCACATGCACCTGCACCCAATCTGCTGTAGACGCCCCAATAGTGCTTTCTGCATGGACATTGTGGACCCATAACGTACATCACCTCCAAAATAATATTATTCAGTCAATCAATCAATCAATCAATCGCTTAGTTATTCTTTGGGCTCTTGAACAACAATGAGGTCTTATAGTGCAGGCACACGCGAAAAATACAGTAAAAAATTAAAGAATACAATACAATTTACAGAAAAAATGGCCCAAATCTACATGTTACAGTGCAAATCTCGTCGAAAGACGATAGTCTTGCGTTTGGAGAGAATGAACAAAGCGTTTATTTTATGTTCTGTGCAAGAAAAGTGGTAAATCGTATTCTAGAGGCGCTGCGTTAGAGTGCGTTGAGCGTGTAGCGGAGGTGACCGAGTGCATCGAGGCACGTTAGACTTGAGCGCCATCTGGCAGTTGTCTTCGAAAATGAAGGCGTGCGCGTCCGCGGATAAAGATGCGCGCCAGTCTCGGAGGTGATAATGTGTAGAACGCAAAGCGACAGGCAGAGGCCACCACCATGACGTCGTAGCAAAGCGTTGGAAATACCTTTTTGAGCATCGCGTTGCACTGTCAGCACAGCGCGATAAATGCTACAGTTCTTAGAGTTACTTGTGTGTGCCTTTTCTAGTATAAAGGCAGACATACAAAACATGGACTTGTTGTTATGGCACCTCAGATATGCGCAATAATTGCTTTGTAATTGACAATCGCACAACTATGAACGCTAAACCTTGGGCATTATTGGTGGGCGCTGCAGGTCGGGTTGGCCATGTGGTGCCGTGTGAGGTATCGTTAAGGGCAGACAGACAGACAAATGCACAGAGTGACCAAATTTTTTTTATCGAAGGTTCCCAAGAAAGACTATTGTCTTTAAAAACGAAAGAGTTACAAATAGCGACAGCTCACTCACAAAACCAAATCAGCTAAAAATGGGAAAAATAAAAGACAAAACGAGAATCATCGAATGACAGTGAAAAATAAAGGAGAATATACACAACTATGTGGAAGGCTTCCCGAAAAACAGAAAAGAAAAAAATCTTCACATTGTAAAAACTATCTTACGACAGTGCAAATCTGAGGTAAGAGCGCTGGCTGTACACTTTTAAACACATGAAGATAATGACAGCTAACATCATATAGACTATGTTTTATGTGAATGGCAGAGTGTTGAAAGAAGTTGACAGGTACATGAAATGGTCAATTCTCTTTGGTTCACGTACGCGGAATCTGAAAATTTCCACATCTCAGAAGCAACAGAAAGATATCATATTTTGACCTAGTTTGTAAAGAAATAGGAGGTCGACGTGATTTTTCAGGCAGTGATGTGATGTCAATGATAATAATCTGGCAGTGTTAGAACGAGGTCGAGAGCAATTTCAAGCAAAACGATGGTTGTGAATGCTGAGGAATTTTTCTGGAGTCGCTCAATGGCGTCCCTGTCAGATTTAGCTATGTGATTCCAGGTCACGGAAGGATGTTCAAGTTGCCGAAGAGATATTGCGGTGTAGAATAACACAAAAGCTGTAAGCAAACTGAATTCTCAAAAAATTTCGCAAACAGAATTGAGAGAACGAAGGCCTGGCATGGCAGTATGTTTAGTGTGAGTCGAAAAGTTGAACATGCTATTAAAATGAACACCAACATCACTAAACTCATAAACCATACATAACGACACGGTCCTGACAGAGCATGCAAATGACAGGATGGGTGTTTTGGGAGATATAATCGTGAGCTTCGTCTTTCAGGTACTCAGGGAAAGGTTACTGTAACACCAATCAGAGAAATAACAAAAATATGGCAACAGCAAGAGGCAGTCGTTAACTGAATTACTTACCTTAAGTATCTTGATGTCATCAGCATACAATAGAACAGAAAAATAGCGAATTGCAAAGGAAATGTCGTTAATAGCAATTAAAACTTATAGTGGGCCTGATATCGACCCGTGAGAGACCCCATCATTAACTTTGCACACGGAAGACGTTTGGCAATTTATGGCTACATACCATGATCTATTAAGCAGATATCTGTGCAAGAGAATCACAATAGAAAAGTCAACAACAGACGAGTTAACCAAAAACAGCGAGTGGCTGACTACGTCAAGAGCCTTGTTAAGGTCACTGTAGACTCGTGAACCTGTCCTCTCTGAAAGATAGATGGGGTGAATGTAATAATAATAATAATAATAATAATAATAATAATAATAATAATAATATCAAATAATAATGATGATAATAATAATAATATTTTAAATATAATATCACTAATAATATTAGTATTACTATGTGGGGTTTTACGTTCTATGAGCAATAAGTGATTACGAGGGATGCCGTAGATGAGCACTCTCATAACTTTGACCATCTGGTGTTCTGAAACGTGCTCGGAGGTCACGTGGTAGACGAGAATCCAGCATTTCGCTTCCATCTAAATTCGGCTGCAACGACCAGGGTCGAGTTCGTGACATTCAGTTGAGCCACCTCGCCCCTAAAAGCTAGTTTTGAAAGAATGGCAAAGGGCTGGCGTTTTTACGATCGCAAAAAGATGCCAAAAACTCAAGGCTTCAAGAAAAACAAACCAGAATAAGGCACAAGTTCATCACAAAGTAATGAAGCTTTCCAGTTGATTCATACGTCGGAAGTTCTGGCAGTGATGCTCACCTCTGTAATAATCCCCATGGGGGGATTGACAGTATTCTTTAAATAAATAAATAAATAAATAAATCTCTCACCACCCTCTATGGCAAACCGCATAGCATCATGAGAAGCTTCAGTGCCAGCGGAGTGTCGTCTGTTTGCGGAAGAGTTGGCTCACCTAGTTAGAGTGATATAATCTCGTTTTCAACGTGCGATCGAATGAATGTGTCATTACAAGTATATCACCCATGATTATCCTGCTTCCGCCTACACTCACAAAAGGGGAGCATGCCCAGAGCAACATAAATACTAGCCAGTAAACAGTGGGTATTCTAGATTCAATAAACACCGTAGAAAATATTCAAGTACCCAGAGAAACGCCAAACTTACCATAAACATTACAGACCTATTCTATGTATGTAAACATGGTAGGCGCCGAAGCATGTCACGGCGCATTGGCTTCGCCAAGTCGTCCCAGCTGAAAGCGCACCACCAGCCTCTATGAACGCGTGACGACGAGCGCAGCAGGTGCGCAAGCTGCCTTCGAGAACAGCTCATCGGAACGATTCCCGCATGTTTCCAAGCGGCGGCCGCAACCAAATTTCAGTGGCTGTAAAAGGGTTCCGAAATGAGAATAGGAGCTATGTTGACCTGTAGCCCTACACTCTATAAGGCAAAAGAGTGTTAAAATGGTGCGTGATTGGTCTTTTTGGGTACTAATGGGACTGCCACAATCATTAATCCCTTTAAAGGCTAACGGCATCGGGTCTAACAGTTAGTCCCCGCAGACGAGCTCAAGGGACTGACATTTAGTCCAAACATTTACACCTTAGTAAGTAACCGTTAGTACCAAAACTCACCTCAAGGGCCTAACAATTAGTCCTCACACTTGACATTATAGGGCGACTGTTTATCCACAGATTTACATCATACCGGGCAACCGTTAGTCCTCACAGTTCCATCTTGCCGGACGAACGGTTGATCCACTATAATACTCCAATCAGATGAACTTCTTATCCCCAGTTCGAACATTGTTTTTTGTTTATTTTCCACCTGGGCTAATATATTTTTCGCCTGTTTTTTCTACGTAGTGAGCAACAAACTTTGCAAAAAAGAACACGCGAAAAAGTAGTTAGCCACCTAGGTGTAACTGCTTTCGCAGTCACGGCAACAGCGAAAGACAAAAGTGACACATCGAAATCTTTTATTTTACTACATACACATGAAGTTTCTCCAATCTTTTCAGTGAATTCATGGTGAAGTGTACTATTCCAGCCTCGTTGTGAAATTTTGTTCACTTCTTGCGGAGCTCCTCCGACGGAAGCGTTAGATGACAAGCATTGCAGGCGCCAGCGCACGTAGCCTTCTGCCCGTTGTGTTCCCATGGCTTCACGTACAATAAATAGTAAAAATAGTTTGACACACGTGACAGACGATGAAGATGCACGCATATGACAAGTACGTGCACGTTTTTATAAACACAAGCGTTAAAATATGACACAGAAACAACTTTACCTTCACATCTCGCACAGTCCTTACGAAGCTGCTCTGACGAAAGAGATGGATGACAGGCATCGCAGACGCCAGCGCACACAGCCTTCAACATGATGTGTGCCCATGGCTGCACAATAAGTATGTAAAATTTGAGTCACACGTGACAGAGGATGAATACGAATGCATGTGATAAATATGTGCAAGGTGAAATAAAAACGTACGTGAGATGTGACATACTAATAATTTCACCGTGATGTCACACATCGTCAGACTCATTTCGATCCCCGTAGCGCAACAGCTTAGGAGTGGCGACTATAGCCACAACTCCGCGAACCACCATGCCGCCAACAACTCTGCGAGTCCTAAGCGAGCGACGTCGTTCAGCTCGAGCAAGCGAATGCGAGACCAAACATGGCGCTGCACGCGGAGTGTCTGCGGTCAGTGAACTTCGAACAGGAGAGCGAGCGTACGCTTGGCCACCACCACGAACAGCACCGAGCTAGTTTGGAGCTAGCGCCGTAGAAATCGACGGTAATGCGGCCCTTTTCCTAAACTCAAGCGAGTGCAGCGCGCAAACGCGAGTCCGCCGCCACAGCCAACGGACGGCGCCGAGCTGCTTGTGACCGACTGACGGGAAAGCCAACTGTAAAGGCGACCAATTTTCCTAGAGTTCCGACGCTAACGAAAGCCCCGCTAGCCCGTGCTGGTGCACTTACAGCGCGAGACATTCTACAACCTTGCTCGTTGCAAAAGCCCGCAACGTGTTTTCGACGACTCCCAACAAAGCGACGAGGTCTAGGCCCAATATCGTCAGCCCGGAGCTCATCGCAGCGGCGAAGACAGGCGAGCCCTTGATGAGCGAGCGTACGGGAGCCTGACGGCAATGGCGGCCTATTTCCAGGCGGTCGCAAAGCACAGATGAACGGCAGACGCCCAAGCTGACCTTCTTGGTGCATTTCGCACGTGCGATATACAACACGAGCGAGCCTATTGCCGTCAAGCGCAATCCGTATCGGACACGCGACAGGTAGAGTAGAATAAAGAATGATAACCTACTTACAAAAGAATCCTGGGCTGATTTCTGCCTTGAGTTGGACTGAAGTATACATCCGATAGGCCTGCTGTCTTCTCGGCCGCCATATTAGCCTCTCCAACTGTAGCTGTCATGTGTTGGTCGTGACTATCCTGAAGCCAGATATATACAGCGCGGCGTGGTGACGAGACTTGCTTTAGACTTCATGGGTGCAGTGAAACTAAAAAACAGCAGCGCACGCTGATCCAAGCGTACACACAAGCACCATGTCGTAATTCCTAGATCGCCGGATCCAGGTGGCCGTAGTCGAGCACTCCGATGCAACGCGAACCATCGTCAGCAAAATACGGGGAAAGAATGAGCCAGGAGAGGAGGAGCACGACTAGTCACCTCGGCAACGCTTTGCGCGCTCTCTGCATTTCCCGGGTGGCTCATCCCTTTAGAGCATGTTTGGAGACAAAGTGGTTTGCACGCGGCACGCTTCCCTCTGTGTTCCTCCTCAATGGTCTATCCATTGATTGCGCGTGCCTATTGGGCTCGGTTACTCCTTTCTCGGGTAGTTTTGCCTTAGAGTGATAGCTTTGGGAACCTCGTAAAAACATTTTAGGTGTTTTAACTGTGGAAATGTCTCTCATTTGCGAAATGTCATCGTTATTGCTGGAGTCTGCGTCACACGTGCACACTTTAATTTGTACTAATGCAAAGAATGACCCAGTTCAACAAGAGGCTCTTGAGTACAATACACAAATGCGCAGCGTAAATATACGTGGCCATGAACCGTTACGGTAAATCCTCGCATATAATAAATATGCCGGAGAAGTTATAGCAACGTCGGTGACACTTTCATCCACAATACGCTTGCGATAATGTTTCAACAACATGCTGTGGACAATACAGTTACGTATACTTGTAAGGTCAACGGCTCAATTCGTAAGCTCAAGCTGACGCCGCGAAACGCGTACGACTGGGCAAGTTTTCACGTAATGTTTTCTGTGAATTCACACAGACGTGACATACTAGTGAAGCGCACCGGAGCCAGAACAGCCCTCTGCGATACACTTGTGTGAGGTGTGTCATCGCACCAGCATATAATCAGAAAAAAAAATTGCCGAACCCACGTGCAGTGGGAATCGATGATATGAGAATCACGAATGAGAAATGTTGATATGTTTCTTTAAAATCAGCACAACGTTACGAGGTGGAGGTAAATGATGCCGCACATGACTTCCGTGTCATGATTATCATGTTTATATGTTTCATTTACCTTTGTCATTCATGACACGTGATACCGAATTTAGTATATGTGAAGCTAGCGAAACAGCCGCGAGCATGCGTGTCAGGATTTTAATGTTTGCACCAGCCATATATTTTGTCATACTTGACGTCACGTAACATCAAATTTCATATATGTGGAGATAGCAAAACGGATGCGAGCGCATCATGAAAGGCCCAATATACTCCAATGTATCATTAACGCGCGCGCACGTTGGGCACAGTGACGCTACGTTAGCAAAACGCGAGCACTCTATAATGTGATGCCAGGCGCGACCAGCGTCCGCTGGCGTGGCCCAACGGCAAGCAGCGCGAAATGCGACATGCTGCATTTCGCGCCGATGCGTTAGACAGACAACACTGCGTCTCCCTCTTTTCGTGACGAAGGAACGCCGGAAGCGCTGAAACGTGCATGCGTCAAAGCAACGCAGCAGCAGCGCCTGGCATGGCAACGCCGACGTGACGCGACAAAATCAACGCTGGTGAGCAAGGGCACCACGTCACGTTGCAATGTATTGGCGCCTTCACTGTGGCATGCAGTCATGTTCACACATGACATGCATCTCATTATTGTCATGTTTGGACCAATCACATACCTTCGTCATCCATTGGCGTCACGTAATACCAAATTTGGCATATGTGTAGCTAGCGAAACGGCCGTGAGCACGTCATCACTGTGGCATGTAGGGATGGTGCTACAAGACAAGCATTTCGTGATAATTATGGTTGGATGTGTCATTTACCTATGTCGTCCGTTCGCGTGGCGTAATACCGAGTTTGGTATATGTGAAGCTAGCGAAACGGCCACGAGCGCATCATGAGCGTAGCAAGTAGTCATGTTGTTACAACATACGCATCTCATGTTTATCATGTTTGCACCAGTATCATACTTTCGTCATCCATTCACGTCTCGTAATGCCAATTTTGGTGTAAGTGAAGCTAGCGAAGCGGCTGCCAGCACATCATGAGCGTGGCGTGTAGTCATGTTGTTAGCTGACACACATCTCATGATTATCATGTTTGCACCAGTGACATACCTTCGTCATCCATTCACGTACCGCAATACCAGATTTGGTATATGTGACGCTAGCAAAACCGCCGTGAGTGCATCGTGAGCAAAGCATGTAATCATGTTGTTACATGACACGCATGTCAACATTTTCATGTCAGGGTCTGTCGCTTGTGTTCGCCATGCAATCATGTCATACCATACCAGTTTTGCAACATGCCTTGTGAACGAATCTTTCGCAAGAGCAGCAAGATCATGAAATGTAAGTTATGACATTCATGACATACATATCATGATTTTCATGTTATGACTGGGTAATTGTGTTCTTCATACAGTCATGTTATGCCATACCAAGTTTGGTATTGATACAATTACCGAAACTGCCAGAAGAGCTAAAAGTCGTGGGCGGCTAAATAGATAGATAGATAGATAGATAGATAGATAGATAGATAGATAGATAGATAGATAGATAGATAGATAGATAGATAGATAGATAGATAGATAGATAGATAGATAGATAGATAGATAGATAGATAGATAGATAGATAGATAGATAGATAGATAGATAGATAGATAGATAGATAGATAGATAGATAGATAGATAGATAGATAGATAGATAGAT
Source organism: Rhipicephalus microplus (assembly GCF_043290135.1). Lineage (NCBI taxonomy): Eukaryota > Metazoa > Arthropoda > Arachnida > Ixodida > Ixodidae > Rhipicephalus > Rhipicephalus microplus. The sequence continues at coordinate 66,403,105 of NC_134701.1, forward strand.
AGATAGATAGATAGATAGATAGATAGATAGACAGACAGACAGACAGACAGACAGACAGACAGACAGACAGACAGACAGACAGACAGACAGACAGACAGACAGACAGACAGACAGACAGACAGACAGACAGACAGACAGACAGACAGACAGACAGACAGACAGACAGACAGACAGACAGACAGACAGACAGACAGACAGACAGACAGACAGACAGACAGACAGACAGACAGACAGACAGACAGACAGACAGACAGACAGACAGACAGACAGACAGACAGACAGACAGACAGACAGACAGACAGACAGACAGACAGACAGACAGACAGACAGACAGACAGACAGACAGACAGACAGACAGACAGATAGACAGATAGATAGATAGATAGATAGATAGATAGATAGATAGATAGATAGATAGATAGATAGATAGATAGATAGATAGATAGATAGATAGATAGATAGATAGATAGATAGATAGATAGATAGATAGATAGATAGATAGATAGATAGATAGATAGATAGATAGATAGATAGATACGATCAATGTTGCCGAAGTTCGCTAAGACATGCTTCGCATTTAAAACATGCACATCTAAGTCATCCTTTCGTTCGCTGCTACATTAGAGAATTGTACCCACGCATAAAGAAACAAGTGCTGGATCGTTGGTTCTATGACCGCGTGACACCTTTAGTTCTCGCCAGTATGGTGATAGCATTTTGACGTGACGAAGACTTTTGCAGCTATATAAACAATGGCGACCGAGAAAAATGCTTTGCATATTGAAATTGAAATTGAAATTTATTCCGCAACAACAAAATACATGTTACGAGGAGGGCAGGTAAAAGCTGTGAGAACAGCTTGAGAAGCCCTGACCCCCTAGTACACAGGGTAGCACAGAAAGACGTGCGGCTAAGGACGACCAAAATAAAAGTGTTTCACAATGTGCACTAAAAAAAGAAACAATGAAAGATTACAATGAAAGATCACCGAGGTAGTCGCTAGATCACATTATTATATAAACACTAATCGCAATTTTTTTGGTGATATGCTAGATATATCAATGTTATGTTCCCTAATTATGCGGTTTAGAAGTGTAGGCAGTTGAAACTTTAACATTTGATTTCCGTATTTCGTTCTACATTTTGATATGTGCCACACTTCAGGTTGACGTACATTATAAGCAGGAAAATTTTTCTCTAACCTGGCTATTCTAGCAATCGTATCATTATTTTTCAATAAACCGAACTTATATAAACGGCTTAGTTTATAATCATATATTGATGCAACCTGAATGATGTAGTGTTTTTTAAACAATTCTGCTGTGTGGCTGCGATGTGGTAATTTAGAGGCAAGACGCAAAGCTTTCTTTTGCAAGATGGTAAGTTTGCAAACGTTTACAGTTGTCGTTGTGGACCATACAAGAAAGGCATAATTCAATAATGAAGAAAACAACGAGTTATATATGAGCATGTTTACAGAAACAGGAAAATAGTAGCAATGACGGCGCATGACGCCGATTATACGAGATAGTTTAGTAATAATATGGTTCACGTGATCATCCCATGTCATGTTTTGTGAAAAATACACGCCTAATGATTTAAAACTTTTGACGACTTCAATTTCTAAATTATTTAACGAAATGATGGGAAACTGAACTTGTGTGTGGCGGGGGTGAAATAAAACAGCTTTTGTTTTTTTTATGTTTAGTTTTAGAGAGTTTTCTTGGGCCCATGTGTTAATTTTAGACAGTGCGTTATTCGCTCGGCTACCTAGATCGCTGCTACATCTGCTTGAAAAAAACAAACTTGTGTCGTCAGCATATATAATGTAATGGGCAGATTCATCAATACGAACTATCTCATTAACGTAAAGTATAAAGAGAAACGGTCCCAAAATGCTTCCCTGCGGGACGCCTGTTTTAATGGATTTTGTTGCGGAATGTTTGCCTTGAATTACGACGAATTGAGTTCGGTGTTGCAAGTATGAAGTGATTAATTTGTGTGCAACGCCTCTTATACCGTAATGGTCCAACTTTTGTAGGAGAATTTTATGTTTAATGAGGTCAAAGGCTTTTGAGAAATCAAGAAAAAGACCGAGTACCATATTTCGGGATTCAAAATTCTCTAGAATGTATTCTTTTTGTGCCAGTAGCGCGAGCTCAGTAGATTTATTTTTCCGGAAGCCATACTGCGCTGAAGTAATCAAGTTGAACTTGTCAGTAAAAGAGTTCAAACGTTTCAAAATTATTTTTTCCAGACCCTTAGAGAATACAGGTAGAATCGATATAGGGCGGTAGTTGGACATGTCATTTCTGGGACCCTTTTTATAGATAACTGTCACTTTTGCTATCTGCATGTTTCGCGGGAAATGTCCTGTGGACAAACATATGTTAAAAATGTAGGCAAGACAGGGTGCTAGTATGTCAATAACATACTTAACAGGTTTCATCTGAATATTGTCCGCGTCAGTGGCTTTGCTATTACTGAGTGTCAAAAATGTCGCTACTAATTCACTCTCTGAAATTGGCTCTAGAAATATTGTTTGGTTATTTCGAATATTCATATATTTTAAAGAAGTACTACTGGTTGTAGGGCCGCCAACTGACAAAAAGAAGTCGTTAAATGCATCAGCTAAATCAGGCCCTTGAATTTCTGTACCATCTTTCACAATTTTGGTTAATTCCTCCGGTGGATTATTAAGCGTACTGTTAATTGCCTTCCAAACGTTTTCTGTACGCCCTTGCGTTGAGTTAAACAGGTTCGAATAATATAGTTTCTTTTCATCACGAAGGCGTTTGGTGACAAAGTTTCGGTGCTTTTTAAATGCTTTGAGGGCTTCAGGGGACTTACTCACAATAAATGCCTTGAACAATTGGTCCCGCTTTCTTATAAGCTTAAGGCATTCTTTATTTACCCAAGGTTTCCGACTTTTTTTAAATGTTTTAAATGACTTTAGGGGAAAACATTGAAGGTATATTTCGGTGAACTTGTTCATAAATAAATCGTATGCCAAATTGGCGGCACTCGCTGCGAACACATTGCTCCAGTCGGTTCTGCCTAAGCGCTCTCTAAAGAGGGTTAGTGTTTCAGGATTTATAAGTCTATAGGAAAATTCTGCACGCACTTGTTTGGGTACGTTATTGAGTTGGTTAACAAACATAAATATAGGCATGTGGTCACTAATATTGTGAATCAAAGTGCCAGCCGTAACAAGGGAAGTATCAAAGTTTGTTATAAAAAGATCTAAGAGTGTTGATGACTGTGAAGTGATTCGCGTAGGAGCCGTTATAACATTTTGACAATAATGCGAGCTTAACATTGATTCAAGTTCTAATTTAACACTGCTCTCAGCTAACATGTTGATGTTGAGGTCACCACCTAAAATCAAGGCATATTTTTTTTCACTCACAAATTCTAACAGTGAGTCTAAAAAAGAAAAAAACAAACGGACATTATTTGATGGAGGGCGGTAACATACACAAAACACTGATGTACCACATCTAACAGTGAGTATTTCATATAGAGGGGAAATGCAGGAGAATTCAGACATCAATTCACAGTCTATTTTACTTGAGATTAGCATAGCTACGCCACCACCCCTTTTGCCTGTGCGGTTCATGTAGTATGATTTATAAGTTGGAAACGTAAATACATCATCTTCCGAAGCAAACCACGTTTCCGAAAACATCACAACGTCAAAATTTACTTGTGCTTCACTAAAAAAATATTCGAGCTCATCCTGTTTATTCCTTCCCGATCTAAGGTTGAAATGAACGCAACTGAGGCTTTTTTCACAACAAGTGTCATACAAGTTTTTAAGATTAATAAGGTCTATAGGTGCGGTTAAGGGAAACATGTTAAGACGAGTATCAAAAGAATATCAGGAAGTAACAATGCAATGCGGGGTAACAGTATCACAGCTTATCAAGGTCACCCAAACGACGAATGACAACCGCGCTATCACCCTCTCTTTTCCTAACGAGAATCTTGCCGTTGCAGTGCCATGAAAAACGATAGCCATTGTTCTGTGCCCAGTCTTTTGCGTTGCGCAGCAGCTCTCTGTTTTGCTGGGTCATGTTTTCAGTGATCGAAACATTCGAAGCATCTCTTAGGGCTTTCCGCCTTCCTAGCCACTTATCACGAATTGATTGCTGGGCAAATCGAACTATAATTCCAGGTGTTTTGTTTGGCTTTGCCGGAAGTCTGTGGATAGCGGCGATGTCATTCCCAGTCAGCTCTGGCAGGTTAGCAATCTTGGCCACATCATTCAACTTACACAGCAAATTCTCGTCTGGCGTAACCCGGATGCCGTGAACTTCTATGTTTAGTCTCCGACTACGAAACTCGAGATCATTCACCGTAGCTTTCAGTTGTTGAATATCACTTGAGGTGCAGTCCGCCTCTAATTTCCCAACGCGTCTGTTTAAGCTACTAATGTCCTTTTCCTGCTTAGCTTGACAGTTCAAGATGTCATCGTACTTTTGTGACAACAGCTGGATTGAGACCTTAATCTCACCAACCTGAGCCGGCAGCCCTGCTAAAGCATCAAGCCTCCTAGTTATATCTGCCAGGCAAATGGTTAACTCAGAGTCCATGCTAGTTTTCTCCCCACTTTTCGCTTTAGATGAACGGCAAGCAGCACATCGCCATGCCCTGCGACCGCTCTCTCCTTTAGTCTTAAATGTCGTCTCCGACCAGCCAGAACAACTGCCAACATGGTAAGAGGACTCACATTCGTTGCACTTCAGGACACGCCCATCACAGGGGAGGGGCTCATCACAAGACTGGCACGTGCTTGTCATGGTACGTTGTCCAGGCATTCACAGTAGCACTCAGTTCGCACTCAATTCGGGAGCATTCAATTAGGAAAAAGGCACATTATGCACAGAGAACTCAGCAAAGCACTAAAACACGGTGGCAACGGCGGTAGCGGTAAGGCGGTATTGAGAAATAAGCGAATTTACCAACCTGGGTAAGCAAAAAGAGCTGATTAGGCGAACGTCCTTTCACCGCCGCCGCCGCCACCCGTGTGTCCAGGTACGATGTCGACGCCGGAAACACGTAAACACTTCCGCAGGCTCAGTGACGTCAAGATGTGATTCCGTAGCCACGGCAACCGTTTTCAGGTAGTCTAATAAATGGAGGAAATTTGAACGTTGTAAAGGAGCGCCGCTTTGATAAATGGCTCCAGCGCAACGATTCCAACAAGGCAGGAACCCTAAAGCACCGGCCGCCGAAATGCAGGACACCAACCTGGGTAAGCAAAAAGAGCTGATTAGGCGAACGTCCTTTCACCGCCGCCGCCGCCACCCGTGTGTCCAGGTACGATGTCGACGCCGGAAACACGTAAACACTTCCGCAGGCTCAGTGACGTCAAGATGTGATTCCGTAGCCACGGCAACCGTTTTCAGGTAGTCTGGGTAAGCAAAAAGAGCTGATTAGGCGAACGTCCTTTCACCGCCGCCGCGCCACCCGTATTGAATTGCTAATCAGAACGTTAACGCATTTTGAGGTAAACGTGCTCGATACGCCTCCACGGGTTAATTAAAAAAGCGTAATTTTGTGGCTCATTTTAAATCTTGAGAGAGCTAATCGCTTTTTATGAGTAAGCGGCTCCAAAACATAACCGGTGAAGCGGCGTCGAAGGCAAGCTCTCGCGTTTCACAGCTGCGGCTGATCAGCGATGGTTTTCGTCTACAGAAAACCTAAAAAAAAAGAGACCTCGTCCATCTTTCTTGTGTCTTCCTATGCAAGTCACTGTGAAAGTTTGGCGGTACAACGCTCTTTCTTCTATTCACGGCTACAAATAGCGCACGCATCAGCGAAAGCACAGTAGCAAGTGCGGTAAGCGCCATGGCTTTTCCCTACCAAGCGAAACCAAACGCCCAACAACAGCACCTCCACATTTTCGTCAGATGTTTCCGATAAAATTTTTCTATACGGCTTGCGGGGCGAATCGATTGCGCTTTATTTCTCTTCTTTTCTAGCCCTGTAAGGTTTACTGGTTTGGTTTATATCCAGCGGGAACACGCAGCTGCCGCATTCGTGCTTTGGACTTTGCACAACGCTCATGACATGTCGCTGTGCATTACGCAGGACCATGGTTCGTCGCGCTTGATTATGGTTGTCGAGTCGCACCCAAATAAATGAGTTCCAACACAACTACGCTATTTGGATCGACATACTAATTGTCTGTTCGAAATGCTGCTTGTGATAAACTTCCGTCGCTGAGAGTAGTCGAAATCAGCAACGAACACGTCCGCTGAGCGGACGCTGAGTGATTGCTGTCGGGTGGCGACTTCAAAGCTAACAACAGGAAGGAATACATAGGAGAGGGAACGGCACCTGGATTAGGAGCAACATGGTTAAATTATTGCTATTGCTTTTGCAGGCATGTGCTATGAACAATATAGCTATGTATAGAAGCGACAATGGCTTTTTTTTTATTGTCTTGCCGTACCCCCGCAAGTGTTGTGATATTTTGCATGATTGCTCGTCGATATTTCTCTTGTTGCTTATGACGAAAGACATTGAGGAGAATTCCGGACTAAAGATAAACAAGTTAGAGGAAATTATTCAGAATCAGGCTGTGATCGTCTGGAAGATGGATGACATAAAATGTAAAAGTGTCACATTGAGCGCTAATATAGACAGGATACATGGTCGCGAGGGTGCATTCGACGTGGTTAACAGCAGGATTGAGAAGTTGGAAACTCTATTACGACTGCATGAAAATCTGGTTAATTACGAGAACAGAAGCCAGCGTAATAACTTGTTAGTGCTTGGCGTAGCGTAGACTGAATATGGTGTAGAGAACGAGTCAAATTTACGGAAACTCGTTCTGAGAAACAGGTTTGAAAAAAAAAAGTGGGTTTGCAAGTCGAAACATCCGAGCTGTTCATTGCCCTGTAAAACCACAAGCAAGGAATTGTAGACCAGTTATTCTTACATTTCACGGCGCCAGAGAAAATGAAACCGTGCTGAAAAAAAGGACCTAGCTGAAAAGTACTCCTTGGCGCGTTACCCCTACTACACGAACGTTGTCGAAGGAGTGGATCACCCATAGTCTGCCTCACCTGTCTTAGTGGAAAAAATTTGTGACTTTGTGTGTGCTAATGCCAAAACAAACACAAGATTAATATTGGCCGACTATTTTAACATTACCCACATATACTGGCAAAACCCATGTTTTGTTGGCTCCGATTCATGTGGAGTAGAAAAGTTACTGCAAGTTGTGTTCATGCATAACCTAAACCAAATTGCACAAGAAAACTCAAGCATAACGTCGACATTGGTGTCATTGTTGGATGTGGTGTTTCCGTCAGATAAATTGAGCGCATATACTGTCAGTATTGAAGATGGTATTTCTGACCACAAGATGACTGTTCTTCCGGTTGCAGTTGGAGTCAGTGATTGTTTCGAGCCCTACATTCATGTACGCATTAAGGATTATGCATGCGCTGATGACGTCTTTATTGCTGTAGTCTGCGCCTAATAGCATTATAATTGATATTGAATCTAAAAAGTGGATGAGCTGTGGCAGCACTTTCAGTTATTCTTACAGCAGTGTGTGGACAACTTTATACCCTAACTCGCGTAAAAAAGACAAAGCACTTCAGCCTTTAGATAATCAGAAATACAAGTCACAAGAAATTCGAAAAGCCGTGTAACCAGAAAGATGAGTGTGCCCAAGTTTCTCCACTTCGAGTGGAGGTAAAGCAAGCACGGCTATTTTCTAAATAAAACTTTTTGGTAGCATACTTTGCCTATTCTTTAGAAATTCGCCAAAAACGTTTTGGAAATACTTCGGTGATAGGAAGGAAGAGGTATAGCTAGGAATGAAGAAAAGAGAAGCAAGTACTACAAAACAAAAAAGATATTGCAAATCACTTAAATCACTTATTCTGCTCCGTCTTCACCGCGACAGAAGATGACGTCGACATAAGTTCGTAATGTATCTCGCGTAGCCAAATAAATGGATGACTTCAAAATAACCCAAGAGGGTGCATATTAGCTCCTATAAAATATAAATGCGAACATAGCAAACAGACCAGCTGACATACTGGCCCACAGTATCCTAAAATTAAATTTGAAAAATCTCTGAAAACACATTTTGTGCCCAGACTGGCACATTGCCATAGTCACTTCAGTATTTAAAGGAGGAATCCAAATGAAGGTGAATATTTACCGGTTTACATCTCTCAAATCCCCCTCTTGTAAAGATTTTGAACACATAATAGCTAGGCATACTATTTGCTACTGATAAAATATTTGTTTACTCGCACCAGCATGGTTTCAAAACTGGCCTCGCCCCTATCACTCAACTCACACAGACAACTCACGGTTCACTAACTCAGTCGATACCTAAGAGAAGATTCATGTAATAGCCATAGATTTTGCCAAGCCTTCAATGAGGTGCCCTACATTAATCTAATATATAAGCTGGGAATAGCCAGAGCTAATGCCACTAATAAAAAGTGCTTTAGAGATACCTAACCAATTGCAGTTAGCAGGTAAGAATGCATGGTCATGTCTCCAACTCACTTTCAGCGTTCTCTCGAGTCCCACCGGGATCTGTCCTAGAACCACTCTAATAGTGTAAGAAAAATGATAGTTGGTTTAAGAGGTACTTACTTTTTGGCACACTTAGGCCGCCGAATATCACAAACGCAGGGTAAAGAAACACACAACGACAAGCACAGGCGGAACTTACAACTAAAGTAGACTAAGCGCAACCCCATAATTAAGTGCACAATATAGAGACATGCGCGCTCTCCACACAGCCTTATGCTATCCAGCTATCGAACTATTTCTTTTCGGATGCACACAACGTCAAAGACGTGTCGGTGATACACTGCTCTCCTTTGTTTTAATGTAATAGGCTTCCATCAATTCACACGCAGTTTCATATCTACTTCTACATAGAATCTTGATCTCTTTAAAGCGTGGCACACACTTGTAGGCTTTGCACTGCATAGGCAAATGTGCCAAGCCATCCTTCTTTAGACTTAATTCATGCTCAATGGGTGTTGCTAAAAACTTTTTCATTCTTACAGCGCCCAGTGAACCCAATATACGAGTTGCCACAAGAAAGAAAAATCTCATAAACCACACCTTTGGCGCATTTCCCGTACGTCGTGCCGTGTGTCTGTTCAATGTGCAGCGCACATTGACCAGGCTTTCATAGCAGTAATATCGAGATATGTTGACAATTACCTGGTGGTGATAAGGGGAGTATAGCATGGGGTAAATGTGTCCGGAGTATTCGCGCCTGGCCCGAAGGAAACACGGACTATATTTACGACACACCGTGACTGCCCACAAGTTGGAACTAATGAAATTTTAACTACACCCGATTGAGGCTCAATCTGAAATCGTGGGTCATCAGGTTTGTGCCACACATGCACGGCGATAAATTTGGTTGTGCGCCAACACGTTTTTTTGTGTGTGTGTGTGTGTGTACACGCACACGCACTGTGATGGAGGGGGAAATGCTTCGAACCAGTGCGCTTACATTAAGGGGCACGTTAAAAAGAATTGAGGGGGTCGCAATGTTTCGATTCATTCAATACGGCTTCTATCATAATCAAATTATGGCTTTTGGACGTTACACGTCAATTATTATTATTATTTGTTATTACTATTTTTGTTGTCGTTATTAATAATAATATTATTAGTAGAGTGGGCAGCGGAGCTTACACTAATGTGGTAGCATCAAACGTATGTTTGCGCTGTGATTGCGCAACAGCTAGTATCAAGAATGTGGGGCATTCGTTTTTTTTATATATACCGGGCGTCCATCTGCTCATATGGTGGTTTTAGCACGTTAAACCCCACATATTGATATTTTTTTGAAATACAGGAATTATCTCTCACGAGATGGCCATTGGAAAGCAGCCGTATGATTTTAACTCCCGTTACCTCTAGTGAGACAGCGGTCTTCTCAGATCCACTTACAAGTTCCCAATTGTATCACACAGCGCTGAACTCAAAAAAAAAACGCCACATTCAAATATGTGCCAAACGGCTAGCCCAAAATAGGTGTCACAGAACTCCTGTGTGACAGTGCTCGTCTGCTGACCTGAAAGTCGCAGTTTTATTCTCGGACGAGCGAGGAGCTGCTTGTTGTAGGCGCAATGCTAGAGGCACTTGCATTACTTCAGGGCATGCTGGAGTGCCCCTGGTGGACAAAAAACTCGAATCTCCTCACTACTGCTTCGCTCGTAATCATGCCGTTATTTTACATAAACTCATTTTACCAATACAACAAATAAGTGTTGCAGTTTCTTTTATGGTTCGACCAGGTGGAACACGAAAGCACTCATAATCAATAAAACAAGATTTTGATATCAAACGGAACTCAGTGATGTAACCTAAACCAACCGCGTTGCAGTTCTCTATTTTTCTTAGCTGGGTTATAACCCAAAGCTCTCCAATAAACATGATAGGTACGAATGCATTTTGTGCGGGTGGGAAAATTCGATGTAATTCCGAGGGATCACACTGCTGCCATAACCGATAGCTGTTGCGAACTTGTGTGTTCTGTACCTAGTTGTTGCCTTTAAAATATGGCAAACACTATTAAGGGGTGGCCTTATAGGTTATATACATGAGTGCACTGCTTTGTTATAAATATTTCTGTTAACAGGTGCTAGCGTAAGTACAAAAAATTATCAAAGGTGGGGAAGAGGATGGGTGTATGTGAACAGTTTGGCGTCACTTTTTGACACTAGAAAGTTTATATTTATTTTCGTGTGAGTGACTGCATTTACCAGTATTTGTCTAATATTTTGTGCCTCTAATCAGAAATCTCTTTTTAATCGCTTTTCCAGCAAGTACACTACTAAAGATCACTCACCACAACTACCTCTTTAGCAAGCGAAGAGTTCCTATATGATGGTTTTTTTAATGGTACCATTGTGTTGCCTAGACAATAAAAGTGGAATTTTCTAAAGCATGCCATATGCATCTGGTGCTAATGCGTATTTTTCGCAATCTATTTTTTATGTAAGAACAGTGGAGCTTGCCCTGCTATAGCGAAGTGTATGTTCACGCCTTTCTTGTGCCACACCACGTGTAAATAATATCTGGCATTATTTTTTTCAAATACTGGGATTCTTTTCTTCGGGAACACATCAGGAAACAGCCATATGGTTCTAACCCTTCCCTGATATCTCTCGCTTCACTTATTACCACCTTTCAGGCCCAATATTTGCCTTAAAATACTTAAGCTCTCTACGAGACAAAGTGACCGCGGTAACTCTGGCACACTTTCTTTCATTCTCGCGGATAGGAAACGCTTCTATGTTTTTTTTCGTGTTGCCTGATCATTGCTTTCTCTAAGCACACGTGTCATGGTGAATTCACGAGCACAACCAGACGTGCGGCAAGTATTCGCGAAATCTCCATTTGCTGCCTTCACGTCAACTGCTGCACGGTACGCTCGCAATCTGTCATTAAGACGGCGCCCAGTTGTCCCAATGTGGCATCTAACACATAAAATGTTTTATTCCTTAGCAAGAAATGCTTGGGATGGTAAAAGACGCCATCGAGGAGTCGCATCCTTTGAGCTTTCAAGGCTCTTACGTGCTATCGACTGAGAGTTTTTTTTTTAGAATTACTATCTTTTATTCTTGCAAATACATTTTCCCTTTTAATGAGCAGCTTTTATACTGAGGGAGGGTGTTTGTCTTCAGTCTACCTTAGTTATGGTTTTATGTACATTGTTTCCGCTGACTGTGACAGACGCACTGAAGCGCACATTGACCAGGCTACGGAGCAGTAATATTGAGATATGTTGGCATATACCTGGTGGTAATAAAGGGAGTATAGCCTCAGGTATGAGAATGATGTGTTCGGAGTATTTCAAAGCTGTTTAGTGCATGTTCAAAATATTTTAGTTTACGCATGAGTTGCCAGAAGGAGGGAGTATTCAGTTCCTGAATGAGTGTTTTAATATACCTGAAAAGTACGTCTACTACAAGTCAGGTGCCGGATAACAAACTGCACATAGACGGCGCGCTCGTGCGTACTTACTAAAACCCTGTCTATAGGGAGCCCAACAATAAAAAATACCCGTGACATACGCCTGACACGGAAGTCACGCATACAGACGGTAAGAGCAGATGCAAGAAGAAAAAAACAAAGAATAAAAAGGGGGAGAGCCGCCATCTTCGTTAAGCCAGCCTGGCGTAAGGAGCCGGCATCAACTTACGCAGAACCATTCAGCAACAAGCGTGAGCGCGGGAAAAAAGCGAAGGAAATGCCCCCCTCCCCTTCCCACGCCAGCTGGGCGCCCGGCACCGGTGTGACGTTTATGGTCGCCTGCAAGCCGTGGCATTTGTGCGTCGCCGTTTCGTCCCACTATTTGTGGTGGTCGTTTTTCTAAAAGATGGTCCTAGACGGAAACATTTTGCAGTGCTATATGGCACACTTTATTCAAGATATCATACATCTCTCTGCATTTGTGCATGCACTGGGATGTGCAGTGTCATTGTTACTCTTTCGACTTCAATAAAAGAGTACAAACAACTTTCCGTTCATCAGTTGTAGAGGTATGACGCTGTGTCATGCACTAAAGTATAGTAGTAGTGCATGCGTGACAGCTTTCTGAAACACTGGCCTATGTATGTTCATGCTCATGTTCTACCAAACAAGTTGAACTGATGATTTTAGAAAAGCATGGCAAAAAAAACAACCCGAAGGCCGCGAGACAGAAAAAAGTTGAAAATTGAAAATCTATTGATCGATCTTTGAATAGCGGTTGCGTAATTTCATCATGAAAATCAAGAAGAGAAGTCAGAAGTCAGGTGCGGAAGTCAGCAGGAGAGCCCCGCTGCGGTGGTCTAGTGGCTGAGGTACTCGGCTGCTGACCCGGTCGCGGGTTCGAATCCCGGCTGCGGTTGCTGCATTTCCGATGAAGGCAGAATTGTTGTAGGCCTGTGTGCTCAGATTTGGGTGCACGTTAAAGAACCCCAGGTGGTCGAAATTAGGAGCCCTCCACTACGGCGTCTCTATTAACCATATGGAGGTTTTTGGACGTTAAACCCCACATCAATCAATCAATAGAAGTCCGTAGGAGAGCGTATGTCACCGACATTTGCTCACTTTTTTAATATTAGGTACAGTTCTCATATTCCAGCATGAATTTGTAACAGTGAACCATGACCAAGACAACCAGTATACTGCTGTGAAATAATGTACCAGCTATAAAAATCCCTATTTTCTAAAGAGCAACTGCTAGCAGTAACAATAAATGTTTTGAGGTTCGTTCTGCATCATTTATTGACTGCAACTGCATGCCGACGTTCGCGAAAGAGATGTGCAGAGGCATTATTTATTTGGAGGGAGACCGACTTGTCCGTCGCTATTTTGTGTACGTCATACTTGTCCTGGCGCACGTTTCGGCATTCACTTGAACAACGATGTGATGCTGAATAAAGGTAAGAGTAGCCACTCCCCATAAATAAGATCAGTTAAAGACTGAAAGTAAGTAAAAAGCACTTTATATAGCGAAATAATGCGCATAAATTCTAATTGCAGAACTAAGCCATCCTTGAAATGCTAAAAAGATGCTGCTGCCCCAGCGTGCAGGTCGCGGTAGTTCACGCGTACAAAATGCAAATGTTAGAGTAGGCACGCTAAAATACCAATGCAACGTTTACGTGCAAAAGCCGCTTGTCTTCAAACAGATGAGAACAAGGCTACTGTCACTGACACTCGTGTACCTCCCGACACAAATCAGCCAAATTTCTCACAGCACACGCACGTGCGAAAAACATACGCAGGTTTCGACAGCCGCACACAGCCTCGTCCGCGAATTTCGGCGAGCGTAACACCCGCAGTTCATGGGGAAGCACTAAAACGACGCAAAAACACACGTTAATCGTTCTTGCGGAGCGGTGCACCATGAACCGAAGTCGGAGCCGAAAGCACTCACCGTGGTTTTCTCGAATTCGTGAAGCCCTACAAACTATTCGCTGATGAAATGCATGCACATGGGACAAAAACAGTTCAAGGTTCCGAAGACGGTTTGCAAAAACCAACTTTGTAGATATATACCCCCGCAAAAAGACTCGCCGCCATGCGGTGGTGTTGTGGTGATATTACTTGCATATGCTGACGATGTGGTAGTACTCTGCCAGGATAGAGTATATGTGAAGTCATTTACATGGCAAATAAACTTTGTGACATGACGGGCAGTGTAATTAACTGACATAAAACAACTGTCTTTTGGTGCGACAATTGGGATGTGAGGCCCGAGGTATACCTTAACGTAAAATTGAATTGAATTTGAATTGAATTGAAGTTTATTTCGTCCTGAAATTCTTACAGGATCGGGAGCAGAGGTTAAAGGCTATATAGCCTGATATGGGGCCTCTGCTCCTAAATACAGTTTGGCACGCTAGCCGCTCAATCTGTCGCATTTGTTTTCCAAAATAAGTATATAACACAACAAGTAACACACAGAAATAAATAAAGAACACAATAAATAAACCATAACACAACGAAATTTAGCATGGGTTTGTCACACTATCTCAGGGAAAACATTACAAAAATTACTTTATAACAAAAGCGTCATCTGAAAAGAAACTTCAATACAGAATATAAAATAAAGCATAAGAAAAGCAACTACAACACATAACTCAAATTGATAGATAGGATGTAACAAATCAAGCACAGAAACTTTAATAAGCATACTCAATATCATGGTTCATTAGGATGGACTTGATGATGGTGTTCAAAGGTACGGAATTGAAATCTATGAGACCGTGTAAACGATTTAATATTGTAGGTATTTGATACTGAACGTGTTGCTTGCCATAACTTGTCCTAATTGCTGAGATTTTCCAGCGTTGCTGACGCATAGTATAATGAGTGTTGTCAGGCGGGTTCTGAAGACACTGTGGCTTGTTTTGTTTAATCCACTGCAGAAGTTTGAAATAATACAGTTTTGTTATTGTTAGTAATGCGTATTTTTCAAAGAGTGTTTTGGTTTTGAAATCCCTGATAATACCATGGTATTGCTCGAATGCTCGCAAAACTCTTTTTTGTAGAACTAGTAATTTTCGATAGTTTGTTTGTGTAGTAGTACCCCTTACCAAAATACCGTATGTCATTTTAGAGTAGAAAAGGGCGTAATATAATTCTATTTGTAACCATTTTGATAAGACTGGGCTGAGCTTATATAAACATCCAACGGTTTTACTGAGTTCTACCATTAGTTTTTCTATAAGTGTGTTCCATGTCAATCCCTCAGAAAACCATACACCCAGGAACTTCTGGCTGGTGACTTGATCTATCTCTTTGCCTTCAAATAAAACAGTTGAACTGTAGTTACGCGGCTTATTAGGTGGGGCAAAGACAATATATTTCGTTTTACTAACAATTAGTTGCAGTTTATTCAAACTAAGATACGCGGACAACTTTCGTAGGTAGTTATTAATCCGGTGTTCAAGCTCTAGAATGGATGTGCCGCTAAAGAATGTGTTAGTGTCATCTGCATACATTATTAACTTGGAAGAACATGGCATATCACACAGGTCATTTATATAAATTATTAACAATAGAGGACCAAGAATTGACCCTTGTGGTACTCCTCTTGTTATGTTTAAGTAAGTGGACGCACTTTTGTTTATGCAAACATATTGATGGCGGTTTGTTAGATAGTTTTTCATTAACTCAAGAACCACACCACGTACACCATACTTGCTAAGTTTAGCCTTTAGTACTTCACGACATACCGAATCAAACGCCTTTCTAAAGTCTATGAACAAACCTAGTGAGTACAGTCTATGTTCGATGTTTGCGATCAGTTCGTGTTTAATATTAATCAAGGCTGCTTCACAAGGTTTATTTTTTGAAAACCATACTGAGCCTCACTGATCACATTGTACTTGTCAAAACATTTGTACAAGCGTACGTTTATTGCATTCTCAAATACCTTAGATAAAACAGGAAGAACGGATAAAACAGGAAGAACGGCCTGTAGTTTGCGAATAGCCGTTTATCACCACCCTTGAAGACTGGGCATACTCTCGCTATTTTAGGCTGTCTGGAAAATACCAGTTTCAAACATTCTATTCATTATATAAACAATCATTGGAGTTATAACATCAACTACGTATTTTAGCGTTGTCTTGATCTGATCAAAGCCAGCGGCTACGTTATTTTTAATCTGGTTTATCAATTGTATTACTTTCTCTGATGTCACTTGGGATAGTGACACGGAGTTTATGAGCCCACACTCTTTTAATGTAACACAGGGAGCTATATCGCTATCGTTTTTATATTCTGCACTGGTGACAAAGTAATCATTCATCTTATTCACTGCGTCACTATCAGATAAGGTACCTGCATTAGTATGAAAACATAGCGGTGGTGGCTTTTTTTTTCTCTGACATTCGATTCTTAACCTCGTCCCACACCTTCCTAGAGTCATTTTTTTATTTTCGTATATAACTTTTCATAATATGTTTCCTTCGCACGCTTTAAGTCGGTGTTCAACGTATTTCGGTATTTTTTAAACTCTGACAACGCCTTCCAAGTTCAGTGACCGAACAAATGTGTGGTACATTTTATTTTTTGTTTCAATCATTTTCAATAGCTTTTCATCAATCCACGGCTTCCTTGCACGTTTGGGTTTTGGTTTTCGCAAGGTCATTTGAAATGATTGATTATAACATAGTCTAAGTTTTTAGAAAAATGCCTCGTATGCTGCATTCGGATTTCTTTTCTCAAACACGCATGTCCAATCAACTGATTGAATATGTGAGCGAAACACTTCCAAGCCTGCCGCACTAATGCTGCGAGATAAGGCTTCCACTGTGGTTTCACGTTTGACTTGCATATTTGGCAGTAAACAAAAAATTGGTAAATGGCCGCTTACGTCAGCCGTTAGCAGTCCAGAAAAACCGTCTCGGGAAAAAATGTTTGTTACACATATGTCGGGTGAAGTTGAACTTTTTTCTGTTAATCTTGTGGCTTCCGTGATAAGATCAGTGCATGCAAAGGAGTGTATGATTTCAATAAACTATTTAGCTGCAGTGTTACTCGATAACATATCTATGTTGACATCCCCCATTATTACAAAAGGCATCGAAAATCGACAAAATGGGAAAGCAAACCCCTAAATTACCTCCGTGTACCCTTGTACAGCTATCGCGACAACGTGGATTACTGGAAAGGTGAAGCAGAAACCCTCAGGCAAAAAAAAAAATTGCCTGGGGTGGTCGGGATCTGTCTATATTCGCACGTGCGACTGTATGCAATATGTTTTTGATATCAAAAATCTGGTATGTCATGCAAGATATTCGTATGTAACGCGTCAAAGTACCGAAGCTTCACAGGATATTTGCTGTATTTGTGTGTAAATCGCCGTGGGAACGTACAAGCCAGTGTAATTTATGCCAGTTCGTTAGCAATGGCGGACTCGGTTTATGTCATTTATTTATTATACAAGTTGTCTCTCGGTTTATTTTCCTGCACGATCAAAGAAACAAATTTCTGCAAACAGTGATAAAAGTAAGACTGTCATCACGCATCCCAGATTTTGTTGTGTCTACAAACAGTGATATGTGCCGATATGTGACTGGTTTTTTTAGAGAAGTTATACTGTCTTTTGAGTTTTTGGAAAGTGCGTTTTTCGCTGGAATATCTTGCCACTGTTAAGCGAAAAAATCTGCACACGGATCTTCGTGATGTCTTGTTCCCAACACCTTTGTACAGATCTATGTTCAATAGAGGAGCCAGACAGGATGTTTTGAAAAGGGTCAAAAAGATGAAAGTAAAAGCAAAAACTTTCTTTTTTAAATTGCATTCCGGGACTCTCCCCATAAAGTAGTGGCTACCGGACAAGGGAATCGATGTACCATGGACAACCGATTGTTTACTTTGTAAAACACCTGAGACAATAGACCATGTGTTTATTCATCACTGGGACGCTGTCTTTCATTGGGACATCCTTCAAGGAACATTGAAAAAATATCTCCCCATTACAAGTCATGGCATTCGTTTTCTCTGTGTGGATAATGAGGACGGCATACCATACGACATGGTTATGTTAATTAGCCTTCAGAGCATCTGGCAGACCACAATGGCTTACATACATCTTGACCAGAACATACGTCCTGTCCGGGAGGACTTCATTGCAAATGTGCGGTATATCACTGAGGTGTATAAACAACCAGAAGAACATCCCAGCTGGTTAACATTGTTAGAGGAATCGTGCAACCTGAAAAAAATTTAATGTGAGCACTTCGGATCAAATATTGGTCCAAGAGTATTTTATCATTCATGTTTCTGAGTGAACACATGTAAAGAAAAACAGGTAATAAAGAAAGAAAAGGTGGCGTTGTGGTGCAATGTGTATAACATCTGCTTCACGCGCATGCGGTCCCGAGTTCGATTCTAGGGCTGTGCTCTGCATGTTAATCTCTCAAATATAGGTAATTGTGATACTAATGGTTTTCTAATTACCTATCGCCATATTATCTGCAGCATTCTCGGCGAGAAACTACTCTGAAAAGCGTAAAATAGCACTTTTTTCCCACCACCGCATCAAGGCCGGGCCGCCTACAGAAAGCCATGTCTAACCACAGGCCGCATCTTGCGAAAGAAATTTGACCTCAAATCCCGGCTACTTTTCGTTTTGGCTGTTCTGAAGGCAACTTCAAATCGGGCCGGTTTCTTTGCAACGCGGCTACGGAGCCGCATAGAGGCGGTGACAATTTGACTCGATTTCTTGTCGGCGGGCGCGTAGTCTAGTCAGGATTCGATTTAGAGTGTAGAGCTGAGAACAATGCTAAAAAAATGCTGACGTATGATTCGGTTCATTCAAACCTAATTAAAAGGGGAATAAGGCGGGCTGCCTTGGGGCTCCCCTCGCCGTGTCACGAGACCACTTTGTTGGGTAATGTTTGCTACGCCAAGAAGAACGCCTTGAGCGGCGAGTTTCTCCAAGGAACACATCCTTTCTGTGGCCTAAGTCCTCCTAAAACAGGTGAGGACGGAAGTGGGAGCTCGATCTAGGTCCTCTGGCAAGCCAAGAATGAGGCGCGTTGCCTTGTCATACATGCATCGTTCTTTCCACCGGCTAAAGAAGGTGCACGTCCATGGCAGCATAATGCAGTGTGTTGGTGGCACTGTTTTCTCCAGAGAGCCTGGAGGATATAAGTGCCCCATGGTGAATCGTCGCAAAGGCAAAGACGCAAATGTGCCAGATGATTCTTATGTACAAGATACACCTTTCGCGGGGCAGATGCTACATAGGGCAGACGAAGCATTCTCTTAATTACACATTGCGAGTGCGCCGTCTGACAGTTGACGCGCAGGCAGCAGGGCGACGTTTGGCGGATCATTGCCCCTGGTGTGGTTGCGCTCTATAATTCACCACTACACGTATGCTTAGAGGAGGCAAGGATCAGGCAACATGAGAAATCATAGAAGCGTTTTTTTTTTTTGGCAAAAATAGAAGAAAATGCGTCAGAGTTGCATCGGTTGCTTTATCCCGTAAAGAACTTGAGTATTTGAAAGAAAATTATGCGTCTGTGGGGGGTTAACACAATACGCTGCAAATATGAGAAAGAACCTCGGAGTGTGATGGTGTGCATGCGCTCGTGTCCGACGGTTTTCGGCTTTTAGATGTTGTCTTTCAGTAAAAAGTCAGTTCATATCTAGCGCCCCTCCTGTGTATGTGTTGTACACTTGTGTGTGGGTATTTTTTTTCGCGCTACGAGTATGAGTGCAAGTGTTTGAAAGCAACCAGCCTGCATCACCGCGGTGTATCACACAGCCTGGAATAGGCAACCAGTAAAAGAGCGACGAATTGTAGGATGCACCGTCCGCTACCGGCTCCCGGTTCGAGGAGAGTACACAACGGCGAACCGCTCCGCCGCAAGCTTCAGGTTATTCGGGATTCACACGCGAGGTCGCCTGTTTATATTCGTCCTGACAAACCATAGTTGGTTTTTCAGACGTTGGCTGCTTCAACTAGAGCCTGAAGGACAAACGCAAATATCGAGTCCCATGAAATAAAAAAGGAAAAAAGAGGTAGGCCGTGGCAGTGACGAGAGCCACAGCGACAGGTATGCTAGGAGTACGAAACGCTAAAGCCAAAGTGTGCGAGAACCATTTCATCGCAGGTACGTGTGTATTACGCGCTAAAGAAAGCTTACCCATGAATGCGCTCTTAATATTATATTGAGAAACAAATGGTCGCACAGGCGCGCCTAGCAAACATAGGAACACGCGGGCGAAATCTACCTGCAATACGAGATGAGCGCCGGCAATTGCACCCATATATATCACAAAAAACGCAAAAGCTTCACTCAACAGTAAGTTTACACTAAGCGCTGAACGAGTCCGTTTGCGTTTATCTAGGCCAAACTGTGCGCCAGGACGGCACCCAAATGAAGAAGTGGGTTACAGAAGCACAGGGTTTCGATAGTTCGGCGCCAATTATGTCTAACTGTATTCTTTATGTGCCGCCATGCCGCGCAGCTCGATAAAGATCAGAGTTCAAATAAGCATCTGGCTTCGACTTAGAAATGCAACTTAAGGCTAAAAAACACTTAAGGCTAAAAAAAAAGGCGGATCCCACGTACAGTGGGAATCGATGATATGCGAAGAACGAATGAGGAAGGTTGATATGTCACTTTAAAATCAGCACAACGTTATGAGATGGAGGTAAATTATGCCGTACATGGTTTCCGTGTCATGATTACCGTGTTTGGATGTGTCGTTTACCTTCGCCATTTATTCACGCCACGTGATGCCAAATTTAGTTTATGTGAATCTAGCGAAATGGCAGCGAGCACACTATGAATGTGGTATGCCGTCATGTTCTTACATGACGCGAGTGTCATGATTATCATGTTTTCACCAGTCCTATACCTTCGTCATCCATTGACGTCACGTAACACCAAATTTGGTATATGTTGAGCTAGCGAAACGGCGGTGAGTGTATCATGATGGGCCTAACATAATGCAACATATCGTTGACGCGTGCGCACACTGGGAACAGCGACGCTATACGTTAGCAAACGTGAGAATTCTATTGTCTGGCGCCAAGTGCGACTGGCACGACCAGCGTTAGTCGGCGCGGCACGACGCCAACCGGTGCGAAATGCAACATGCTGCATTTCGCACCGATGTGTTACCCAGACAGCACTGTGTCTGCCTCTTTTCGTGACGGAGGGACGCCGCACACGCTGAAACGCGCATGCGTCAAAGCAACGCAGCGCGGCGCGCGCCTGCGAGTATAAGGCAGGACCGGCGACTGGCGTGGCAAAGCCAAGGTGACGCGACAAAACGAACGCCGGCGCACACGCGCCGTGTCACGTCGAAGTGTATTGGCAGCCTTGACTGAGGCACATAGTCACGTTGTCACATGAAACGCATCTCATGATTATCAGGTTTGTACCACTTACATTCCTTCGCCATCCATTGACGTCACGTAACACCAAATTTGGCATATGTGAAGCTAGCAAAACGGCCACGATCGCATCATGAGTGTGGCATATAGTCATGTTGTTACATGAGACGCATATTGTGATTATCATGTTTGGTTGCGTCATTTACCAATGTCGTCAATTCACGTACCATAACACCAAATTTCATATATGTCACAATAACTAAATGGCCGCGAGTGCATCGTGAGCGTGTCATGTAGTCATGTTTTTGCATGACAAGCATGTCATGTTAATCATGTTTGCACGAGTATCATACCTTCGTTATCCATTGACGTCCCGTACCAAATTTGATATAGGTGAAGCTAGAAAAACGGCCAACAGTGCATCATGAGCATGGCATGTAGTCATGTTGTCACATGACACACATTGCATGATTATCATGTTTGCACCAGTCACATACCTTCGTCATTCATTCACGTACCATGATAGCAAATTCTGTATATGTGACACTAACGAAATGACCGCGAGCGCATCATGAGCGTGACATGTAGTCATGCTCTTACATGACACGCGTGTCATGATTTTCATGTTAGGCTTGGTCGCTTGTGTTTGCCATGTATTCATTTGATACCAAGCCAGTTGCAACATGTCATGTGAACGAAACCTTCGCAACAGCAGCAAGACCACGAAATGTAAGTTATGACATTCATAGAATACTTATCACGATTAATATATTATGACTAGTCAAATATAGTCTTCATACAGTCATGTTATGTCATACCAAGTTCGGTATTCATACCATTATTCAAACAGCCAGGAGAGCTAAAAATTGTATGCGGCTAGACAGACAGACAGATAGACAGATAGATAGATAGATAGATAGATAGATAGATAGATAGATAGATAGATAGATAGATAGATAGATAGATAGATAGATAGATAGATAGATAGATAGATAGATAGATAGATAGATAGATAGATAGATAGATAGATAGATAGATAGATAGATAGATAGATAGATAGATAGATAGATAGATAGATAGATAGATAGATAGATAGATAGATAGATAGATAGATAGATAGATAGATAGATAGATAGATAGATAGATAGATAGATAGATAGATAGATAGATAGATAGATAGATAGATATGCTCAATGTCGCCAATGACCGATAAGAAAGGCTTTGCATTTAAAAAAAAAAGAAGTCTCAATGTGATCTGTAAGAGCTGCGCTTCATTCCGATCAACTGACGATGTCGGTTGAAGCAGCGATCCCGAAATGAACTCTTAGCATACTGCAAAAGTCATTCCCATCCCGTGAAATCTTTAAAATGGTGATTTTTTATCTGCAGTAACGTACCATACAATGAAAACTGTTTTCTGTGTCAGCTGATCTTCTAGCCAAACTGACAGTACGCCCGAGAAGCATAAAAGCATTGCAGACCATTTTAGTGGGATAAAAAATTTTCTTACCGTTCATGGCTTTCTAGCTTGTCATCATCACAGCCACGGTTAGCGGAAACAATAAAACAACTTTTAGAGCACTGACATTGCATGAAGAGGAGCTTTTTTCAACGGACCGGTACGAAAATTCGGGCGTGCCACTGCAAACCCGTTGGGTGTGTCGAACCGGAAGCCGTCGTATCCCACAATTTCCTGCTATTGCCCATATTACCGGTCGTTTACTAAAAGCGCTTGCACTCTAACAAGTCTTTCATAACTGTTCCTTTGAAAAATGTTATTCAATAACTTGCTGGAAATCCCCGGTCAATTTAGCTAATGAAAAAAAACCAAGCTTGCTTGAGTAAAGATTCATTTCCCAGCTAAGTGCGATAGTGTTTGTATGGACGGTCTGAGCCTCGGTCACACAAAGAGTAAGTGGGATGACAAGTACACATATCACCGAGGGCGAGGCCTGTCGTCAATAACCCCGAAGCAGAGATAACGCCTTGACCGTTTTAAAGAGGATAGTTTTTTTGGGGGGGACCTTCGACGCAAAAGTTGGGTCTGTCTGTCTGTCTGTCTGTCTGTACGTACATTTGTCTGTTTGTCCACTCTTAACGGCACCGATTACTTGAAACGGCTGACCCCACCCGCAGCGCCCACCAATATTGTTCAAGCTTTAGCGTTCATACTTATGCAATTGTCAATTATTAAGCAATTATTTTGCAAGTCTGGGGCACTCTAACAACACGTATATATTCTGTTGTGCATCTTTTACTAGAAAATACATACATAAGTAATCTTAAGGACCATACGCTTATCACGCTGCGCTCACCATGCAAGCCTTGCACGAAATGTTGAGTGTTTCCAACGCATTGCTAAGACGCGATAGTGGTAGCACCTACCCGTCGCCTTGCGTTCCTTACCTTATCCTCTCTTAGACGGGCGCGCACACCCGTCTCAGAGCCACGCGCTTTGTTTTCCAAGAAGACTGCCAGGTAGCACACATGTCTCACATGTGACGTGACTTGACGCACTCGGTCGCCTCCACTGCACGCTCTAGGCACTCTAACGCAGCGCCTCAAAATACCATTCACCGATTTTCTTGCGCAGAACATCAAATTAATGGTTCACTCTCTCCACACGCAAGACTGTCGTCTTTCAACGACATTTGCAGATTACACGCAGATACGCGGCCATTTTTTTTTCGTCTGGCCAAGTATAAAGCGGTGCCGGTGGTGACGGCTACGTGCTCGAGCTCCATCTATTTGCTCCCGGTAAGTGGTAGTATTTAGTTGCCCAAGCGTTTTGTAAAGGGGTGTAAAATCCGATCCAAAGGATTTAGCTGCTTGCCTCACTTCGTGGAAAGCTAGCTGTGATGGTTAAAGAACGTTCGTCACTATGTTTGTTGATAGCGGACGAGGAAGGATTAACATGAACTTTTTATTTCATGGCATGGGTGGAACGGCTGACGGCGCATGGATACGCTACCGTGTGCAGCGCCGTTGAGTCGGACGTCGCGGCCAACCCAGCAGTCAGGGTCGCAACTCCGGAGGTCCAGGATCAGGCCACGGCTCACGAGGACCACACCCGGTAGGCCTCGCCCACGAACCTCTCCCGGCCACTGCACCCAGGCAGGAGCCGTTCGGCAGGTCTCGGCCTTGGATCTTGAACAGACACACCGGAGCTCGACCTCGCCGACAGGTACGGGTCTCACGTCCGGCTCAGGAACGCTGCCAGGAACTCGTCCTCTCGAGCGGCGCACCGCTTCCTCTGCCTTCGTGGCCTCAACCCTCGAGCTCTTTTTCGCACGTTTCTCGGTACGGCTCGGCACCGCTGGCGATCCTCGATTCAGCCAGCAACTCCCCTGGCACCTGGATCCTCGGCCACCCTGGTCCTCGCCCGGCTCCGTGGTCCTCTGTGCGCACTCCCGCGTCTCGCCCGGCACAACGTCTCGCTCATCCCTTGCCTATGTACGACGCTCTGGTGACACCGGCGCTTGATGGCATGGGTGCGACTACTGAGCAGTCAACCCGCATCGGAGACGCGATGCTTCATGCGGGGAATGGCCAGCCCGTCCAGCGAAGAACATGCGCCGAGACGCGATGCCCGACGCAACCGTGACCATTAGCCAGGCCACGTTCATCGCTGTGTCGAACGGCTGACCGTGGAGACGCCTCGCCGAGACCCGCGATGCCCTCGGCAAGGAAGAGAACAGCAGGCCAGGCCGCGCCCCGAGATGCAGTACTCGTCCCGGCAATGCCGCCCCAGCTGGTAGTTGGATGGCAGCAGCGTGGACGGCCGCGTTCCCTGGCCGGAACCTGGATTGCCTGCGTCCGACGCTTCGGCCCGCTGTCTCCCATCTGCCGCTGCTCCGGCTCGTCTCCAGCCACACAGCCTACTGCCACGTAATGGTCGCACGTGGCCCAATCGTGGCACGCCACCTCTATGGGACACCACAGGTCATCAGCTGATTCGCTGACACTCACGCGCACATTACACGCGCCTTGCCCCGCACTTCCGTCGTTGTCGTTTTCTTCACTCATCACAATAACCCCCCACACAAGAAAGTTGTTTCAGTCAAACAACTTTTCTCACAATACACAGTGATGAGGAAGAACAGTCCCGTGGACTCACGACTCTCGAGCAGTGGTGGCGGAGATGCCTGGACCAGCGCGGCCTCGGGCCTCGTTTCCTAGCTCTCTGGCCCCTCATTTCTTCTTCCTCCGCGCCCACCCATGCCAGCAAAGCCTCTCCACTCAGCCCCATCTCTTTCCCTAGCTCAACTAGCTTTCTCTTGTCGTCCATTCTCGTCCGCCACACACAAACAACGTGAGGCTCTCAGATGTAACGCGAGAGCTTAATCCTGGCAGGCTCGCCTTTTATTGTGATGGTTAAAGAACGTTCGTCACTATGTTTGTTGATAGCGGACGAGAAAGGATGAACATCAACAATTGATGTGAACAAAAGAAGCTTTATATTGCACACTAGAGAAGGAAGTGACACTTTGTTGTTGATGAGCTGCGCGAAGCAATGGCTCTGCGCCTCCTGCGCAAGGAACACGCCCCCAAGCAGCTGCAGCAGCCCGATGAAGGCCAGCGTCGGGTGCGGCAGGTGCGGCGGAAACACCTACTTGTACAGGCACACCTTGTTCTTCTCGGTCTTGTGCACTTCCTGGTCCAGGAATGGGAACGTCGCAGTTTGGGTCCCCATCGTCCCGACATGATGCGGTCGTCGACGTGCGCGAGGGCAAAGGTGGCTCGGCTGGAACGGCTGATCGCACACGGATGCGCTACCGTGTGCAGCGCCGTTGAATCGGACGTCGCGACCAACCCTGCAGCCTGGGTCGCAACTCCCGAGGTCCAGAATCAGGCCACGGCTCATGAGGACCACACCCGGTAGGCCTCGCCCACGAACCTCTCCCGGCCACTGCACCCAGGCAGGAGCCGTTCGGCTGGTCTCGGCCTTGGATCTTGAACAGACACACCGGAGCTCGACCTCGCCGACACGTACGGGTCTGACGTCCGGCTCAGGAACGCTGCCAGGAACTCGTCCTCTCGAGCGGCGCACCGCTTCCTCTGCCTTCGTGGCCTCAACCCTCGAGCTCTTTTTCGCACGTTTCTCGGTACGGCTCGGCACCGCTGGCGATCCTCGATTCAGCCAGCAACTCCCCTGGCACCTGGATCCTCGGCCACCCTGGACCTCGCCCGGCTCCGTGGTCCTCTGTGCGCACTCCCGCGTCTCGCCCGGCAGAACGCCTCGCTCATCCCTTGCCTATGTACGACGCTCTGGTGACACCGGCGCTTGATGGCATGGGTGCGACTACTGAGCAGTCAACCCGCATCGGAGACGCGATGCTCCATGCGGGGAATGGCCAGCCCGTCCAGCGAAGAACATGCGCCGAGACGCGATGCCCGACGCAACCGTGACCATTAGCCAGGCCACGTTCATCGCTGTGTCGAACGGCTGACCGTGGAGACGCCTCGCCGAGACCCGCGATGCCCTCGGCAAGGAAGAGAACAGCAGGCCAGGCCGCGCCCCGAGATGCAGTACTCGTGCCGGCCATGCCGCCCCAGCTGGTAGTTGGATGGCAGCAGCGTGGACGGCCGCGTTCCCTGGCCGGAACCTGGATTGCCTGCGTCCGACGCTTCGGCCTGCTGTCTCCCGTCTGCCGCTGCTCCGGCTCGTCCCCAGCCACACAGCCTACTGCCACGTAATGGTCGCACGTGGCCCAATCGTGGCACGTCATTTCTATGGGACACCACAGGTCATCAGCTGATTCGCTGACACTCACGCGCACATTACACGCGCCTTGCCCCGCACTTCCGTCGTTGTCGTTTTCTTCACTCATCACACTAGCTTTTTCTTGCTATATATCCTTCGCTTATTTCTCCTTCTAGCAAAACAATTCATTTTACTACAATCCCAAAGTCCAGCAGATCAATTGCTGTGTCAATACAATTTAGGTCAGTGCTTCAGCGTCTATTCATGACGTAAATATACCCAGCGATAAAACTTCCGTCCACACATCGCTGAACAAATAGGCTCATATGCAGAGTTACTAATCATTATGAGACAACATTCGTTACACAAAATGCATTCCATTAGTATAAAGAGGCCCCTACCGACCTTCACCTGTGAAGTAAAATAGCCGCTTCAACACTGATATTTTCAGTCGAGGCGACAGTCGGTGCTTATTTAATTTATTAAGGCAGTCATGCAGAGTTTAATATTACTGTTTATCAATACCAGCGACGTGAAGTGAGTGGTTACTTTCATTTGTCGCTTATAATAATATATACAGTTTTAATTTTTGAATATTTTCTGGCTACCTTCACATCGATATTCACTGGTACATGTTTCTGTTGTACATGTTTTGCGGCAACACTGCGCAGGCCTGCTTTTTAAATACGATAGTTTTTTGGGATACTTCCACGCAAAAATTTTCGTCTGTCGGCACATTTGTCTGTTCGTCTATCTACCAAAAGGACACCCAGAACGGCAAAAATACAATCCCATCCGCAGAATTTGCTACATTTTAAAGTGGAAACTTAGGAGGAAGCATTTATTTCGCACAATAACCAATCAGGCGCTTTTTGAGAAAGTTTTGCCCTTCGAAGTTTACGTTCCTTTTTGCTAGAAAGTCGGTTGAGCTCCCTATTGTGCCAGTATACATGACGAATAGGGACGTACTTCTGAGCTAGTTTTAAAACAGTAAACTTAAACATATTGTAATTGTTTTGCTCTGAGCGCAGGATTACACCAGGTAGAAATGGATCAAAGAGTAATTTCGGTCCTTCATTGTTAGCATCGTAGTTACGTTCCCATAATATTTGATTGTTTTGAACCACCTGCATGTTTTGAATTAATATATTAATACTGAAAATCAAGATTTGCTCACTCAGGCCCAGAAAATGCGTCATCGAAGAAACTGAGTAACCAACTGACTTGAGAACGAGGTCTAAAAGGAATGATGAACTTCGTTTGACGCGTGTGAATGAACACACTAACTGCACCAAAGTGGAATCCGCTCAAAGAGAGGTAACGTTACTGAACTCGGTTGAGGACGGGTCTTAAAAAGGGAACTTGGCACACCAGAATATGCTAGGGAGATCAAAATCACCCATAAGTTTCAGCGCCAGGATATTGTACAGCAGTTGAATTTAAACGATTGTGAAAGTTTTCACTGAATGATACGCTGGCGGATGGGAAGTGGTAACAAAAAATGATAATCGTCTTTTTAAAGTTCGTTGTAAGACAACACCATACCGATTCTAATTCACTAGCACTGGGAACTGCAAAATTGCTAGGACTTTCAGCAACTCCAAGTTGTACACCACCACCAATAGAATTAGTGCGATCATTGTGATATATTTCATAATTTTTAATGCAGAATATAGCAGTTCAGCATTGGACACATTGTGGGATAACCACGTTACACGTATGACTATAATGTTAGCGGTAAAAATCATCAATTAGCCTACATAAGTCCTCTCTTTTTTGTCATTAAGCTATGTATGATAGTAAACAGTACTGCTTAGTTAGTCCCGCAAACATTCTTCGAGCCACAGCTCTTCTCATTTCCGCAATGCTTCTTTGTCTGCGCTGCTGGTCTCGGTCGAAAGGAAATTTAAATTGGATTGGCGCCTACCTGAGTAAACGCAAGCAAGCAGTGAGGATTGATGGTTCTTTTTCAGCTACGCTAGATGTGTTTTCAGGTGTGCCTCAAGGGTCCGTGCTTGGCCCGCTGTTGTTTTTGTTGTACATAAATGATACAAGTACTAGTGTAAAGCCACCTGTTAAGATGAAACTTTATGCTGATGATTGTTTGATTTATATGCCTGTAAGCTGTACTGATGATCAACTTGAGTTGAATAAGTGCCTTGAAGATTTAGAATTGTGGTGTTGCGAATGGGATATGCAAATTAACTTTAAAAAAACAACATATGTACACATTACCAATACGAAAAATGTTCTCAATTTCCAGTACAACATTGGGAGCAATAAACTCAGTAAAACGCCCCATTTTAAATAGTTAGGGGTGACAATTACGAACATCCTAACTTGGCACCGTCACATTGAATTGGTTTGTTCTGAGTCATTTAAAAAACTGTGTTTTCTACGAGCAAAGATGCAAAAAACACCAAAACATTTAAAGCTGCTTGCATAGCACACATATATTAGACCTGGACTGGAATACGCCTCTGTGGTTTGGAGCCCTCACTAGAAACACTTGGTCACCAAGTTATAACGTATTCAGAGGCGTGCAGCTCGGTTTGCGTGCTCTAGATATAGAAGGTGGGATTCAGTAACTGATATGCTAAATTCATGCAATTTAGAATCACTGCAAATTCGAAGGCGGAAACAAAAACTTAAAACATTATTTCGTATAATCCAAGGGATATTAAAAATACCTAAAGACGAGTACATACGCCTTCCCGGAAAACGTAGCACTAGATTGAATCATGATGCCCCCATTGAACCTTTCAGCGCTCGCACTGACATCTTTCGGTGGTCATTTTTCCCGGATGCTATAGAACAATGGAATTCTCTACCCCAACATGTTATTATTAGTACCGATGTACAAACTTTTGACAGATAAATTGATGCTTATTTTGGTAATGGTTGAAGTACTGCCCATTCTGTTTTCCTGTGTTTATTGCTTTGTGGTTTTTCTAGGTGTTCTGTTTGTACACATATTGTACTCCTTCCCTGTTATGACCCTCAAGCGAGGGTTGACAGTATTATTTAATAAAAAAAAAGAGCGGAGTATTCAGTATCGTGGTTATTATGCAGGCCAAATTCATCGACGGAATCATTGTCTGCATTATAATAGTTGGATTTCGCTCCAGCGAGCAGATTTTATATCGCCATTGATAAGGAACTTGAAGGTTCTTGCCGAACTCGGCCCCCTTTTTTCTACGACAACGTGTTGTGGGGCATAAATCCTTACTTATTGACGCAGCACTCTCTTTAAGCTGCCAAAATTTCCGAAGAATTTGTAATTCCGTTTAGTAAGTGGCAAACGTGACAATGAAAGGGCGCATTTTTCTATAGCAAAAACAACCAATCCTGGGAACTATTGCAATGTTGTCACTAGTTACGTGAAGATGTAGCGTGTTGTGATTTCCAGTACTTTTTTCTTAGACAGCGCGTGGTCTCAGATGTATCGTGCTGTATTACATCAAACACAAGGTTATTGCGGCGGGAGGGGTGTTCACCATTATCAAGCCTTGAGCACAAATTCCCAAAAACTTGCGCGAAGTTCTGCATTTTGCGCGAAGTTCTGCATTTTGCGCGAAGTTCTTCATGTCAGTGACTTTCTCGGCCATCGATGTATACTTGCCGTTTGGTTTTCAATATTTGCAAGCCTCATTGATTGATTGATTGATTGATTGATTGATTGATTTATTGATTGATTGATTGGTTGATATATTTATTTATGCCTTAAATAGCAGTAGCAAATGTCTTATGCTCAGTTTTTAGCTCAACAGTTGTGTCGGAATTCATTTTGTTCATCATTTATTTTAAAGGTCTTCTGGTTAAGATCCTTAAAAGTTCTTACAATTTCTAAAGCTTTTGGTTGTTTTTTAGGGGGAACAGGGTTACTTTCCACATCACTACACAACATCGTAATACCAAAAAAAAAAGTATTCAGCAATGCTTCTGGGCTTGGAAGCGTCATATCTTCAGAATAACTTATATTTTCAGAACAACAAAGTCAGCTCACCACCTTTCTACTTAATTTCTCTGCAACAACTCATTAAAAAGTGTCGAAAGATGCAAATATGTAGGAGTCAATCTGACGAAACGCTTCTGTGATCAGACCACAATACAAGAGTATGCACGACTGCACTTAGGAAACTGTAGCTTCTTAAAAGGGTCACAACATGGCCACCCAACAATCGACGGTTTTCGGCGAAAAATACAGGTAGAGTGTGAAATATATTTGTACACGTGCGAAAACTGGACTCTAAAAGACTATTTCTGTCCAAAATAAGCCGCAGAAGTAATTGGCTGAAAAATGCATGTTCCTACCACCCGTGACCGCCAGTTTTCTATGGCGTGCGTGACGTCACAAACCGTAAGGAGCAGCGTCGTCGTCTGCTACCAAAGAGCACCTACCAAACGATGACAGAGTGTCACTGTGTTGCGAATGTTATTTGCCTCGTGGTCCGCACCTGTCGCTGAAAGTGTTCCGGCGTGTTACCGGTAGCATTGCCATGTCATCGGCCCAATCATCTCATCATGACTGAATGAAGAAACAGCGCAACCTTGAAGTAGTTACTGCGCAACTACGGAAGCGAAAAAAAGGCTTCCGTAGTTATGCAGTAACTACTTCTAGGTTGCGCTGTTCCTACATTCAGTTATGTCCTACCAACTTGCCCAAGTTTGCACGCTCCAAAACATCACAGCTCAATTAGAACAGCACATGGTCCATCGATCAGCAGAAGTGGCGACAATGCCATGTACGCTGCGTATTTTGACTACGACCTCATCGACACCAGCTCAAGTGCCGAGAAAAGTGTCGAAGGCGGAATAAATGCAAATGCCAATGGCCTCAGTCTTGTGGCAGACGCTGCAGACGGCCTTCCGCGATCATGGGTGGCTTTATTTCAAGCGTGCCAGGTTTACAAGCGATCTTGGGGTCAGTATTGCCAGATTTGGCTACTTTACGTTAGAATGGTTACTTTTCAAACGCCACGGCGACAAAAAATTGACGTTGGCTACATGGCTATTTTCTGGTTATTGTTCTGTCACTGGCGTCAACAGCTAATATACGCTTTAACAGAGGGCAACTATATAAATAAGTAATTTGATGTTCTTTCACAGTGCCAGCGGTGGCTTCCTAGGTAAAGTCGCACTTTTAGGGCTACAGCTTCTAAAGCCGTAGGTCTGTCCCTGCTGGCTCGTACATGACCGCCTAGTTCAATGAATCGCTCAGCAGGTGTAGACAGATGGGCGGATGGATGGACCGACTGACCGACTGACCGACCGACCGACCGACCGACCGACCGACCGACCGACCGACCGACCGACAGACCGACCAACCGACAGACAGACAGACAGACAGACAGACAGACAGACAGACAGACAGACAGACAGACAGACAGACAGACAGACAGACAGACAGACAGACAGACAGACAGACAGACAGGTGATTCACTGTTTACCTACTTAACCCTCCAAAGCTTCGCCCCACTGATCAACCTTCCCTCCGAGGATATGCTGTGATTGTTTTACTCGCCAGGGTTTTCCCATTATTAATAGAACTCATATTAGTTAGACAGCACTGTAACATGACTGGCAGAGGACTCGTTCAGGCTTTCAAGCCGCTATCTGCCTCATGCGTTAATGCTCTGAGCTGCATTGGGAGTGAGGATGACTACCGGAGAGTCCAGCACTGCAGTCACTGTGACGTAGTAAACGGCATAACGTCACTCGCCTATGCCGTCTTCAGTGCAGTGCACTTGCTCTCAACACCAAGTCAACTCATTTTATAACTTACAGGTTTCTTTATATGCTCATTGCCGTGGCGCCGAACGCATTCAAGTGGGCCTTGATATGAATAAGCCCTTCTAAAACGCCACGGCACCAATTTATGTAGATAATTTACCGATGAAACTGAAGTTAGCGAAACAACTCAGCGTTCATCTTCGGGTGTGCAGCTCCCTGAGCGGCCACTTTTTCTCTTTTTTTTTCTTTTGAGCATTCATGCATCCACAAAGATTTTGCATCTCGAATTGAAGATAAAATGTTCGGTATGTGTGACGATGTACTTCGCGGTTCGGTAGGCATAGGAACTTATTACCTTTATTTGCACCAGGCTGGAAAGAACAATTTCGAAAGCGTGAAATTACAGCAACGGATCTTCCGACCTATAGTATGCGGAATCTCCTTCTCTTCCTATTGTGAGTTTTCGTGCATACACTGAAATGAGAAGCATTGGGATGCATGTTCGGTAAAGCCCAGAATGGGGAAACAACCCAGCATTGATTATCGAGTGTGTGGCAAGAACGTTTGCGCAAATATTTTGTGTACTGCATTGGGGTTGATATCGGGTGAGCACGACGTGGGATTTTCCGGGAATGTACCCATATGAATTCGCAATGTTTATTCAAACCAGGCCCACAGGCCTTATCCAGGTGTCTGCAGCTCAGGGAGGCGAAAATGATTTTTGTCCTGATGCTGTCATTTTGCACTGCACATCCAGCAATATCTTGTGTTTGCAACCATGATGTGCGGAGTTGCTGGTAAACTACTTGGTTGAAGGCAGAGACCAGCGAAAAAAAAATACGGTATTTGTAATTAATAGTCAAGCAAACGACGTGAGCAGGTATTATTGCAACGTTTGCGCACCACATCAGTCTGCACACCTTGCGCAGAGAAGCGCGTACAATGAAAGTGAGCATTAGGGCAACCAAAATATATGCAAGTAAATTTCTACTAATTGATTTATATGCGTTATGAATAATTGTCTCTAAATCTGGTGAAAGTAGAGGGCCGCACAAACAATGTTTGTTGTACAGAGTAATGCTCTGCGGCAAAAGACCTCTAGATACCCTGTGAAAGGTCAAGAGAAATTAACCTATGCAAAAGCATCGTTCCGCTTCGGCCACTTGATACCGCTCTGAAAATTAAGGTGAGGTGTTGCTGTGGATACTGTGTGGCAGTCTACCCTGATCAAAACATTACCTCTCGGCCACATATGTTCCGCGCAAAAGCAAGATACAGGTGTGCGTCATTGCGTTTGCTTCAGTAAACATAAATCATCGCAGAATGTGAGATCAATGTACAGAATACTAGACGATTTTCATAACAACTCACCTTTTACCAGAGAGCCTCGGCACGTTGCGCGTTCATGGCGCCATTCGCATGCGCTCCGTCGGAAGTGCACGGCGAGGCGATGGCCGTGCATCGGCTCACTAAAAATCTTTGTTGGCAAACACTCTAGGTTGTTTCGCAGCTATTGGAAAAATCGAGGTTTCGCTTGCGAAGCGAGAACAGCCACGGCAGAACCGCCTGAATCACAGTCATTTTCGGACAATGTGCACAGCCGGTACCCTGTGATGTCGCTTCATACATCACAGAAGGATTCCAGGAGATGGCGCTACGCTATCTCCTCGCCGCCAATAGGCATCCTTTCCCGTTGTGTTTACACCCCCATTGCGTATGCACGTGCCCTCCTCCTTTCTACTCTCCTATGCTCCTTCCTGTCTCTCCTCTCAATGCCGACGCAGGCAGCGTCTGCTTGCGAGTTTCTTTCCCTGCAGTTCGTTCATTGTTCAGCCCATATATATATGTAGGCACTGTTCATGACCTGCAAGGTACTGCCGGTAAAAAATTCCTCCTGTGCGCTGTTGAACAGTGAAATTGTGCCGTCTGCGTGTTAAATTGAAGTAGACTGCGGGTTTCTGTGCCCAATCAGAGTCTTCTGCCTTTCATTGCCCATTATCAGCGATGAGCATGTTCCAGTAGCCAACACTGGTCCATCTCTGCATAATTTGAGTCTCCCGAGGTTTCTCTCCTGCGCAATGCCGCGATGAGCGCCAGCGTCAACGCCGCCGCTAGTGTAAGCGTTAGCGCAAGGTGCTTCGCATATACACACGGTTTTCTTTAGCGGGCGATCGTGTAATTTTAAAGACGATTGTCTTTCTTGGGGACCCTCGACGCAAAATTTTTTATCTGTCTCTCTGTATATACTACATATGTCTGTTTGTCCACCCTTAACGGTTTTGGGTACATTAAACAACAACACTTAATTTCCCAAATGGCCGACCCTATCCGCAGCGCCCACCAATGTTGCTCAATATCGAGCGTTCATACTTGTGCCATTGTCACTTAAAAGGCAATTATTGCGCATATCTAAGGCACCATAACAGCATGTAGATATTCTGTATGTGCGTCTTTTACTAGAAGATACATACGTAAACAATTATAAGGACCGTAGCGTTTATCACGCTGTGCTGAGCATGCAACGCTTGCAAGAGAAGGCGAGTGTTTCTAACGCTTTGCTAAGACGACATGGTGGTGGCACCTACCCATGCCTTGCGTTCCACACCTTATCACTAGAAGCCTGATTTTTAGGCACTAAAAAGTGTGTTTTAGGTGCCAAAGACCGGCAAGTAAAATACTCTTTTAGGCCCTCAAAATCATATTTATAGGCACAGTAAATTTCTAGATAAATATAAGTATCCCAAAACAACGAAGTCGGTGACTTGTATCTACGACAAGAAGCTAAAAAATTATAATTAGGATAACAGAAAGGCACCAATGATTGAAAATAGGTATGCATTTCACGCGCAATTCGCAGTATGCGGTCTTTCGTTGTATATTCTAGCATTGTGCATCAAGTTTCCACCATTCAAATATCGCTCTCATGGGTCTCTTTCATTTCGTTGTGACTGGGAAGGGCAGCTCAGGAGCAAATAACCGGACTACTGATACCCCAGACGAGAGGCATGCTAGGTCTAATCGCATAGGACCAATTTCTCCCCTATCGGTAAACGCCTTAAAGGTACCCTCACTAGGATTGAGCGTTTCTAGCTGACAAGCATAATACTGCATTGGGCACTCCGGGTTATTACTGCTAAGATTTTCAAAATTACTTGTCGCAGAAAAACACTCACTTTCTAAGGAATGCCACTTGCCCTTCCCAGAGGCGTGTGCCCCAAGATCTAGAGAGTGACGTACAGCAAGGAATGGTCCCGTGTTCACGTCACTCCTTTACGTTGACATTGGTGGGCTGACGTCGCATACTGTACGCTCTTCATTAGAACTTTGTTAAATGCTAGCGGTATTTATAAAAACAGACGAAAAATGTTCCGTCTCCAAATTATATTCTGCATTTTAAACGGTGCCTCATTAAGAATGTTGCACGTGGCATTATTCTACTTGGCATGCGCAATTTGTGTGTACTGTTGTGTAGCATGAATGAGGAGTACTTTGATTTGGGCTAGTAGCTTCATATCATTTTGAAAGGGAAGTGCAAAGACAAACCGAAAAGAAAAACAGCACTCTTTGTCTCTGTGTCCTTCTTTTCCCCGTGTCTTAGCACTGCACTTTCAAAATCAGTATATTGAATGAACGCTAAAAAATAATAAAACACGCAAACGGAATGTCAGCTTGTGTTTACTTTTATTTTTGTTTTTAATGGCCTCGATATGCTATTCACTGATCGGCTTTCGTTTAGCGTCCGCCTCGGTGGACCAGTCGTTGTAGGGTGCTCCGCTGCTGACCCTAATGCCGCGGGTTCGATGGGGGCCACGGCGGTCACATCTAGATGGCAGCGAAAAAGCAGATTTCCGTGCACTGTGCAATGTCAGTGCACGTTAAAAAAATACCAGTTAGTTAAAAATTTCGGAGACCTACACTACGGCGTCCCTTATATTCATGTCGTGGTTTTTTACGTAAAACCACACATACTGCTACTGCTACTACTGCTACTACTACTACTACTACTACTACTACTACTACTACTACTACTACTACTACTACTACTACTACTACCAAAGCATTTAGCTTGCGTTCGTCTTCTCGTCGTTCCTTCATCGTGCCTTCGCCAACCCTGACAACGCTTAGCTTGTGTTTGGTGCGTCGTCTCTGACCGCAGTTTCAGCAGAGCGACGTGGTGTATCGCGGTCACAATACATGATCCTTGCCAGCCTCTCCTAAAGAACACGCACTGACTGATTCATCCCACAGAAACCGATAACACACAACAGCGAGCACCAAATCGACACAACATCGAAGGCGTATTCGCACGAGTAACCTGGGGCACGTCATGCGCGCGTGACTTTGCTTACGCATGTTGTTCTTGGTGCGTACATGTCATGTGATTCTCCAGCCCCGATACCAAAGAAAACAGGGAAGCATTAAAGCTCACGGTGACTACACAGGACGAGAGGCAAGGGATTCAAGTCTTCACATCGTGCTGTGGTGGCTTGTAGCGAACCAATTTGAAAAATCACCATGGTAAACGCTTTCCTCTTGGACACGCAAGAGCTTCTGGGGTCTAACTGCAACTTAGTATGTCACATAAAAAGACGCGTAAAAATTAAATTACAAACATACAAAAGGCGCGTGTACATCACATTTTTTTACCCTAAAGTGCTGCAGCTGTAGGGTTATAATTTCAAAGAAAACGCGCCTTCATTGGCAAAACACACTTTATGGAACTAACAATAACGAAATATTAGAAAAGTTATATCTGATAAAACAATCTAAACTCTTCATTACCATTGCGCGAAGAGGAATGCTTGGGTACATTCATTTTCTAATGCGAGTTTAGCATGAAATGCTTGACATAGGAGCTTTAGCCGCAGTTCAATTCGACGCGGTTATGGTAATTCCTATCCTAGTTAGTTTTTTATAATATTACAGCTTTCATTTTTGAGTAATGGCTTAGGACAAACTTTGAAGCGCTATTCTATAGCGTTCAAAGTTTGTCACTTGTAGTCATATGACAAGCGATCTCATAAAGAACAAGCATATTCAAGCATACGGTGAATGACTGCTAAATACACCGTTTATTGAAAACATGCGGTGCCTGTCTCAGGCTTAACTGTATAAAGTATAACGATTTGGCGACCTTCGCCACCACTGAATCAACAAGAGTATTCCATGAGTGGTCCTCCGTGGTTTTTTTGTGCGTTTTACAGCTACCCGCGGCAGCCCCCAAAAAAAAAACCTGCTCTTCTTTTCCCACCGCAACACCCAAGTTTTCAGGGTGTTTCTTCAGTTCCTTCAGGGCACTGGACAGTTATTTGTAGAAGGTGGTCGCCACGTCCTCGGCAACAGATTTATTTTCTTACTTCATCTTTAATTCTCTCTCCTCCTTCCACTGCAGACGCTAAGACATTCTTCCACTTAGGGCTGCAGAAACAGCGTCTTTTGCACTCCTCATGCTCCTCCTCCAATCGCTCGCAGCATGTCAGCTTTGTCTTCGTTGAACCTTATAATGTTTGTAAATATCAACGCTGCCTTTTGTACATAAATAACGGACTCACACCATGCTCGAAAACAAAATTTCGGCTTCAATAACACTCATAAACCCGCTCATTTGGAAAATAGGCATTTATAGGCACTCAGAGGCATTTAGGCACGAACACCCTAAATGGACATTTAT
Source organism: Rhipicephalus microplus (assembly GCF_043290135.1). Classification (NCBI taxonomy): domain Eukaryota; kingdom Metazoa; phylum Arthropoda; class Arachnida; order Ixodida; family Ixodidae; genus Rhipicephalus; species Rhipicephalus microplus. The sequence goes on from NC_134701.1 coordinate 66,441,586, forward strand.
AGACACTATAAAACACCATAAAAGCCCTTCTTAACCTCTAGCTCATGCTCATATGTTAAAATGGCACAATATGAACGCAAGGAACAAAATAGGCATGTGCCTATAATCCGGTCTCTACTTATCACTTCTGAGGCGGGCACGCACGCCCGTCACAGAACCGCGTGTTTTCTTTTCCAAGAAAACTGCCAGATAGCGCTCATGTCTCACGTGTGACGTGACTTGTTGCACTCGTTTCCTTCCGCTGCATGCTCGAGTCACACTAACGCAGTGCCTCCAGTATACCATTCACCGATTTTTGTTGCGCAGAACATCAAATAAATGTTTTGTTCATTCTCTCCACACGCAAGACTACCGTGTTTCGACGACATTTGCCGATTAACATGCAGATATGGGGCCATTTTTTTTTCAAGTTTCATTATCCTTAAGATGAACGAACAACAACTATGGCTGTATGCTTAACGCTTTTATTTTCGAAAAAAATGCAACTTTTACTGAGTAATTTATCCACATTGAATGCGTTGTATGTTCTTATAAAATTGGGGACCTTTAAGCTTCACCCTTAAAAATTTAACGCCAAAGCAGCATCCTGTTCCTAGTACGTACATATTTCTAAGTGGCTTGTGTCCATGAAGCTTTCGCATATGACTGCATTTTGTGTAATGGGTGGCACGCCTTAAACCACAGGCCATTGTGCGCATGAAATCTTTTCGCACCTTCTTCAACCCCCTTTGTGGCCTTAAGTGTAAGGCGTAGTTACGTTTATGACTTTTGTATTGGATGGCCCGTTTTAAGCCATAAAAAATCGACATTGACATATTCTGACGCCCAATTGCAATGTTCGTTTGTCCACGCATTCTTACTGCGACAGTACATGCTGCTTTGTGAAGCATGTACATAGGATGCGTCGGTTTGTAATGCATGCAAGTTTTTTTCACTGCATTTCGAAGCAGACGTGTGGCTATGGGGTAGAGCAGCAGCTTTTTACGCAAATAACCCAGATTCGATGGTCATTCAGACCGAGAGCTTTCTATTTTATTTATTTTCATTTTTGTTCATTTCCGGGTTACGCACAAGATGGTAATTTTTCGCTCGCTACTGACGAGGCGAACACCGGAATTTCTGCAAAATCAGCTCTTTAACGCGATCACAATATTAAATGCTAAATATACTGCGGCAGCGAACGAAGCCAATGCATTGGCACACTGCGGTCACAAACTTGACAAAATTATTGTTTGAATCCATATTACACCTTCATTTTCGCAATGTACCAGTTCAAGTTAATATAAAGCTCTTCCCATACTTGGCCGCTTTGTGGAGGACATTTTGAGTCGCTGATACAGAGTTTCACACTGACACCCTGACACTCAGGGAATAAATGGTGAGTGTATCAATTTACCCATTTTCCGCAGCACATACCGGTTTGAATCTCGAGGTAGCCCACACAGTGGCACAAATGCGTTAGGATGGTGATGGTTTTCTGCGATGAACTCCTAAGAAACAATTTGCTAAACACCTTCGCTGTTTAAAAAACACAAGGGCTGCTCGAAACAGGCAGCACGGTCATAGCAAATGCTGTAGCGCCGGCCTGTTGCCAACTCTTGTGGGGTGGACTACTGCAATAATATTGGCAAGACATCCACCACGGCATAATGCATCATATCTTTGCGATGAACGAAACTACCCACCAAGCTGTTATTCATCATTCTGTGGTGAAACGCTAGAGCCGAGAGTTTGGAGGATCGCGCTTATAGCAGCGACCAGTCATAGAACAGGCGAAAGGTGGCCATCTAAAACCAAATATAGTGCGTAACAACTCTCTTTTGGCCTCAAGAGGCCAAACGAGAGTAGTTACGCACTACAAAGTGCCCGTAATTACGTGAAACGAACATACTAAAGTTGATAAGCGCGAGAAAAAACTAAGAATGACAAGTACAAATACGAGATAAACACCGAGAAAACACAAGCGAATAAATGCTTCTCGCTCCGTTTATTTTAGTTGGGTATGCAGCTGGTGGGATGGATGCGAAACTTGATCGTGAGTCCTGAGCTGCACTGAACGCACAGCCGACAGCTCCCACATTGGGACAGTCAGGCCAAGCCCGGCCGTTGCATTGTGGGCCCTCTGGACAGCCATAATTATTCCTCGATGATCGGGGCTCGTGGTAGGGGATACCTACCTCTTTTCTTTAGATTGATCCATGCCCCGTAACGAGGGGCAACGCCAGAGCACGTGATCTAGGCCAGCGAATTCATTCCATTGTATGCAGGAGCTATTGAGACAAATGTTGAGATAAATTTTATACATAAAAGCCATACAGGGATACAAACCCGTCTGCAGTAGCCTGAGACCGAATGTCTGTCCTCGACGTAACTTTTTGTTAGGGAGAGGAAAGTTCCTTTGCCGAGATAAAGTACTGCTTAATATCGTTATGTGTGAATGGCTGATCTCTGTTCTCCAGTTCAGGGGGTCAGTTCTCCATGGTGGCGAAAAGTGAGACGTCGCATCTTGGAGTGTTTCAGCTCGATAAGGTTTGTGGAGCCTCCACTTATGTACCCATGTGAACGGAGACTCACGTGTCAGTGCGGGGGGTGATGCTTTTGCCCTCCAGCATGCGAATTGCTTCCTAACTGCAGGCGCCAACGCTATAGGCATGGATAGCGTGAATATGAACATGAATAGATGAACATTAACATCTGAATAGATGTTCATGTTTGTCCTCCCGAAGGTCGAAGGCAATGTCCGATTGCTCGGCAAGACGATGAACATAGAACCAAATCGGCTATTAAGCATGGTTTAACTCCTGTGGTTGATCAACACTGCTGCAAAACCGTTGCTGCAACCCTAACGGGCCGGGTCTACAAAGCCTCTTCTACCAGGAAGTTCTTTCACTCGACATAGAAGCACCACCACGCTGTCTTTCCTTTTTTCCGCATCGCACTGAGGACGCATTATGCACGGGGCGGGAGATATTAATACACAACAGCCGGCACAGCCTTGCTGCATGAAAGAGAAAGACGACGTCGCTTGCTGGTTGTCGATGAACTGTCGCCATCTTGTTCGCAAAGCACGGTCCATCGTATATAATTTAATAAATAAGTTACTCGTAACAATATGATGATCTTGCCTTTTCGCTATTTCGGAAGGCCTTGGTATATGGTTTATTCTTTGGCGAGGGGAGGACGTCCATCTTTACAAGGAGTCGTATACCTGTTCCGTTGCCAGGGAGCTTACTAATCTGCGCTCTTTTTTTTTTGCGCTTCTGCAATTTCTTCCTGGGTAATGTGAATATCAAACTCCAGGAGTCGGTCAGTGCGTGTGAAATTTCGTAGTGCGAGCGTGCTTTTGAACCCCCTTATCATGGCATTTATCAGGTCTCGCTCAGCCCTCTTCCAGACGTGCACAGCCACTGCGCGCATGAAATGGCAAAACAAGAAAGCGTGCTAGAATGTTATCACGCTTTGTTCACTCAGACATCACTTTATGCGGGCTACCCGCTTTGACTAGCTCATATTTGTTAGTAAAATAACTCAAGAGTTAAAAAACAGATTTATTCAATGTACACATGACATTGTATGAATTTGTGAATGAAATCAAATGTTTACAATAATGGGAAATGTTTGTGTATTTATAAAGCTCTACAAATGAACACGTGCATGTGAAATGCAAACTGCTTATTTTGCAAGCGGATAATAATGCTTGTATATGCTATAAAGTGTGGATTGTTCTGAGAAAGTGGAAAAATACTTCCAAGAGCACATGTACAACAGTCAGGTGTATTTTTAGTCTTTCAAGGTCAGTGTGCGTGCATAATTTCTTCGCAATGAATCTATATATATGATGTTGGTGGCTCGGAAAAGAATTCTACTGGAACATAATAAAAAGATGCTTTGTAGATCGCAGTATATTACAGTATCTTCTTTGTTCCTTCTCTTGCATCACAACCGAACCTGCCGTATTGTTAGAATATTCGGTGCTCCGATCGGATTACTGTCCTATGGCATGAATAAGAATGAACAAACCAGAAAAATATTCCCGTGAAAATATGTCTGCCACGTCAACTAATTACTTAGAATCCTGACGAATTGTGCAGAAGAGGCAGATGGAGATGATCATGACGATTATCTGCAAAATAAAAGGAAAACACAACAATGTACACTTTTTTAACTTGCGAGAAAAAACTATTGAAAAGAGTGTTTTTTTTTTTGTCGTAAGGTGTTTTTTCCATACATTGCAGTCAATAAAGAAGAAATAGAAGCTAATAACTGTCAACTGCTTCGGCTCTTGCACGTATACAGATTTCTTGCGAGCACTTTCATAGTGAAGTACTATCGGCTTCTACAAGTGACTAAGACATAGGCGATGTCAAGTGCATTTTTTCGTCATGCTGTACTTTGTTGAGAACAAATGCTTATTATTTTGAGGTCATTTCTAGAGTGTAAATGGTATTCTAAAGATATATGGATTCAAATGTACACTCAAGTAGAAGTCAATAATGTATTTGTTCGAATCAGTTTTGCCTCGCAAAAAGATTGTTGTTCTTTCTTTACAGTGCCATTACAAATCTCGAAATTTGAATCCAAAAAGTAGAATAAATTGATAATGCCACAAAAGTCCTATTGTTCAGCCAGACGCCCTCAGATAGTTTGCATATCATGCAGTCTGCTAGAGCCGCGTGTACTTTCCGCTCCTATATGATAGACATTATACACTGCTGGAACTTAATTGCGCCGTCTTTTTAGATAAGTTCCTTTTGGGGGGGAAGTACCTTAAAATCTAGGTCTGCCCGCTGTCTGTCTGGGTGTTCATCATGGCCCAGCACACGCAATGCAGCCATAGACTAGACGTCCGCTGTAACTTTGGTGAAGTAGCAGAGCACCCACTTTGCCAATACGTCACTCACCATTCTGCTGATATGGGAGGTACCCACTAAACATCTGTAGGATAATATGTAAACTTGTGCTTTGACTGATGATGATAAATAATAAGTGCGTCCCAGACCATTTCTCAACACTTTCGAACTCTTAGGACTTTGCGAGCATTAGTACCACCACAATCGCAACACCTAAAGTTACCCTGATACCCAGATCACTGCGGAGTAAGGTTTAATAAGTTCGCTGATTCCTTTGAACAAACGGCGCTTGATGGCCGAATAATATCCGTGATTCTGAAAGTAGGGTAAATACCCGTGATCAGAAATCAGAAATTCGCATGCATAACATAAACAATAACAGCGTGAACAAAATATAACCACTTCTAGCTTCCATGGCGACCTGAGTGGGGTCTGACTAGACAGCTCGAAGTTATGATTTTTATATTTTGCTGCCATGTCTCTTCTCTAAATCTATGTTTTCACAGTTCTGGTCACATATCACCCCTCAGTGCACAATGTGAAGAAATGAAACCATTAAACATTATTCTTTATCATATCGCCGATACTCGTTACTCACAAACAGGCCTCTATAGAAGCCTTTTTCTAGGCAAGCAGTATTAGTGACGAAAAGGAAACAAGAATACTTATTCCCTTCTTCAAGACAGGTACTAGGTTCATGGTGGAAACTGTGCTAAACTTTTGTGTCTCTGTTTCGCTAAATTTTCACAGAGATGCAATCCACGTGGTCAGCGATTTTATTCAGGCAACCAAACGTATCCCACTCTAAATGTCCACTGAAAATAATACTGTTGTGAAACATTCATAAGCGCTTGCACGCATATATTCTGAGTGATTGGATGAAGAAAGCGCAGATGTGTGGTCATATAAAATTTGCGAAATTTCACTTCTTGTTTTTTTTTCCTTTCTCAATCTATGGTTTTACTTAGGGTAATTTTCTTTGAATATAAATTCATTTATAAGCATTGTTGTAGTGCACATAGAAAAATCATGCTGCCCTTTCTTAGCAAATCCCACAGAGTGGATTTGAACCATTCTTAAAGAACTCAAATGATAAGAAATGAAGAACGATGGGACGCAGCTTCATGCAGTCTAATTAGAGGGACAATTATGTGCAGTTCAACGGGCCTGCGAACCGTTTGAAAGGCTAGGTCTTTCGTTCCCACCGTAGGAGTAGCCTGCTTCGGTCTCGGACACTAGCACGACCTATTGAACATTATTACAGTTCTTTCATCTATCAATTCACCCATCCATCCACCCATTCATCCATCCATCCATCCATCCGTCCGTCCATCCGTCCGTCCAAGCCACATCTTCTTTTTCTCTGGTTAAAGATTAAATTCTCAATCTTTCTCTGGTTAATTGGTTAATTTCTCAATAATGAAGGAGTTTTTTCTCACATATGCAATAGACGTTAACAGAACGGTGCAGTTCCTTGCTAAAACATGCCTGACGACGCAACTATCTACGTGCACATTAGGCGAAACCTGATAAGGAAGACCCCGTAAACTCACGCCTTGTCAAGAAACGAAAAATTCACGTGTGGCTGAAGTACTTAAAATACTGACCTCTCTACGAATACCTAGAGATAAATACAACGAGCATATACCTCTTCTTTGTGAACTTCATGTTACATCTGCAAAAAAAACGACTATTGCCTCCGCATTTCACGCACCACGAAGCAGTACTAATGAAAGAATGACAGAATGCATAACTCAACACAAATACGAGTTATGGGAACCAGAGATTGTATATACTGTACATAGGCGTTCTCACTCAATCACATGCGCAAGCGAGTGGATGCTTCAACTCTCTAGTGGTTCACCCACTGATCAAACTTCACGTGGTAAAGATCCGTGGATTTTTCTGTTTTGCTCGACTAAATTTTAGGCGGCGTTTGAGACAACGATGGGCCACGGTATGTCGGAGGACCCCGAAAGTCTACCGACCTCAGTATTCTTGTCGCACATACGTCGACGGTATCTCATCGTTAGACAGTTATAGTATACCGGACTTAGCGGGATCGCGGCCTTCCCGTGATAGTGGAATCGAAGTCCACATGCGCAGATACGTACGTTACTCGTATCGCTTGTCATACACGCACTATTTTTCAGATTTAACGTTACCGTGTTAGCGTAGCGTACGTATGCATGGCTGCGTTTTTGGCCACCCACTTCAAGTGATTTTAGTCTAGTTGTTCAAAGATTCACTTCCATCGCAGCAACCGACTGTTTAAAATGGCTTCGCTTGCCTTCAGTTAGCTTTGATGATCGAGTATTATTGATAAACTAGTGCAATTTTAGAGATATCTTCGCATTCCCAACGACTGTGGTCCCAACTAGAAGATCGGAAACGAATTGGAAACAAATATTTTCATGTTTTGTTCGTGGATCATACTTATTTACTCTTATTATTGCTAAAATAAACTTGTAACAATGTTTCGCGTGCTGACAAAGGCAAACATTCTCGTTTTCGTTTCATTTTCACTGTTCTTTAATTTATAAACCCTCTTATAGGTGGCACCACTATTCCAGCTGGGGAACGTAAACCACGTAACTGTTATCGTACTAAACTATGGAACGCTGTCCGCAACAAACATTTGCTGCGTGGTAATGCCATTCGCTTTACCTCCGCTATTATACTAATGATAACTATAACTGTCTAAAAAATCATTGCACGGAAAGAAAGTTGATGTGGCTTATCGTTTCTCTGTCCTTATGTTAAGCACATTAAGTCTATAAGGTATGAAACAGCTTTTATAGCCTAGTACTCTGTTAAGAAATACCTAGGGATCCTGCTTTGCTTATGGTGGCACTTTTCGCATTTTTTGTATTCGGGAATAATGATTGTCGAACTACGTAAAGGATTTCAACGATACTGTTTGTTTCGACACGTGCATACTTAAACAGACGGTTTAACGACCATCGGAAGTTCGCGGGGAGCAGTGGTTGTACCCACGAGACGTATGCAGTTAGCTTTAAGATCGCCAACCCGAGAACATAATCCACCACGCACTGCGGAGCTCCTCACACTGCGCGTTGTGATTTCGATCGTGAACCGCAGGACGGTTACTTTTTAGTGATTCGAAAACAGTCCTACAAACTTTGTCGCCAGCCCCGCACCAACGACGATACGAACAACTGTAATTTGAGATGATAAGAGCCCTCATTTACACGTCATTTGAGAAGGAGCAGCAAGTGACACTTCATTGATTGCCAAGTCACTGTGGCATGATTCGCAATAAACATGCTGTCCCGTCAGCCTTGCAAAGCGACAGGGAAAAGGCCAGGAAGAGGCCCCTTTAAACGTTTATAGCTGCTGCCAAACTTCGAAGAATTACAAATGATATTTCGTACTCAACAGTGCATACATCAAAAGGTCAAAACTATCGGCAACACCACCTGATCGTGTTGCGGTCATTTCAAGTACCAATCCAACTCCACCAAATAGCGAAAACTCTGTTATGCCTCCTATGACTAAGATGGCTTCTACGAAGACATATTTCAATTAAATATTCCATTCTGTCTATGTGTTTCTTCTTATGTGTGGTTGGTATTTTGACGCGAACTTTTGTATTTATTTCAGACATTTACCATCTAGCAAATACCACATAGTGAGATCTACTAGAAGCCATACTTTTTTTTCTGGTAGGCCTGGCTGGCAGCGCTCTTAGCGATGACTGCGGTACCCAAAGAAACTTTGCATCATATCGTCTGCGACTGTCCTTGCTATGCGGTCCACGGACTATCCTTCTCATTCCCTTTTGTTTGTCTTGACAACAGAAAAATTACACCAGAACGTTTTCACCAATGTCATCTTGATAAGTTATAGAGAATTCAAGCAACCAAGTCATTGCTCAAATTTCTAAGGACAGCAGACTTGTGACGAGCTGGTGTAGACTGTTAATGATGCAGTATATCACAGAAAAGGGATATTTTGTGCGGTGACGTTGTGTGTGTGCGTGTGTGCTTACGTTCTATTTCATTACTATTCTTTCAATCTCCCTCATTTTTTCCCCCAAGGCAGGGTCGTATGTCGGTTGTGCCAAAATAACACGCCTGCGTTTTCTCTCACTTGTTTTCCATCCTTTCTTCTTTCGGGATGGCACAAATGAATGTGGGGTGACATGTGTTGCATACCTATCACATCTTTCCGCCACGGTGGTCAGTGGCTGAGGTACTCGGCTGCTGACCCGCAAATCGCGAAATCGAATTTCGACTGTGACGGCTGAATGTTCGATGAAGGCGAAAATGCTGTAGGCCCGTGTGTTCACATTTGGGTGCACGTTATAAAACCCCAGGTGGTCGAAATTTCTAAAGCACTCCACTGTGGCATCTCTCAAAATGATATGGTGGTTTTGGCACAATAAACCCCCATATCAATTATTAACCTATCAGATCTTTCTAACATAATATGAATGTGCCGGCAAAATTTAAATACACGAGACTTATCACATGTAAACTTCCTGCTTCCGCACCTCAACAATGTCTGTTGTTGAAATATCATGAGAAGAATTTTCCCTTCTTTCTAAGTTATTTTTCCTGGTGATTTCTGCATTCGCTGCCATTGCGCGTACAAAAAATTAGGGGACTCCTAAACTTGGCCTCTTAGAGTTGAACGCGACAGCGAAATCCCGCCCCTAGTGCGCCCTTCAACCACTAAAGGCATACTTATTGATACGTTTTGTTACACACACACACACACACATACACGCACGCACACACGCACACAAACGTGCGCGAGTGCAAGCACGAGGTATTTGTAGTAATGGTACTGGTTTTCTATCTACATAACATCACTTTTATAACAACTACATGAAAATATTGTATAGAGATATAGTCACATGGTCCTGCAATACGAATTGCGCGTAGGCGTGACACTTTAACTCGTAAATGGTTACATTCTGTCGTTCGTCTTGCGTTAGTTATCTGGCAATTGTTCTACTTGTTCTTCTGAAGACCTTTTCCGGCCAACCACAACAAGCATCGCTTTATTATCGGTGAAATTGCAACTGCAGTACTTCTCTTTTTTAATGGTGTCGTGAGAATAAAAAGCTAAATCTATGCAATTGTTGTGGTTTGTTGAATTGGAATTCTCTTGTAGGGGCATAAAGAGTCTCACAATGCCTCACAGATGGCTACACATTACCTAGCTTTTGCTTCATCAACGCCCCTGGAAAGGCACTTCTCTTTTTTGATGGTGTCGTGAGAATAAAAAGCTAAATCTATGCAATTGTTGTGGTTTGTTGAATTGGAATTCTCTTGTAGGGGCATAAAGAGTCTCACAATGCCTCACAGATGGCTACACATTATCTAGCTTTTGCTTCATCAACGCCCATGGAAAGGCATATGTTTCCCGCAAGACACACATAGTTGTCCATTTTTAGAGCTGTTTGATAGTTACTGTGTGTTTTTAGCGACAATAGCTGCACTACCCCGGTCTTTTTTTACGTAATTTGATAGCCTTCCAAATGCGCCTACAAATCGCCGAAAGGGCTCGTCTTCGCCGTGACACCTGCCGAACAAAATCGTTGAGAAGACTTCTTTCACTACATGGGATATATGTACTGTTTTTTTGTTTTTTTCATAGCAGCTGCAAGTAACATCGTGGCTTTGTGGTAGAACACCTACTTGCCACGCGAACGGGCCGAGTTCGATCCCCAATGGCACCGAAAATTTTATTCCTGATTTTACTTCTTTCTCTGTTTTTTGCTTACAACGAAAGATGATGACGCCGATGGCAGAATTTCTGCGACACGAGCTCTCTAACACTGTCGCGTTAAAAATAAGTACCACGCAAAAGCGCACTGCGTTGCATTTTTTTCTTGCATGGCGTGGTTTGAAACTGAGCATACACTCCGTGCGGGACCTATAGGGGCGCCATGAAAGGCGCACGCAGCGCCACTTTTGGTGTGGTGGGCGTCCAACGTTGAGAGTCGTAGCAGATATCAACGCCTAATTGCTTTGATAGCTATGGTGGCAAAAGCGCCCGTGGCCGGCGGGTTAGTGCATGCTTCAAGCACAATTTAAAAATATCGCAGGGGGACAATCTTCCGGGGTGCCACCGTGAATAAATGAGAAAACCTTCACAAAAGTGGTCACGTTTTTTGCGTTAGTGAGCCCTTTCCTGCCCGTCACCAGGAATGACGGCTAAACGCGTGTGTCAGGTGTGCGTAATGCATGAAGCTTGCTGCATAACTATCGCGGCAAGCTGTCATTCTTTCGAACTTAGATTATTATCCGTGCTAGCCCACTCCCTGCGCACTTGCAAAATGCTTGAAGTGTTTATAAATATCGTTGGCTCCACCGCCACTCGCCGTGGAAACTGGCGTGCTAGTTTGTTGCGGCGTCATGCCACAGCGATTCTCAGCCACAGAGTCTCGCGAAGTGCTTTGCTTGAAATTGTCGCGGCATCATCGTCGCTCATCATGATCATAGTCGTTACCTCGCCGCTCGCGCAGCTCATGCTAAGAGCTTGAGGCACGGGCGAGAAAGAGAACGCGAGAATATTTAGTCCAGAGAGGACAGCGCATGCCACGTTTCGTCTTTCGCTTCACCTTGTAGAGTCCTGACGATGACGGCACGGTCACTTTGGCCACCGTCACCTGTCTCTCATTCACTCTAACCTCGTGCGTTGTTTATGTTTCTTTCGGGAACAAACACTTACATGCATATCTGTCACTACAGCTTTCGCAAAGCATCGTTTCTTACCATCTATAGTTCTGCTATACTCTACGCCCTGCATAATTTTTTTCTCTACATGCAGATTGTTCAACAGTGAAAGAAAAAGGTTGTTAAATTAACTAAATCCGAAAGATGGGATTCAATTCATTACTTCCGGTGGTTATTTCACTTGGAACTACACCACTTGGTTTTAGACACAGGAGCGTTTCGGATGTCATATGCGATTCGCTACGCGAGACGAAACGAATTGAATGGCAAGGTTATGTAAGTGAAACTTATTCTTTAACGACATTACGGTTTTTTGTGAATTAAGCTCATTAGGTATTTAGAAAATGATTCATTGCTAAATATTTTGAGATTTTTAAACAAAAGCACCTATATAACAAAGAACCTTCCATTTCATGGCCGATCCGCCTTGGTGCCTTGTGCCAGTTTAATAAGGACCAACCGACCATCTGATGTACTATCTTGATCCTATCGAGTGCACCTAGGCCTTTGAGTGGCTACTTGTGTTTACGGTAAAATGCTACGTAATTCAGTTATCCCCGGCACTGACGAACCAATCAACTCAGGAAAGCACTAATCGACCTTGCATTGCATTTCTCAAAACTGCGAACGGTACACGGCGAAGCAGTAAATATTGAAGTCTATTAAAACGTTCCATTAGCCTTGATATGAAATAAAAGTTGTTGCATGCGCTTCTTTTCTTACCAGCTCTGTCACAGCAAGAACATCAAGCAAGATCATTGCACCTGCAGAGGGTGTTTCAGACCAATGCAAGCACGCAGAATGCGAGACGGCAGAGTAAATGACAACAAAACACTTTTTACGTCCCACAGCCGTGATCCGCTTATTTAGCCACCCAATAAAGCAGGAAGAAGTCGAAAACCTCTGAAACTTCGTTCCTGCAGGACACCGCGTGTACCTGTTGGTGCAATCGACTACGGAGCTGTTCATGATTCAGATCAACTACGTGTTAGCGAACATTGGGGGAAGGTTTCGTTCTGCTCGGGCTCTCAACGTTTGTCTTCTCTGAAGGCCGCGTGGCCTTCAATAATGCATGTGCACTAAATATAACCTCAAAAGGCCTTGAAGAACACTGTTGAGTGATTTGGTAGTTCATTTTGAATTAAACTGCGTGAGAAACGTAGACGCTAGAATAAACGTACAACACAAGCGCGTACTAAAAACTAAAGTTTTTTTGAAAAAAGCACGCAACAAATGCACGAAGCAATAAAGCCTCTTTTGCAAGATTAACCATCAGAAAAAAACCAATATGTGCGCATCAAGATCTTTGATTTTCGAAACTCCACAGAGGGCTTGGCAACATAGTCGTTTTCGGCTTTGCAAATAATATATGTTCTACAACCTTGCGTATAGTATGTTCCTTGCGCCATGCCAGAACTTGTTCTTCGTAAATTTCTTGTATTTGTTTTGCGTATTTCAAGTATTTAGGCTGTTAGTAAATGCTTGTGTTGTTCATACGTTTTAAGGACTACGTTTTTCGCTCACATGAACAGGTTAGGCGGCATGTAGCCAGAAAACAAAATTTTGTGAACAGTCTGTTCAGAACAACAGCGTTATATCAAAGGATATTGCCAGCGCCCTTTTCATGAAGTGTACCTGGATATAAGCTGTTAGACCTAGTAATGTTTGACCAGGTAAAAATAGGTGCCGCGCCGTAGCTGAAGTTTAAGAGGAGTGAAGGAGACAGGAACGCTGAATGACTTTCAATATTTATATGATCATTCGCATTGTTTAAGTATATATTTTTATAAAAGCTCTCACACAGCCTTTTTAGCACATTGATATTTCTTCCCTATAGTCCACGATGAGGGGCATGTTTTCACTTAGGGAACTGCTCACAAGTTAGCTGTATATTTTATATTGTGCATGGGCGATTGTGATTCGTATTACCCTTATTACGTAGGTATCTAAATGTTCATGGCTGTGAGGACCATAAATATGCTTAACTACAAAATTCACAGTGCAGTTTTCAGATTTTTATAAAAACTCACAGTGTCCCTTAAGGAATCCTCTCATACTTGAAGGTAAAAATCATCTCTCCTTTTTTTTTTTTGCATTCCATCTATTCATTCTACTGAGTCCCCTACAGAAATTTCACTACTCAAACGTAGTTTTGCGCAGTCTCTAGCATCTGATTCATTGGAACACATCTGCACCTCACCGTATTTTTTTCTCTTTCAATGTACTGATAATAATATACGCCCCTCATCGAAAGTCTTCTGGACTCAATGCGGTTTTCGCTACCTTCGATATTGAATTCAATGTAAGCTTTTTTCCCTTGATGTTCTTGTGTCCTCCAGTCATGATCGGCCCGCATTTCACCCAGCAAAGATGAAGGTGTCATCATGTGACTGCCCGTTGTGTGACGTCACGATGACGTCACAGTGAAGTGATGAAAACGTAATCAATTTTGTTGATTTCTTCTTTCATGATGACGCCTTTACCTGAACATCTTTTCTGTTGGCTTGACGCGAAACGCGCACCTCGACGCTAAAATTTAGTTTTTCATGAGGCATCCAAGACTGTCGTCTTGATTACTTTCAAACAACTGACAAATATTACATTCTAGATATCTGCATGGTAATGTGTCAGTCTTTCTTAACGCTGTCTGATTAAAACAGTGATACCCTAGTAGAACACGTCTTAAATTAACCATATTTTTTATTGCTAAGTGTTGCATCAGTGACCGGCCCTGCGTCTCAGAGCTACTGCTATGTATAGCTACTCGAAAAGGCAACGGATTGTGTTTACAAGTGCCATAAATCCCATACCTAGCGGGCTTCTTCACTTACATTCGTAGCTTTATTACTTTACCACAACATGAATGTCCAAGTGATTCTTTCGCTATAAATATGGCTCGTTATTTGAGCTTTTAACCGAGTTTTTTTCTCTTAGGTCGGAGAAAGAAACGCCAGCGTATGCAACAAAATAGAGCAAAAAAGTTAAAATTAGTAACAAAAGAAATATAGTGTCACCTGCACAAATCCAAGCGCCAGGCCCAAGCCACCGACAACGGCTCCTGTCCTCTCAAGAAGGACACGCAAGTTTTCACTGCACCCCTGGAATGTTTTCAATTATTTTACAAAGATGATTGCATCTTCGTCTATTGAGTTAATATGGTAGTTTAGTTTGGACAAAAGATATTTTTCAAAGTTTTTCACGGGCCCTTAAAAATTCCCACTGATAAATTTTAGTGTGTACAGATTTATGATATTTTACGCACTCAATTCTGCCACAAATAAATCGTGATAATTTAAATGGCTGTTCATAGATTCCTCTTCTCAGAAATGTTTTTTTTTCACTATAACATTTGCGTGTGCGATTATATAATTCATATCAAATAGGTGTTCAAGCAAGTTTTGTTTATTGTTATTTAGTTTTCAAACATCAGTTCTCCGGACACAGTTCCAATCATGCTAATAAATTACTTTATGGGAAGCTGAGTTTAGAATCTCAAGCATTAAAATTTTCTATAATAACAGAAGGGCACAACATATACATCAGTGTTCACCAAAATAACATTTATATCACATGTGTGTTAGACAGTAGCCTCAGGTTATTCAAAACGCAACACGATCACTACTGGTCTTTAGAGTGGGCATAAAAGACTGTCATTTAACCATGTTACAACACGAGAAAAAAGATATTATTCTTGATTCATAAAACTATAGGGTATACATCAAGCACTAACTCAAATCTAAACCATTAAACACTCATGTTAGTTATAAGTGTCCCTTTGTGACCCTCTGTGTCCCTTTAAACTGGTTAAACTACAATAAAACATTGTGTGTCTCTGCCATAACCTATCCCAATATTGATCATATTGAGCTCTATCAACGTCACAGAAGCCAGCCCCGGATGATGGCAATTGATGGGGTCTTCTGCTTTGGTGTGTGCCATAATCAAATTGTGGTTTTAGAAAGCACCAATACACCAATACTCATTGTATTGTGCAGAAAGTATTGCGATAGAAGACATTTAAATGAAGAACAAAATTTTTACTTGCAATGTGCAATGAAATTTCATATCGGAGATACGCCCTTTGTGTTAGTTTCCCCCTTGCGTTTGTTTCTTTCTTGTGATAAAAATTTATGCTTGTGTAACTACAAATATTTGATGCTTATATACAGCCTGCAATCGTACTGAGAACATTATCAGCTTTATCATCAATGTGACATCATTGACAAAGCATACGTGAAGAAAAACTATCATATAGTAAAGGCATTTCCTCAGAATAAGCCGCAAACCACTTCAGTGCACTGCGAATGCTTGAGGTAGAACTGAAACAAAAGTGCCGAAGATTTTCTTACGTATATGAAGATGTTGTTCGTTCTGGAACTGCTGCAGGACTGCGGTATAGTCATGTCTCGGACCTCGTAGTCGTGCTTCGAAATGGCACCGCAACATTCAAGCTGCACCAAAATAACGAAGGAATATATATTCGTATTGAAATTATTCTAATTTATTTTTATTGCACGAAAAACTTCGCGTTATGTTTGTGCAATGAGAAACTCTTGCTACCACACAAAGGCTACCCCATGCTCGCCCAGTTACTTAAGAACGTGATATCTTTCTAGTGCTGCCATAAATCTCTTTTATATTTTATGAAGCGCCCATTTTATTTAGTGTAAAATGCAGGTGAGGATCGCAAAAAGAAGGATTTCTATGATAGTGTTACTATGAGTAGGGCTACTCACACTATTCCGGCCCAGAGACATTGTTGAAGCTATAAATATTCTCGCCTCTTTTTTTCCACATAGACATATCTACTCGTATGAGTCAACAGTCTTACGGAATTCAGAATGAACAGTTTTTGTATCTTCACCCTTCTTGGGATGCTTCCACCTCCTGAAAAGTCATTTTCATCGTTTGGCGGCCGCATGTTCTTCGGCGTAGCTATAGCGTACTCGCCACCGTACAATATTCACGGTGCATGTGCATACCATGTTCTTTTTTTTTTGGGGGGGGGGGGGGGAGGGGAATTATATCGACATTTTATTTGTAAGATCTGGCTGACCAGCTTGCCGTTGAGCTAAAGGTACCAATAAATCTCCCTGCCTTTATTTATTTACCATGTATACCGCATCCATTTGCCATGAGTGGCTTCTGCGGAGAGCTCACAAGCTTCGCGATACTTTCGGCTATGGTCAAAGGTAAAAAAACAAAATGCTGACCAATAAACACACATTTAAAATACCATACGTTTCGGCTTCTGTACTTGGGTAGGCGGACTGAGGGGCAAAAACATATCTACTCTTTAAGCACCAGCTCGCCCAATAAGAAGTCCTTTTAGAATATCTTTCTCGTACTTGGGTTGGTACGTCCGTGTTATTGCTTTTTACCTTCTGACGATGATTACGCCCGACCAGGAAAGCTCTCATAAAACCTGTGATTTCACTTTTGGTGGCTGTATAAAGTATCTAATCATTCAGAATAGCAAGTACCATGCCAGCTACTTCGCTCACGGCCTTATTATTTAGAAACGTGTCGTGGCAAAAACGTGGAAGCTCCACGCCGCACCGCATTATTGATTACAAGAAAGCGAGGTATTAGCGTGCGCGAAACCAGAGAGACGGGTGAGCATACCTAAGAAAAGAAAATTGCAACTGGCTGCTGAAAGTTTAAAAGAATGACCTAACAAACTATGTGAAATTGTTTCTTTTGAGCATCGTGCTCAGAATATTCGCAAGATGCCACGAAGTGACGCTTGAGCGGCTCGCGATTTAGAATGATTAGGCACATTTCAAATTCGCATCTTGAAAAAAGTCATCCTACGAAGTTAAAGATTTAACGGAGTAGTTCTAATTCCTCGGCAGGTACCAATAGCGTCTATCGATGTCGTCCGCCTGTGTTAACGAAAAGAATTTGGCACCTAAACTGATTCAACTAATTTTTTTATTTAGGAACGAAAAGGTAAAATTATAGATTTTTTTTTTATTTTGGCGTAGAGTTTTCCTAGAACGTGCGTTCTTACAAGCTCAATTATACCCACCACGGTTTCGTAAAAGTTATGGTTCTCGGCTACTAACCCGGAGGTTGCGGGTTTTACCCCGGTTGCGGGGGTGGCACATCGATGGAGGCAAAGTAGCAGAGGCCCGTGCACTGTGTGGTGCCATTGCGCGTTAAAAAAAACTAGATGGTCAAAATTTCGGGAAGCCTTCACAACGGCATCCTAACAATGATGTATTGATTGTGGAACATTATACCTCAAATATTAAAAATAAATTATTAATTCTTGTGCTATCGCATTGAAACATTTTACCGCTTAGTATCCACCCTGCTTGACTATCAGTCGGTGCTACTCCTTCGTGTCAAATTGATATACGAGCCACAGTGCTTGGGTTCCTTTTTAAATGTCACAGCAACGCTACTCTGGCTGCTTTTGCTATTGCGTGGTTATGCGACAGATGTGGACATTCCCTCGTCGCAAGTTCCTTGATTAGCTTGCTCGTATATATAATCAATTCACTTTCGCCGAATTAGCACATCGACTGTCTGTTGTACACTTACATGGCTGCCAATTGTAGCCCGGAATGAAGGCCTCCCTCGTCTAAGCTATACTTGGGGGCTATTCTAGGGCATGTTCATACGTGCAGCCCTAGGTTATCGGGACATACAAAGCCATGGTAGCTTTAAGCTTATGAAAAATAGACACGAACCATTCCATTGAAATAAAGTAATAACCTATATTTGCTTTTAAAGGATAAATCCTGATATGTCGGGTCCAACTTGGACCCTTCTTCATGGGTGACAGTGCGGCCACAGAGTTTATCACACATTCTGCTCCCATCGGGAGTCACGCTTGTTTTGACCGCCGTGCGGTAGTCTGTTGTAGTACACGTTCGCGAGCACACCTATTTCCAGCTGTTGCCACAATATACCACTACTTCACGAAGTGCCACTAGTAGAAACTGGCTTGCGCCGACGACGCGACAGTTGTAAAAAGGCGATGTGGAAACCGTTGACCTCGCTATGCTCGGTCACTGCACAGTTTTGTCGTTCAAACTTGCGAACGCATTTCTGGCGATGTGCTGTCACAGGCTCTCTGGCAAGCTTTATCGTGATAGAAATTATATGGACACTTTCGGCTGAATTTTGCCATCGCCGTCGGCGTCGACGTCGACGGCGAGACGCGTCATGATATATCATCATTCATCGTATATTCATCATCGTATATGTCATTCACCGTGTATATATCACCGCCGTCATTCACCGCCATCATTCACTGTTTTTTTACATTAAATTACAAGAAAAGAGAAATAATCGAGAAAAAAATTCACAGATCCCGCGTGTACAGTGGGAATCAATGATATGCGAAGCACGAATAAGGAAATTTGATAGGTTACTTCAAAATCAGCACAACGTTACAACACGAAGGTAAGTGACTTTCATGTCTTTCATGTCATGATTACCGTGTTTGGACATTTCAATTACCTTCGTCGTCTATTAACCTCACCTGATACCAACTTTGGTATATATGAAGCTAGCGAAAGGGTCGCGAGCGTGCTATGACCGTAGCATGCAGTCATGTTTACATAACATTCATATTGTGATTATCATGTTTGAACGTGTGATTTACATTCGTCGTCCATTCACGTCACGTATTACTAAATTTGGTATATGTGGAACTAGTGAAACGGCTGCGAGAACGCTATGAGCGTAGCATGTAGTCATTTTTACAAGATACGCTTAATATTACAATCAGGTTTGGACGTTTCATTTACCTACGTCGTCTATTCACCTCCCGCGATACCAAGTTTGGTACATGTGGAGCTAGCGAAACGCCGGCGGACGCGTCATAAAAGGCCCAATATACTCCGACGCATCGTAGACGCGCGCACAGGCAGGGCGCAGTGACGCCACGCTAGCGCAACGCGACATAGCGCTAGTGCCACGCGTGATATGCGACATGCTGAATTTCGCGCCGGCCACATTAGTTAGACAGCACCGCGTCTACCTCTCTTCGTGACGGGGGAACGCCATGCGCGCTCAAACGTGCATGCGTCAAAGCAACGCAGCACGCGCTTGCTAGTACAAGGCAGGCAGATCCGCTATGGAGATCCATGGGCAGAACCACTGATTTCTACTAGGGGGATATCGGCGCCAGGCGTGGTTTTGCCGGCGTGACGCAATGAAACAAACGCCGGCGCGCATGCGCACCGGGTCACGTCGAAGGGTATAGGCGCTTTCAGTGTGGCATGTGGTCATGATCTTACATTACATTCATCTCACGATTATCATGTTTGCACCAGCCACATACCTTCGTCATTCAATCATTTGATGTAATACCAAATTTGGCATATGTGAAGCTAGCAAATCGGTCACGAACGCACGCACCATCAGTGTGGGATGTAGTCTTGTTGTTACATGACACGGATGTTATGATCATCATGTTTGGGCGTGTTATTTACCTATGTCGTCCGTTCGCGTGACGTAATACCAAATTTGGTACATGTGAAGCTAGCAAAACGGCCGCAAGCGCATCATGAGTGTAGCATGTAGTCATGTTGTTACATGACACACATTTCATGATTATCATGTTCGCACTAGTAACAGACCTTCGTCATTCATTCACGTCCCATCATACCAAATTTGGTATGATGGGACGATAGCGGAACGGCCGCGAGCACATCATGAGTGTGGCGTGTAGTCATGTTGTTACATAATATGCATCTCATGAATTTCATGTTAGGGTCTGTCGCTTGTGCTCGCCATGCAGTCATGTCATACCATACCCCTTTTGCAACATGTCATGCGAATGAAACCACCGCAACAGCAGCAAGACCGTGAAATTAAATCATGACATTCGTGACATACCTGTAATGAGTTTCATGTTATGACTGGTCAGTTATGTTCATCATACAGTTATGTTATGTCATACCAAGGTTGGTATTGATACCATTATCCAAACGGCCAGGAGAGCTTAAAGTCCTACGCGGCTAGATAGATAGATAGATAGATAGATAGATAGATAGATAGATAGATAGATAGATAGATAGATAGATAGATAGATAGATAGATAGATAGATAGATAGATAGATAGATAGACAGACAGACAGACAGACAGACAGACAGACAGACAGACAGACAGACAGACAGACAGACAGACAGACAGACAGACAGACAGACAGACAGACAGATAGATAGATAGATAGATAGATAGATAGATAGATAGATAGATAGATAGATAGATAGATAGATAGATAGATAGATAGATAGATAGATAGATAGATAGATAGATAGATAGATAGATAGATAGATAGATAGATAGATAGATAGATAGATAGATAAATAGATAGATAGATAGATAGATAGATAGATAGATAGATAGATAGATAGATAGATAGATAGATAGATAGATAGATAGATAGATAGATAGATAGATAGATAGATAGATAGATAGATAGATAGATAGATAGATAGATAGATAGATAGATAGATAGATAGATAGATACGCTCAAACTTACCGCTGGCGATGGGCATCTCGGGGAACTATCGTGTTTTTCAGCATAGGCACCGCCCACTGACCAAAGGGAGCTGCGTTGCTCACACTGCCCCGTCTCAAAGTTTCTGACATTCACTACGAGGGGCACGCAGAAAAGAGACGCGTGCTAGCGTCCCCATTGTATCCCAGGCACAATCCGCTGACAGATGCAGGGAACGAGACGCGTTCGTCGCGTTCCATTTTTACCGATGTCGTCACAAGGTTTGGTATTTTATCCGCTAGGCTATGCATTTTGGCACTGCAGTCAGACTAGGAAACTCCACTGAACGGTGCCTATTACCAGCGAGGTGACACAATGAGCGAGTGTCGCCAGATTGTCAGGACTCGGCGGTGCGCTCTCTCATCTCCCAGGCGTACTTTGCGCCACGGAGAAGGAAGGTAGACGCTCACGTCGAGACGTGACGGAGTCTCGCTTGGTTGCGGATATGTAAAGACCGTCTCCCGCTTGCGTAAATGATTTCAGTCATTTAATTTGTGCCTAGTTGAAGTCTTTTGCTACCAGCGGACTCGTAACATTGTGGCGATCACGTCTATACTTTATTTATTTCGAGGTGGGTGGACTCTTTGTGATCTTATCGTTTTTTTTATCCGCACCACGCCACTGAGCAACAAACGCTCACCGCGTTTAGGCTGGCTCGGAGGGGTACTGCTGCTGCGGCATTCGCCTCTTTTCTCGCGTGTATAGACTTTGAGACTGGGCACTTACGGAAGAGGAAGGAGAGTTTCGCACTCCCGAATATTTTTTCCAAGGATTCCGGTAAGCTAACAGCTGTGGCCAGGCACTCACGAGCCAAATAAGTGCCCGCTGAGCGAGTTGGCGTTTTTTCCCCCAACGTTAAGGCAAACGACAATGTGGCCTTCCGGGCTCATCGAGACCGTGGTAAAGCTAAAACCAGGATTATTCGTGGTGGAGGGATGCCTCCATTGCCCAAGGACGACACGAAGATCATCGTCAGGCTATGGGGAGGTCTGAACATCAGCAAGGTAGGCCCGACTGTGGTGGCAGAGGCTATATGGAATGTGGTCGGCATCGACTTGGTGCAACGGGACTCGGACACCATGTGCCTGAATTTTCAACAAAACATCATGGTCATCAGTACACCCAGCAAAGAGAACGCGGCCAGTTACGCGAAGGTCGGTTGTATAATCATTGGAGATCAGAAGCACGAAGCTGACGCGTATCAAGCAGCGCCCACGTGCAAGGGCGTCATCCGTGACATTCCTCTGAGCGACGGCCCTGAGAATCTCTACCACAAGATCGTCAACTAGAACAATGCGCTGGCTCTGGGAGCCTTAACGAACCAAGAACACGGGCACCGCGGTTGTGGTATTCAACAGCTACAAGGTACCAAACTACTTCTCATATGGTGGTACACTCGTCAGGTGTGCTTTGTATCGCAATCAAGTAGAGATGCGCTACGCCTGTGGCCGTCTTGGGCATCGCGCAGGCTTCTGCCCTTTTCCTGGGGAAGCCGTTTGCAGGAAATGTGGCACCGCCAACCCGAACAAAGAACACAAGTGCTACGGGAAGTGCGGATTGTGCGGGGGATGGCGCCTATCCGCCGCCAAGGAGTGCAAGGAGCGATGCCAGATGCCCTACCTTGTCTGACGCAGGCGCGGGGAAGGATCCCGCGACAGTATAAGCAAGTCGCCGGCCTTCGCTAAGCATGACCGAGAATCGCCATCCGATGATAGTCGCTACTAGGCCTGCGAATCATATGAATCCAGGCGCCCTTCTCCCCCGGTTTCCACCGAGCCCTCCGTGCACCGTTGTAGGTCGACAAAGAAAATCTAAGGCCAGAGGCAGATTGGGGTCCAGTAGCTGGTCAAGGGGCAATTCTGGGAGCCGTCCCAGGAGCCATTCCAGCAGCCATTCTATAGCCGCTCCGGCGGTCGTTCTGCCTCCCGAACTGGGACCTGTTGCGGTAACAGCCAGCAGAAGAGAAAACCAACCCTTACATGGGCTGACAAGGTTCATGGCGGCTTCGAAACGGGATCCTCTAGGGCCCACGCGACCACTCGTTTGGGACGCCGAGGTAGCACGCCTTCCGAAGGAAAGCGTGGAATTTAGAGAAATGCGTCAAAAGATATACAGTGAAATGTCAGAGATTAGGAAATTTGTGGTCAATTGTAGTCCCTCTGAGAAGGCGTCGGCACCCACCATCGCTGAAATACTGATTCTGCATAGTGATTCGGCTGACACTTCAAAGCGCACAGCACTCTCCGCTAATGAAGAATCAGTCTCCCAAATTTATGAGCTCAAGGACATGTTGTTCACGCTCACTGCAAGCGTACAGCAGTTAACTCAGGGTTTAACACGGGTGAAAGTCGCCCTAGGGGACCTGAAGAGGGGCCTAGGCGCACTGGCCGATAGTAAAGGCGCCATTGAGCGTCTCCTGATCCCAAGTGATAACGTCGGCAACTCCAATAAAGGTCGTTGTTCCGGGTGCCTCAGAGAGTATAGTCAAAGCTACGAGCACATTGGTGCAACAGACTGAGGGGCACCATTTGCGCGCTGCGTACAGAAAATCTGCCAAATGATGAATAATTTCAAAGAAACCTTCCACATTTGGTGATGGTGCTGTAGGGGGTACTCCAACAAGAGGGCTCTGTTAAAGAAGTATTTTAGATCATTAGTTAATAAACCACAGATAGTAGCATTTCAGAAAACCCTAGTTTCTGCCGCATATCTTCAAGGTTATCGAGCCGTTTTTGGTCAGCCCGGTGGTCGGGGAGTATGCACGTTAGTGATTAACAAATATACGCACCTGTCTCACAACCTGAAGCTGGCGAGTTGCGATGTCGAATACGCTATGTTGAAAGTTCTGCTGAACACATGAAACCGCAACCAGCGGAGAAGCAGCGTATTTATACTCTATATTTAAAGCTGCCTGAGGGATTCCCGACAGAAGTCTCAGACAATACTCAAAAAGTCCGTCGACTTGGCCAGCACCCATCCTCTTGTTGTTGTCGGGGATTTCAACGCCCCTTATAGACTATAGGTGTACGTCTACGACACGACAAAGGGCTGAAGACTGTGGGAGAACGCCAACAAAATGAAGCTCACACTCGTCACAGACATGGCGTTCCCGACAAGCATTGTTGACGCAGTAACACGGGACACCCCCCCCCCCTAATCAGGCTTTTGTGAAAAATGTTGAGGGAGCAGAGTAGAATAACGCCACAATGGATTTTGGCAGCGACAATTACATGCTCGAGACTCGCTTCGACATCAACCGAGGTAAACTTAGAGAGTTCACTGTCACAGATTGGGATTGCTTTCGTGAGCTCCATTGTAAAAACATTGCAACCACCCCCATAGACTTGGCAGCCTGATGCGAACGATTCAAGAGTGACGCGGAGTCATCCACAAAGAAAATTTCCACCAACCTGGGGGTGGACATGATGGATATCAGGCCAGCTCATCCGATTGACACCAAGCAGGCACTGCTACTGCGATGGAAGGCAAAAAGATTCACCCGAAGATTAAAGAGAAAAATTTCGGAGCTCAACAAGACTATCGAAGATCAATGTCGAACCCTCTGCAAGCAGCAATCGGGCGGGGTCTGTGACTCGATCCACGGCCAGATGCACAATGGCATGTCCTGGGGCTTGCTCAAACATTCACTCAACGAGCAAAACACAAGGTTTAATCAGAGACACACTCTCGCCAGAGCCCTCCATGAAGCAACCAGGTCGTCTTCCGGAGATGAGCTTGCTGCTATGTTCAAGAAGATGTACCTGCCTCTGAAGCACGGAGACGAAAAGGTTTCGTTTCCCGAGTACCTTGGTCCAGCCCGTCCGGAGTCGCACGAAGACTTCACCGAGGCGGAAGTCAGGCAAGCCATTTTCGCACTCAATGGCAAGCCCGCTCCAGTCCCCGATGGCATCACCAATAAGAAGCTGCGGAATCTTGATGGTGGTTCAATCGAACACCTCATAGAGAAGATCAACGAAACGTGGAGAAACAGCAGCGTCGCGGAAAAATGGATGACCGCCACTACCGTCCTGATCCTCAAACCAGGCAAAACTCCGAACATTGATAACCTCTGACTCATCTCTTTGACGTCCTGCGTAGAGAAAGTGGCGGAGCACGTCGTCCTCAACCGACTAGGCCGATATCTGGAAGACAACAACGTCTCCACTCACAATATGATTAGCTTCCGAGCTGGCTTGTCGACGCAGACCGCCATGAAGATGATCAAGCATCAATTGACGTCAGAACCAGGAACACCAGGGTCTTGCTCGAACTCAACCTCGCGAAGGTGTTTGACGATGCTCTCTACTCATACATCCTGGCTTTTGTCGCAGACCTTGAATTGGGCCCCAAACTGCATAACTACGTCCGTTCGTTCTTGACCAGGAGGAACGTAATTCTGCGGATTGGTGGTTATGTCTCTGACGGGGTGCTTCTGCACCCACGGGGTACACCGCAACACTCTGTCATTTCACCCACACTATTCAACATCTGCATGGTCAGCGTTTCGACGAAACTAGCCTACGTCGAAGGTATCAACCACACCATTTACGCCGACGACATCACAATCTAGTGCACCGGCAGTAGTGAATGACAAGTCGAAAATGTCATGCAAGAAGCCGTAGACGTAACGGAACATTACCTGCTACCTTCAGGACTCATGTGCTTCCCGACTAAGCCTGAACTCCTGCTTTACAAGAAATAAAAAGGGGGAAGACCCAAGTGTTGGAAGCCGGTGTCTGAAAGTGACATTCACCTGTTCAATCGGAGTGGCAACCCAATACCCAGGGTCGACACCATCAGAGTCCTGGTTATGTGTATCGAATCACGTGGTGGCAATGGCAGTGCGTTGCGCAAGATCACTGCAAAGACCGACAACGCTTTTCACCTCATTCGAAGAGTCACGAACAGATGTCGGGGCCTCAAGGAGAAACCCCTGCTTCAGCTCATCAACGCCTTTGTGCTGTGTAACTTTTCTTACACAGTGGTCATGCACAGCTGTCTCAGAGCATAGCGTGACAATCCTAATGCCCTCACAAAAGAAATCATTAAAAGAACCCTCGGGCTGCCCGTCAGAACGCATACCAAGGACCTCCTTCGGCTCGGCATACACAACACAATGGAGGAGATAGCCGAGGCTGAGGAACGGGCCCAGCTAGCTCGGCTCTCGACCACGCTGGCTGGAAGGCGGATTCTAGAAAAACTTGGACTTGCCCCTTCCAAGAATTCGGCTAGCAACACAGAATTACCCAGACTAATAAGGGCGAAGTTTGTCGTTGCTCCACTGCCCCGCAATGTCCATCGAGTGCACAACGCAGGTCATCGCAAGGCAAGAGTGGTGACGATCAGCCAATTCCCAAGAACAAGATCGAGGCAAGCTTCGTAAATGCAGCCGAGTACCGAAATGACAAGGTTTTTGCGGTTTCCGTTGAGGACACGCAGGGCAAGATAATCAACTGTGTTTTGATTCGAACGACCAACCCCGAGGTAGCCGAGCAAGTGGCTTTTGTATTAGCCACGCAAGACGGTCGGAGAGACAGCGTGTATAGCTTGTAGGTCCCAGAAACAGTGCGATCGCCACACACAGCGTCTTCTGGTTCATTGCTTACGTCGGCGCAATTGAGGGGCTCCCTCTGAACCTTACCGAGTCTGCACAAGAGGCTGCGCTTGGTTTTGCGGACCGCGCTGCCCTAGGATCGGGTGACTTACATTTTGGACATAGGGACGCTTCTAGCACGCACAATGAAATAACGAAATTCTTTTATTTAGAGAAAAGGCTATTCCCGCCACCTCACGCTTGCTAAACAGACCGCAGGCGGTCGCACTCAGACTCCTGCAGAGCAACTCTTACCGTAATTCTGCGTTCCTATATCTATCTCTCAATTTACACGAATATATCTTGCGCAGCTTGTGGCGAGGTTGCTACTTCCCCTCACGTTCTCTGGAAGTGTGGGTCATTCGACCCGACGTTCATCAAGGAAATGTGGGACACGCTCCTGCGAAGTCCCATCTTTGAAGACCAAATCCTGGCCGCCCAGCGTGCCCATGATCAAACCGAAAGGCTAGACCTGTCGGTTTTCTTGTCAGATCGGCCAGGTGCGCCTTTTGTCGTGTTTTGCCGGACCGAATAAAAGTTCAT
Source organism: Rhipicephalus microplus (assembly GCF_043290135.1). NCBI lineage: Eukaryota > Metazoa > Arthropoda > Arachnida > Ixodida > Ixodidae > Rhipicephalus > Rhipicephalus microplus. Next base: position 66,468,806 of record NC_134701.1, read on the forward strand.
TCACTCCCTCATTCACGTCTACTTGCCCTTATCTCGCGGTGGGGAGAATCATATGCCTTGAGCTTTCACCGGAACAATTCTGTCGTAGTTACCGGGTGCACAAAGGTCACTTCACTATTCGCAGTCTCCATTTGTGAAAAGGACGCACTTCAGACACAGTGAAGTAACAACTCAGATCCGCGTGATTATGTACCTGTGAGTTCGTTTCATGCGTCAACTGTTCGTGAGAAACGCGGGGTAAGTTTTGATCTACTTGCCATTCCTCACGTGACCGTCGACTTTGTTGCTATCGCGTTCACTGCTTAGCCTTTGCGGCAAAACTGCAGCTTTTTCGGTCTTTTTCCCCTATGACGTACCATTATTCTCACAAGAAGAAGAAGAAGAAATGGCTTTATCGATTCGCAAAAAGATAATACACAACAGAAATATTATACAGGAAGAGCATAGTCCGTGCACTTTTCCTTTAGGTGGTCTTTAGGCGGAAAAAAGCAGTATAGCGTAGAAGATGGCTTTCGCGTCACTTTTATTTCCTTCCTCGAGAGAACGAGCGCCAGTGCTTCACCGGTGCCCTTGAATGGAGACGCGGACACGCTTTGGAAGCGACGGGTAAGGGAGGCCGGGACTAGCAGCGCGCAACCTTCTCTACAAAGGCTTTTGAGTAGCCGTTGTTTAGAATGTCACATCTGATCTACCGTCCCTCATCTGTTCGTTTATCCTCCAAATAACAAACCCTCCGTACAGGGGTGAGCGTAGATGATACCACCACTGTGTTATGCAGCAAAAGTTGGTTGGAGCTGGCGTCATGGTAGCGGCTGGTGTCTAATGGCTTCCTGTACACCAAGAGTTGCAGCGAATCTCCCATCTTAGTCAAGAAGACATCAAGGAACGGGAAACAGTAGGTTTATCCCGTTCCACGGTGGGCTGAATGGCCGGCTGGATAGAGTTCAGATGAGCTGTGAAGGCCTCTACGGCCACAGTTTTTACAACAAAAGCTGTTATGAGATCACCACAAGAGTTCCGTAGTCGTTTGCCACCAAGAGAGTCAGTAACCGATATCGCACAAAATAAAAAAATAAAATAAGGAGAGATACCCTGAATGAATTTGGGTTAGAGCCTGGGTCCTCTCTGTGCCAGAACTCAGTATTCTCCCACAGAGCCACATCGCTTTTTTTCTTCATGGTACTCATAATGAAAGTGCTAGTGTACATCATAGCGAACAAATACTCAAGTTCGCTTTTACAAGCACGCATTAAGTACTCCACAGAGTGAAGTTTAAAGTAGAGGTTTCTTCTAAAAGGCACGAAAATATTGCGCACAGGAACACTGTACAAGCGCTATGCTGGAAAAGGGCCGCATTAACATACGCAGTAAAACGCGTTTGAAAAGTAAAATAGCAGCCTGGCATCACGGAACGCGACTTGTGTAATAATGTCTCGCACACCATGAATTGCGTTATGAGTGGGTCGTTGACTGCCTTCAACCAATTTAAAAGGGCTCCTCTATGATTTTATTTGTCACCAGCCACTGAATCAGTTAATAGAGCAGTTGGTGCCTTGCAAACGTACTTGCTTCAATAACCCTAAGAGAGTTTGCAATGGGTTCTAGATACTCTTCCAGCTTTCACAGCAACTTCGCTGCGCATTTCGTGCAGGCCTGAAGTTTTTGGCATACAGAAAGAGTCGTTCACATACCGCAATAATATCTTCAGAAGGCTGCCTGTCGACTGCTTCCTTCCACCACGTCTATTAAGAGGTTCGCTGTTTATACAGACACAGCAGGCGTGCTCGTGTGTGTGTGTTACAAGGGACTACAGCATGTCGGTCAGAACAAGTGTAACCCCCCAGCTTGTGAAGGTGTTATAAACTCTGTTGCTGAGTCATGCTACACAGTCACTCCAGAAAAAGCGTCCAATTAGGATGGTAAAAACGCGAGCATTTCTGCTTTTAAAGTAAATTTAATTTAATGGAGCTATTGAGTACATCAATTTATGACCCTTTCCAAATTCTTTTGCTTGGCAACCGGTCTGTGAAGTGTCCAGCCTTTCATCATGGTGGTTTTTCGGCTTCGGTACAGTTTTGAATATGTTAAGTTTGAAAGTTTCGAAGTAGGAAACACCCTCTCCCGCTTTTACTCACTTGCTGGTGTAACCATATATTTCAAGCATAGTCGTCCCTTAAGTATAAAAGTTCGCGTTCTCATGAGCCAACTGATTTATTTTGCTTAAACTTGTAGTCTACATAGCGTGACATGAATGCAGTGAAAAATTGCGACCGAGAATGCAAGTAAATATGCAGAAATGGGACACAATCTGCATTTGTGTCAAACCACGTATACTCGTCCAATTTAAGATCCTATTAGGACACCACTTATAAATACTGGTGTACTTTACAGAAGCATTGTTAATACGTACGTGAACTTGCATGAGATCCATGAATCGTCTTGCGTGTGAATCATAGGAGACTGTATCTAATTTCTCTTCTATGCTCACTGCGAGGTGGTGCTGCAGCTGTAGGGAAGCAAGAATTCAAGGTATTAAAAGACATAGAAATTCATTTAGTCAAACAAGCCTCACACAATAAAGTCTTAAATGTTAAATTTATTTTCTTACTTAGTCGTAGTAAGCCCTAAAAGTATAAAGTAGCCAGAAGCTGGAAGACAGCTAGGTAAGCAATAAGCCAACCAATGCACTAGACACATTTAACTATTCGTGCACCACCATTGATGTGATAATCCAAAAATTATTTACTGTGTAAGGACCAGCTATTTCACACTTCCCATGTTACGTTATCTAAAGTTAGCATGCACGCAGCAAGGGGTGTCTTACGACGAAGCGTAGTTTGATAACGCATGAATAATTTTTAAATACCATGGCTATTTTTTTACAGGCTACAAGAATCGTGCTGCGCCGAAAAAAGTCTGCACTGTAAATTAGCGTGTTTGAAAAGTATCTTAACATATCCCAAACTGCTTATGAGCCATTCTTACGGAGCATTTGTGTTCCGTATACTCAGGTTGCGTTGCCATGGCTAGTTCGCACGCCGCATAAAAAAAACTTGTGAAAGAGATGGAAGCAGGCTGTGTAGTTCATGTTTTAGTGATGTTTAACGGTCTTCTAGCAAATGATTTCAAAACGTCTGTATTTTATGTTTTGATGGGATTTAACATGCCACGAAGCATTGAAATTATGCATGACACTCAAGAATCCACATGTAGAATCTTACGCGTGGTGACGAATAAAAAATATGACTAGAAACTCTTTCAATGGAAGCTGCGAACGTGGCGATGTGAGAGGAACGATTCCTCATTGGCCTTGCCACAATTTATTACTAAGACAGAGCAGACTACAAAGCCGACATAGATTATTGGCGTTTTCTGTAATTTTTATAGGTAGATTCAGGAAAGAAGACTAAGAAAACAGCCGAAAGGGTGGAGACAAATGGTTCAATCAAAAAACGTACGACAAAGCCGGTTGTTGTGGTTTTTTCAGCCTTTACTGGTGCATGAAAAGTGAAATATAAAGTTTTCCATGTTTACTTTTCTGTCCCAGATTTAAATTACCAGTGAATCACATCTTGTATACTCGCACACAATGGGCGGTATGCTGTTATATCACATGTCACTGCGAAAATGGCTTCACAATGTACGCGCAGGTATGGTACGTTAATTTTGTCATGACTACGAAATCACACTTGCCATGAACTTATGTGCTCCTCGGCCTACCTTTTTATACACCAAGGTAAGGTGTCAGTGAAAATAGCGCCCATACATTGGCAGCTAGAGAGATAGATAGAAGCGCTCGAGGTGCTTTTGCTTCACTGTGTTAACTCAAGTTATACGTGCGCCCACAACGGGAGCGAGAAACTGGCCACAACCTTAAAAATCAAGGAAGGGGGCTAGTCTTCATACCTTTACTCAGACACACCTGTCCCATCCTTCGAAATGGGTTTCTGGAGTTAAAGGAGGACGAGAAAATCTGCCTATGATACTGCTTTTAAGAATTGCGTATTTACTTTCCATCTTTAACCAGGAAAATCAGGGTACCAGTGGCAGGATGCTGGGAAATTTATGTATTGTATTCAATTATGTTTAGGTGGTCACTGCGAAGCTAATTTTGATTGGATTCGACGATACCATATCGGAGGAGAGGAGTTTCGATAAAACTTAGCCCCTCTAAACGGAGAACCCTACACATGCTTAGGCCTCCAGTTACACTCATCCCTCTTTCCGCATGTCACTGCAGTATGTGACAACCATCAACATGTGGGTAAAAGGCTCAATAAGAATAGGGCTAGGCGCTCGCGACAAGCTTTGGGCTACCTGAAATTCTCACAAAGCCTTTTTTTGTTTAGTTTCGATTCTACAATTACGTCACATAAACGTCTTTTTGATACTGAACTCAATTTATTACCTGGTCTCCGTCGGCCACCTTCCAGACCAACCCGGCGACAGCGCACTCCATGATCAAAAGTACGAACATAGCGATGAAGTACTGGAAATTGTAGAAAAGTCATTACAAAGGGTCAGAAGTTTTACGAAAATAGCTGTAATCTACAGATGTGTTGGCTATTGTAGTTGTGTTTACTTTTCGTATTGCCATTGATCTGAGAAGGTACTAATCATAACCCGACACGATTGCGAGTAATAAAGTGTGAAATGAGGTAAAGTCAAAACGTAGTTAAGTAACTTACACTAGAGGCCCACACGAAGAATCGTCATATCCCTGGATACATTTCATATAAATGGAAACATTATTGGAATTTTATTTCTCAGCTTGGAGACGCACGCCTCCATGTATCCACGTTGAACAGTTTTAAACTCAACAACATTTTAAGTGCTGAACAGAATAGACACCTCGGAAAGCATGTTGTTAGTTTCGTTGTCTTATAGATTTAGTAGACACATGTAAGCTTCGCAATTAAGAAAACACATTAGAAACTTAGAACTAGCATGAAACTCGGACTTCAAAATGTGCTAACTTTTAAAATATGGCATTTATAAGAGTTTTCAGCGAACAACTGCAACATTATATTGATACGCAACAGCCGGCACAGCCTGTCTGGAAGAAAGAGAAAGACGACGTTGGTGGCTGGTTGTTGATGAACTGTCGCCATCTTGTTCGCCGAGCACAGTGCATCGTATTTAATTTAATAAATATGTTACCCGTAACAATATTGGTGGAGGTGGACGACTCCCGTGCCTCGATGGAGACGCGCAGCGGTCGCAACACCGGGGACTCTGCGGCTACTTCAACTGTCAGTGCCTCATCCCCACCGGTCTCTCGATCCGAGTCGACAACCTACGTCACCCTGCCACCCCTGCGGGATCCTGGAACTTTCTCCGCTGACGGTACCATCGACGTTGACTCCTGGCTGCACCGGTACGAGCGAGTCAGTGCTACCCACCGCTGGGATCCCACGCTCATGCTCGCCAATGTTGTGTTCTACCTCGACGGCACGCCGCGGACATGGTTCGAAACCAACGAAGCAGAAATCACAAGCTGGGATTTTTTCAAATCGAAGATCCGTGATCTTTTCGGCGATTCATCTGGTCGTCAGCTCACTGCCAAGAAGACTCTCGCCACTCGCGCCCAGACGTCTACTGAATCGTACGTCTCATACATTCTTGACGTCTTGGCGCTTTGTAGCAAGGTTGATCAGCGCATGTCAGAAGAAGAAAAAGTTAACCATGTCCTCAAAGGGATTGCTGACGATGCCTTCAACTTGCTGGTTTTTAATAATGTCACGACCATCGACACGATCCTGACAGAATGCCGCCGTCTAGAACAGGCTAAAGCCCGCCGCGTCACCCACGGCATCACGCGCCTGCCGAACACAGCTGCTACTTCCTCTTGTGATGACTCCGTCTGCCCAGTTCCCCGATGTGACAACCTCACCCGCATCATTCATCGTGAGGTCGAGGCAGTCCAACCAGTAGCTACTCCATTTCCAATGCCTGATCCTTCACCGACCACTATCTCACTGATACAAGCCGTCGTTCGTCAGGAATTATCGAACGTCGGCCTACACCCCATTCAACCAGTCTACTCTGCCGAGCCTTTTTCTCGTCGTCCATCCGCTCCTCGATATGGTTCGAACTACTCTCGACAGCGCAATTTGTCTGAATGGCGTACACTGGACGACAAGCCCATATGCTTCAACTGCCGACGTGTCGGCCATATTGCTCGCCACTGCCGCAATCACTGGGCTCCGCCGGCACGCTATGGGCCTCCTACCCAAGCCACTTCTGACCACCAGTCATCCTCAACAGTTGATTTTGGTTCCCCTATGCCGACCACGTCCTCTGATTCTGCCGCACCTCTGACGATACCTCGCTACGCCCGCTCACCATCCCCTGCTCGCCGTCAATCTCGTTCGCCCCCACAACGCCGTCCTGCCTCTCCGACCTATTCGCAGCGCCCCCGACCGGAAAACTAGGCAGTGCAGCTTCTGGAGGTGAAGCTGCATTGACGACGACCTCTGCAAGAAATCCTCGTGTAACATTACCGACCACCCGGAATCTGTTGAACGTTACTTTAGACAATGTACCAGTGCGCGCGTTGATCGATACCGGCGCGTATGTGTCCATTGTGAGTGCTGCTCTTCGTCGCCGCCTAAAGAAAGTTGTCACACCCGTCTTGAACCGAGCCGTTCGAGTCGCCGACGGGAGAACTGCCGCAATTATCGACATGTGCTCTGCCCGTGGGACTATCGCCGATAGAAGCACTACTGTTCTTTTCACCGTTATAGAAAACTGTCCTCATGAAGTAATTCTAGGCATGGATTTTCTCACCGCTCACTCGGCCCTTATAGATTGTTCAGCCGGCTGTCTTGACCTTGAAATGCCTCTACTTTCTGATCTGACCATCCCACCCCAAAGTCGCCTTTGCTGTATTGATTTCGCACGCCTTCCGCCTAACTGTGTCACACATATCGACCTCTTCTCTACACCACCTGTACCTGACGGCGATTACATGGTGGCACCAATTCATGCCGTGATGCTTACGCATGGCGTCGCTGTTCCGCACACCATTTTTACAATCGTTGAAAACCGCACATGCCATCCTATTGTCAATTTTGCCCTCACTGCCCAAATTCTTCCACAAGGTATCTCCCTGGCCGAAATTACTGCTCTACAAGACCATTCGGTTGAACCCTTCAGAGTAGATGATTGCTGCACCTCAGACAATGAACCAACTCTATCACGTTCATCGGGCGTCGACGTTGACCACATGGTACCATCAGACCTCGCTTCTGATCAAGCGGAAGCCCTTCATTACGTCCTGGAGTCCTATGGTGACATTTTCGACTTTGCCAGCACGGCTTTAAGCCGAACGAGTGTTGTTACTCATCGCATCAATACTGGTGACGCGAGTCCCATTCACCGACGTCCATACCGTGTTTCCGCGTCCGAGCGCACAGTCATACAACAAGAAGTCGAAAAGATGCTTGCAAAAGACATAATCGAACCCTCTTGTAGCCCCTGCGCTTCTCCTGTCGTCCTGATCAGAAAGAAGGATGGAACATGGTGCTTTTGTGTAGATTATAGGCATCTCAACAAAATTACGAAGAAAGATGTTTATCCTTTGCCTAGAATCGACGATGCCTTAGACTGCCTTTACGGTGCTACGTATTTTTCCCCTATTGACCTTTGATCTGGCTATTGGCAGATCGCTGTGGATGAGATGGACCGTGAGAAGACCGCATTCGTCACTCCTGACGGGCTTTATCACTTCAAAGTTATGCCCTTTGGTCTCTGTAATGCGCCGGCCACATTCGAAAGAATGATGGACTCGTTGCTCCAAGGGTTTAAATGGTCAACCTGCTTATGTTATTTAGACGACGTTATCGTTTTCTCGCCCACATTCGACTCCCATCTCAAGCGTTTATCGGCGATTCTTGAAGTTTTTCGTCGAGCCGGACTTCAACTGAACTCGTTGAAATGCCACTTTGCTCGTCGTCAAATAACCGTACTTGGCCACATCCTTGATGCCGCAGGAGTCCGCCCGGATCCCGCGAAAATTCGCGCCGTCACAGACTTTCCTGTTCTGAAGTCAACAAAGGAGGTTCGCGGTTTTGTGGGCTTGTGCTCCTACTTTCGACGATTTCTTAAGGACTTCGCCATCATTGCACGTCCACTCACAAACCTCTTGAAGAAGGACACCCCGTTTTTCTGGGGCGCTGATCAAGCCTCATCTTTTTCCCAGCTCACGACGCTCCTTACAACACCGCCGATTTTAGCCCATTTTGATCCATCAGCTCCAACCGAGGTGCGCATTGACGCTAGTGGGCATGGCATCAGGGCAATGCTAATGCAACATCAACGCGGACATGACCGTGTTATAGCATATGCAAGCCGCCTGCTATCTACAGCCGAGCGCAACTATTCAATCACGGAACGTGAGTGTCTCGCTCTCGTGTGGGCAGTCGCCAAGTTTCGCCCATACTTATACGGGCGTCCATTCCGGGTAGTCACCGACCATCACGCGCTCTGCTGGCTGGCCTCACTCAAGGATCCCACAGGACGCCTCGCTCGTTGGTCCCTACAATTACAAGAATACACGTTCACCGTACCGTACAAAACAGGGCGGTCACACCAAGATGCTCATTGCTTATCACGCTACCCTGTGGAAGAGGCTGCCCATACTGACACCTTTCCAGACCATCTGTCTGTGATGCAGCTACTCAACCTTGGCCACGAACAACGCCTGGATGCTTCTCTGCGAACCATCATTGGCAAGCTTGAGTCAAGGCCTCGCGACGCTTCTCTACAAATGTTCCTGGTAAAAGACGGCATCCTGTATCGCCGTAACCTCGATCCATATGGCCATGACTTGCTCCCCGTCATACCAGCACATCTTCGTGCGACTGTTCTCAACCAACTTCATGACGCTCCTTCGGCGGGCCACTTGGGCGTCTCTCGCACATACGACCGTGTACGTCGTCGTTTCTTTTGGCCCGCTCTGTTCAACGCTACGTCGCCGCTTGTGAACCCTGCCAGCGCCGCAAAAAGCCATCTTCCCTACCAGCTGGATTCCTTCAGCCAATCGTCATTCCCATTGAACCTTTTTTTTGAGTTGGCCTCGACCTGCTTGGCCCATTCCCGATCTCCAGCTCAGGCAACAAATGGATCGCTGTCGCCACTGAGTATGCGACACGGTACGCTATCACACGAGCACTTCCGACGAGTTGCGCAACCGATGTGGCGGCATTTCTGGTATATATTATTTTAGTACACGGAGCTCCACGCCAGAGAGAGAGAGAGAGAGAAAACTTTATTTGCGCATAACGCGGAGCATTCCAAATGGTCGGGCCCCTATTCCAGGGCTCCGCTGGCCCTAGCCATCATCTCTTCCCGTTGGACCAGCCAGCGCTGATCAACAATGGCCGAGCTGGACAGCAGCGCCTCTCATTGTTCCTCTGTGTTGTTCATGTTGTGGTGTTCTTCATTGTGATGCGTACACTCCCACGTGATGTGAAACAGAGTTGGTGTGGCCCCACACCACGGACATATATCTTTGTATGCTGTGGGGTAGAATACATGCAGCCTGTGTAAGTTCGTGTATGTGTTTGTTTGGATTCTGCGTAATGCCACCGATTCCATTGCTGTAAGTTTCTTATGCGGTGCTAGATACACTTTTCTATTGTCCCTGTAATACTGAAGAATTGCACCAAAGTTAGGGTCTAGGGGCGTTGGATCCTCTATTGCAGTGTGCAAGGAAGCTCGGTAATTTGTGAAGCCTCGAGCCGCCTCATCCGCAAACTGGTTCCCGGTGACGCCCTCGCGCCCTGGCACCCAGATAATGGTTTGGGTGTATTCAATTGGGAAGTCCTTGTGAGCTTTGGTTAGAATTTGGAAGGCCTTCATACATATTCTACCTTTTTCGTAATTTCTACATGCAGCCTTCGAGTCTGTGATTATTGTCATTGGGGCTTTTCGCTCCCTGCCCTCCTTGATTGCCAGCGCGATCGCTATCTCCTTCGCTTCTGTGATAGAGGCTTGGGCTATGGAGGCACAACTTGTGACGTTTCCTTTTCGGTCTGTGACCACGGCCACCATGTTCTTTGCATTTGCCTGAGCTCCACGCCAACTTCTCACTGACCGGGGCCGCACCTTCCTATCAGCTGTCGTTGAAGAAATCCTGCGCTCTTGCTCTTCCAAGCACAAGTTTGCCACTTCGTACCATCCGCAAACGAACGGTCTTACGGAGAGCCTCAACCGCACCATAACCGACATGCTTTGTAAATACGTAGCGGCCGACCACCAGGACTGAGACGTTCATTTGCCATTTGTGACGTTCGCATAAAATTCGTCACGTCACCACACTGCCGGCTATTCACCATTCTATCTTCTATACGGCCGAGAACCCGCCCTACCATTTGACAACTTGCTGCCCTCGGTCACTGAGTATGCCGGCGAAGCCATCGCACGAGCCGACCACGCACGCCAACTCGCCCGCAGCCGCCTGCAGGCTTCACAGGAGCACCAAAGACAGCTCTACGATTCCCATCATCGAAACGTGCACTTTTCACCGGGTTCCCTTGTCCTCCTCTGGTCCCCCACTCGGCGTGTAGGGCTTTCTGAAAAACTGCTGTCACGCTACACTGGACCATACCGCGTCGTTCGCCAGGTGACTGACGTTACATACGAGATCGTTCCAGCCGATTCAACGTCATCATCGTCACCTTCGAGTGACATCGTGCATATAGCTCGACTCAAGCCCTATCACCCTCCTTCTACCGCATTCGAGTTGCTCAAGCACCGAGACGGTGCTTCTACCGCCGGGGGGTTATGATACGCAACAGCCGGCACAGCCTGTCTGGAAGAAAGAGAAAGACGACGTAGGTGGCTGGTTGTTGATGAACTGTCGCCATCTTGTTCGCCGAGCACAGTGCATCGTATTTAATTTCATAAATAAGTTACCCGTAACATTATCTTTACAAGAAGCCGAGAAAGTGTGGCAAGACCACGTGCTTGTTACAAACCAGGAAGAGTCGTAATTTAAAGAGTCTTATTCTTTTCTTGATAATAATCATAAAGGTGAATTAACGCAGGTGTCCACTCTTTCGCGACGAATGATGTCTCGGTGACTACTTTTTCTAATCGCGTTTTCGTCTTAGAAACAAATTATGTTTTTTCCAGCTGAGAAAAATAGCCAAAGCTCTCACAGCTCCTGCAGTAAAATGCAAGATTGGTGCCCGAGCCCGTTCTTGAAAATTTTGATCACACACAAAACACACAATTTTTAGACTGCCCACGCCATGCTAATGTTTTTCCACAGAATATCTGCATCACGAGATCGTTCTTGAAAAAAAAACATACCTCGACCGAAAATTGGGTAATTGTGCTGACCGCATCGGCTCCAAGAAATTCGCTGAGACACTGAAAAAGGCTCTCCTTCTAGTTAAGACAGTATGGTTTGAGGGTCCAAAGAATATTTCTATTCCACCTTACAATCTCTCCAAAGTTATAAAGAAAGCATAGAAAAACACGGGGAGGCCCAGTTTTAAATTATATTGTTTGTACTGAAACTTTTTACACCTGTTGCAACGTTACCCAATGTTCACAACCATCTTGCCTGTGAATAAATTTATTCACGAAAATCAGGTATTTACGTCGGTTCTGTGGCGCCCTTTGTGATGTCGAACACATTCATATTTTTTTTGATAAAGACATTAAAAGTGGCCCGTCAACACTTCTTCAGCAAGGTCAGAAAATGCTGCCGATCCGTAGTAGCTAGAGGCCCCAGGGAACACACAAATCAGGTATAGCGCAGCACGCTACCTGCAATTCACAATTAATTGTCAGTCAACTGAAAACTGCTCTCTCTTCTCTCGACAATTGATGGAGGAAGCTCTAAAGTTACTCGTCGAAGGTGTTTCATCAGCCATTTACTGATTTGAACATGGCGAGCTTGGTCGCTACAGGGGTCGCCACGGGAAGTCGGGATTTATGTACGCGCGATCACGCGGCAAGAACCGCGTATTCGAATTAAAGTAAATGAAAGTGCTCAAGATTATGACAGGCACGCATGACGTATTTTTCTTGTCAATGCCGTCCTCTGCCCCTCTGCCCAGCTCCCAGCATTTCCGTCGGGGCGAGAGGATAGAGAATGTGATTGCAGCGTGCTTTTGCAACTCCACTTGTACTGAATGGATTCCTGAACATTTTACGGCGTACAATTCGTGAGGCAACAAGCTCTTTCAGTGAATGTTTACTATGGCACAGAAACACCTTGAGAAGGGGTTTCTGGGCCCTTTTAAAGAAGAACTAACCAGATCCCTTGTGTTACGTGTTTTCCGCTATGCCAATTATTTTTATGTTTTTTGAACAACTCTTTCAGCAATGACAAAACACTGTTGCATATACTATCAGCAAAACTCTGCTCCTTGAAGGACAAAGTTTTACCTTCACCCATGGAGTGACCATGGGCAACAGCGTTTTATTTTGTTCTCTTCAACTTCTTCAGCCGACCCTAAGGTTTGCTGGCAGCGCAATCTAAGGCGTAGCAAAAGCTTGTTGCCTTACATGAGCGCAGATTTCAGATTCACGAAAGACATCATCAAGTTTAGCTTCTTCTCGGTCCTAAATAAATCCTCTCCACACGTGGCCTAAGCCAGTTTTAATAGTCAGGTTAAGCTTCAATTCTTCATTGTTCCCAGATCACTCAATCCGCTGAGCACTCTATAAAAAGTAAGCGGGAAGCGACAATGAAGACACGGGCTGCATTTCTCCTTCAGAACAGATACTTTTCTTGCTTGCCAGAGCTTTATTTGTCGCGCCCTCCTTCAGCAAAGCCCAACTGAGAAATGTTGTTTCTACGGTGTTCTAGTTTTTCAGCCATAAGGGCTTGCACCCGCGCGCATGCGCGTTTGAGGCTACGTCCTTATTTTGCGCTGCGCAGAACGTTGCCGAGCCCTATTCTGTGCGCTGTGGGTATTATATTTTGCATTTTTCCGAGCTCAGTCGGCAGTCTCAGGCTATTCATCCAACGCTACCTGCCTACGACCAGTCGTGTGTGATTAATTGTACCTAGGATCACGTAGTACCTCTAGTGTTTCCATAATTCGCGCCCTGTAGCGCTACTTCCTCCCTTCAAGTTATCGAGCTTCCGCGATGCCAAGAGGCACTGGCATACTCACGAAAGAAAACCACCTGAGGCAGAGCCATCTTCCCTTGTTTGTCTCGCACGACCGGAGCACGACCGGAGGTATAACGACCGTGTGTGTGCGTGTGTGTGCGCATGCATGGGTGTGCCTATTGTATGCCTGGTAGACGTAGGAAACGTGCGCGTGCAAATAAGGCTACATGTATATCTGGTGCGTCAGCCTTTTGGTATCCTTGTATAATTCACAAATAGGCTGACTCGCCAACGTCCAGCTAAAAAGCCGTTTGGTTGTATCAACGGACGCCGCCACAGACAAAAAATATTTTCAATTCAGTTGAATCCCTTCAGATGGCAGCAGCTGTCGCTTACTTCACGGCTGTAGCATTCTTACACCTCCACTTACTCATTCAACTTTAAACAACTGTCTATCGAAGCTATGCAGTGCTATGCTGGAATTGTTTTGCTGCGATCGAGTGTACATTTGAAAGCACATCTCGGGGCCCATTGCCCAGTAAACGCGTGGATGACGTCTTAAAACTGTTGGGACCTTTGAGAATGCTGTCTCTAAATAAGAACTTTGCAGCACCCGTCTTTCTTAATGTCAACGCCATCTCAGTGGTCGAGCGAAACGTAAAATTTCCGTCGTTCTGTTTCGTGAGGTTTTTCTCACCACAGGTTTGTGTGCTTGATTTTATTGTCATATGGTTCGATATTAGATTTTGCGATACCATTTTTTTGTCAGTACCATTGCCATCTAGTCTTTATCGCTCGAAAATTGGTGCACTTGCTAGGCCTAATCACTTCGCGAACCGGCGGTCAGCTATCTTGACTAATGAGGAAGGGAAGTTTGTCCATGATAATAGAGAAGAACGTTCCCCATTTAATTACGAACATTGTGGACATCGCAGTTTATGGCCTAATGGAGCGATGGTCATTATTTATAGGTGTGCTTGCAAAAGCTTTATACAAAAACTAAAGTATCAATCAAGAAAATAGAAACCCTTGACCCAAGCAGCGCTCTTTGAAATCTAATTATTTCAATGCCTCTCACAGAAGAGTAGAAAGGTACGGAACCAGCATCACACTTGCAAAACAATGCACTTTCAAATCACTGCATCTACCACTGATTTAGGAGAAAACAATATGTTGAAACTTTGTGCTACATCGCGTAAACTTTTTTTACAGCAAAGTACGATATTGTTGCCGCTTCCAGAGTAATATATTTCTTTATTTCTCTTTGCTTCTTTTTAGAGCTAGTGGCTGCCTTTGCTTAAACCTCTTTCTATTTCTTTGTTGTCATCTCATTTTCATGTGTGCTTTTGTCTCTGTTCATCTACTTCTTCGATTACATTTCCTTCTTTCTCTCTCTGCATTTCTTTTTCTATACTTCTCATTCTTTGACTCGCAATCCTTCTGATTCCTCGCCCTTATTTTCATCCTCTAGCATCTTCTTTATAACATTTATTTTCCGCTTTTCACCGCTTACAATGCGATACTACACTCGCCCTTTTTATGTTCTGCCAGCCTGGCTTAATAGCTGAGTGGTTAAGATGCTCGCGTTTGGAACGTGCCCACGTGCGTTCTAGTCCAGCCATCTTAAGAGGAAATATTTTTTTCTCCTGTCTTTCTGTCTGTCTTCCTTTCATCGCTATTTTCTTCACTATCACATCTCTACTTTGCTTTGTGCTCCCCTTGCCGAACGAAATGTCGCATGTGTTCTTGAAGCGAAGATCAAGAAAAGCGCAAAGAGGAAGAGGAGGATGAAGGGAGCAACTGCCGCTTCATGATAGTCGTTATTTCGGGTCATAACGTTTTACGCCAACCCATAACAGCTTCAGTGTTAAAAACAAGCATTTCTCGGGGAAACATATCTACAAAACGAGTACCCGAAGCGCATGTCACTTCTTATTTATTGCATTCGTTCGTCACATGACCAGTCCATACTATTCCAACCGGCTATTTCTTCTATAAACACGCGCATGAATATCTCGGTTTACGCCGCTATAAGTGTGACATGAGCTGTTTCTCTCAGTTTAACAGAACTGAATTCCTTTCTCAGGAAAATAAAGAATAACAGCAAATGTAATCGAGGCATTTTTCTGGACAAAAACAAGCCACATCTGTAATATATAGTTCACTATTACTATCATTATCAAGAAAAAATATAGACTTTTTATATGGGAGCGGTTGGACTCTCCTGGCTTCGTAACAAGCACGTGCTCTTGCCATATTTTCACAGTCTGTTGTAAGGTAATAAAAATACGAACTGTGGTTTTTTGGTGTGCAGGCTCTAGATGACGTAGCTTCGATAGCTAGGCGCTTTAGTCTCGATTAATTGATTTGTGCGGTTTAACGTCCCAAAACCACAATATTATTATGAGAGACGCCGTAGTAGAGGGCTCCAGAAATTCCGACCACCTGGGGTTCTTTAATGTGCACCCAAATCTGAGTACACAGGCCTACAACATTTCCGCCTCCATCGGAAATGCAGCCGCCACAGCCGGGATTTGATCCCGTGACCTGCGGCTCAGCAGCCGAGTACCTTAGCCACTTGACTACCGTGGCGGGGCGGTGCTTTCGACTCAAGATACAAGTAGCAAGTGTGCACTACGTGTCTGTATACATTCTACGTTTCAGACGCGTTGTTTGAACATGCCTTCTGAATGCATAACTCATTTCCATTTTTGATAGCGGTGATGATCTAGTGGTTTTACGTTGAACCATTTCAGAGTTTCGATATGTTTATGGAGGACGGCACTTTTTCTTTGTCTTACCGTGAGAAGCATGCAAGGGCTGTCGATGGCAGCGGCGCAGCAACCCATGAAGCCAAGGACAAGTAGCAGCACACCCACGGCCATGACCACGTAGCAGGCATTGTAATAGTTGGACAGTGGGAGATTATCCTGGTACACCCAGAAGTCTGGGTCTGACCGGATCCAGATGCCGACAGACAGTACACCCAGGCCTAGAATCTGCGTAGACACCTTGCCATTAGCAAGTTTACCAAGACTACCATGTGGCGCAACAACATAACAAGGCCGCAAGTGCAAGGCAAGATTTCTCTCCTAGGCCGTTTGTATACTGTGCCCTCCCAATATGAAATACACGTAGGCTACTTTCACCTAGCTCTCGCAGCGAGTGCGAGATTAACACCAAAGGGAACCTGGCCAGTGGCCAACCATTGGTTAAGGGTCGGCAGCCAGTCGGTGGCCAGTTTAGTCGGTGGAACAACCGAAAAAAGTGGTTGGCCCATGACTGGCCAATGACCATTTCGGCAATAGGTCGGCCAGCGTGCTTGGCCCGACATCGTAGGTTTACCATTTGCCAACGCCACATGGCCAGGTCGGCTGTAAGTTGGCCACCGTCTTGGCCTGACGTCGTTTATTTATCATCAGCCAACGCCATTTGGTTATGTCGGCAGTAGGTCAGCCAGTGTGCTTGGCCCGACGTCGCAGGTATATCTTGGGCTGACCTCTCTTTAGATCGGTGAAAAATGCAAGCGAAGGTGATCACGCTTGTCAATTAGCTAGTCGGCTAAGCATGAACGCGCGTCTATATTGCGTTTTCTTTTTTTGGAAATAATTGATTTATTTGTGGGGATTAACGTCCCAAAAGCACCATATGATTATGCAAGACGCCGTAGTGAAGGGTTCCGGAAATTTTGACCACCTGGGGTTCTTTAACGTACACCCGAATCTGAGCACACGGGCCTAAATTTCCGTCTCCCTCAGAAATGCAGCCGCCGCCGCCGGGATTCGATCCGGCGACCTGCGGGTCAGAAGCCGAGTACCTTAGCCACTAGACTTTTTTTTTAAATATGGGCAGTGACTTAAGTTTAATTTAGGCGTATTTACATTTATGTGCACAGAAAGGCCGTCTATTAGATGCAATATTCTAGCTAAAATTTATTCTTACACATGAATTTTAAGAAAGTGCACCAAGAAAAGGTAAAATAATTGTTCCCAACCTACTAATTTATTTTTTGCATTTTTAAGTACGCTTTTACGGCGTAGATAAATATACGCATCTGTAGAATAGTAGTGGCGGCTGCAACCACTTCCGACTTAAAGGTTGAATCTCGTCATCTCCAGTTTCAAAACTGTTGGCGTTTTTGTACCAGTGTAGGGGGCTGTAAATCAAATTCACGTTGCCGTATCAGCAGCGATGCCCATCCGTTGAAGAAGTGCACTGCCGTAACCTAAAAGTGCTGCCTTTGTGAAGGAAATCATGTGGCCGATTACTGGAACTGCACCGTCAGACCCAATGACATCCAGCTGCTAGAAATTATAAAAAGACGTCGTTGCTCGTTGCGAGAAGTCATAACAGTTGTGAATGATAGCGCCTTTGGGTATGCCGGGGTCATTTCGAGGCACAAGTCACTAAGTGAGACGAAGTTTTTGAATTTTGATGAATCAGCAGTAGGAAATACAATATTTGTGATCTGCTTCTTTAAACTGCGCAGCAAATGTCTCCATAAAGGGTTTACCATATTTTCCGAACTCACGCTAAGTTATTACCTACAGGCATTTTAAACGGTTTACTGCAGTATCATTAAAGTACTCTGCCCACGAATGTCATTATTGCAACGGACGCGTCACAATCAGATGAAAAATGAGGCGTTGGAATATATTGTCCTGTACTTGATTGGTCATTTTCACTTCGCTTACCAAATTTTTTTTCTCTCTTTCTGGCTGAATTTATGGCAATAATGTTACCTTCTCATAAAGTAAATACTTCCATTCCAGTCGTAGCAATAACTGACTCAATATTTGTGGGCTCTTTTCTGTCCCCTTCCAGTAGCTTACCCATTCTGAAACTTTTTAATTCATTGGTTCCCTGGGACCTCCGAAGTTTCCATTTATTCTGGGCACCAGAGCACAAACGCTTGTGTGTGTTTAGAATAAGCGTTCAACAATTTAGAATACTCAGTTCTAGTATGCGAGAGCTTGTTCAATAAAATGACCGATTCTCTTGCGAAGACATCGCTTTCGGCACCGATTATTCCTATTTTCTCACCTGCGGTACACAATAAGGTGGCGTGATTTCACACGCTTAAAATCAGGCAAAATTTACCGGACGCTCCACTGTCGGCTTCTCCAGAGTACAACCACATGTTATTTGCCTGGCGCAGTCAACTTTCTAATTCAAGCATGGTGTAAGTTGTCATCACAAGATTTTGTTGCCATGTTACCTCGGTTAATTTTTACTTGCATAGAACTGGTTTACTGAACTCCCCTATGTGCATTTACTGCAATCAAGAGGAAACGATCAGTCGTCTTTTATTATATTGTTGCCGTTTCCACTTATTGAGACAAGGCATAATAGCACCACCTTTTCGAAAACTGGGCTAGCAATTATAAGAACCTGCTCTTATTTCTTATGAAGCCTCTACACTGGGGTACAGCCACAGGGATGTTTGTTTCACCGTTCACGAATACATCACTGTGGCCAAACAATTTTCTTGCTTTATTGTGGCTCACTATTTTTTTATTTTTTTTTGCTTGCGATTGATGATTGAAAGCATAAATTAATAACCAGCGTTTTTAGCAATGAAGCAATGCAGAAAGTATCCGGTGAATTCACCTTTTAATTGGACAATCACCTTCTTTGAGTACGAGCATTGTGCAGATGAAAGCAACCACAACCACTTGGACGGCTGATTAAACACGAGACAACGCGCGAACAGCGTGGTTTCAAGTTTTGTGGATATGTATGCCCCAATTCTTTGTAAAGTGAGCATTAGGACGACAAAGAAAGTGCAATTTGGCGTTTTCTGAAAGGTGCTAAGCATTCGTGACCTCATAAGAAGCTCTCCCGCCTGCCCTTATACGCAATCCCAAGCAGCAATCGTGGGAGGCTTAGAGGTGTAATGTTTAAGCAATGAAATGTAGCGAAATCATTGTTACAAAAAAGGGTACAGTGTTCTGACCATGATTTCATTCTTTTTGCTGTTAATCGGAGGTGCAAGCTTGGTTGTATAACGCTCTGACTGAATACAGAACCCCAATTGATTGAATTACAGTTTGATTACAGATACCCTGACACCAACCCCATGGGGTGTTCTAAAGAGAAGCACAGTATTTGTGTCGCCGTATCTGAGTACAATGCTACACTACTCGAGCTATCCGCAAGGTTCATAGGCTGTCGCGTCACCTAGTGGAATTCTGGAGCGTCCTCTCAAGGATGATGAGTAGACAGACGCTCCCAATGATCACTTGTTCGGCAGTGCTAGCCGCAGTGTTAGCGCGTCATCAAGAAACGAGCACGAACCACTTTGCATGTTTCGTGGATCAGTGAATATATCGTACTATCCGTGACACGATAAATCTGATTCGTTTTTGCGAGACGCGAAATTTTCGTGAAATCACGGCGTGGCGACTCACACTTTCAATTACAGCCAAAAATCATATCAGCTTAACGTAGGTATTAGGTGTAACGTAGGTATTAGGCTTGCGGCTTAGGTAGTGGACATGCTGGTTGGCCATGTGAGTAGACAAGGTTGACGAAGAGCGATCGCTACCCGCAATGCTAGTTGGCTCTTGTGGTAGTAAAACCTCTGTTCAGTTGTCGTGGCTCCTGCATTTAAAGCACCCTCGTTTGAATTGGTAAAGGTGTTGGGTACACCTGGTCTACCTCCTGGAACTGTTGGAAGTGCGCAGCCGGACACTCCTGCAACCTGTCCAGATGGCTGATTCGGGACTGTCTCGGGGCACCCACAATCCCACACCAACGCCTGTTCTCTGCCCTGGCGCACTCCGGCAGCGTGATCCTCCCACATCCAATAGTACAAATGAGCACGACGCGGAAGACTGGCTTGCCAGGTATGCGCTGATAGTGCCTTGCAATAAGTTAGACACCAGTGACAAGCTCGCAAGCCTAAACTTCTACTTAACCAACATTGAAAGACCAAACTCTGGTACAAGAACCACCAAAGCGATTGCACCACATGGTCGGATTTCACAATGTTCGTGGAGGTCTTTGGACACCCTGCTGTGCGCCGGCTTTGAGCTGAACAGCACTTGCGTGGCAGATTCCGAAGACAGGATGAAACATTCACAAGCTAATTTGAGGATGCGTTCTCTCTCTCTCTCTCTCTCTCTCTCTGCAAGCTTATCTACTCATCCCTGGGCGAAGCAGGCAAGATCAAGCTCATCCTGATAGGCATTATTGACGATGCAATCAAGGTGCTTGCTGCACCTGAATTCATCTGCACTTGGATGTCATCTGACCTTGCCAGAGTTAGGAAGAGGTGCGCAGGCAGCGCACTTTCAAACTTTGCGCTACTCAAGGTACCACAAAGATTTCGTCTATGGACTTACGCCGTGACAGCACGGATCATACTGCTTTGTTTCCACTGATCAAGCAGTTCATTCGTGAGCAAGTCACAAGGCAATTATACATCATATCCACCACATCACAGCCGTTGGCGTCCTTGACGCTTTCTCTTCGTCGAGCCATCGAGAAACTAGTTGCCGAAGCATCGCCCTCGAGTTCGACTTCGTTGCCTGCTGCTGCCCCACTCACCTACGCTGTCCTCGCTCGAGCGTGTGCTCCACCGCCCCCTGCCACCTACCATGCTATTGATTCAGTTTATACGCCTCAGCCACTAACGACACTTTCACCTTCAGCTTCATATTCAGCCAACTATGCCCCTGCCTTACACCGATGGCGGACGCGGGATGATCGGCCCATACGTTTCTGTTGTGACATTACCGGTCAAGTCGCTCACCACGGCCACCGTCGCACTTTACCTCTTCATGACAGTACAGGGATCTCAAACTATGTTCAGTCTTGACCGTCATACGCCACGGGCACCAACTACGTTCACGCTCAATCTTACTCGTTCCTGCTAATCCTCCTCTGGACCCAACTAGCAGTCGCCGACCATGCGAATCACGCCGGTCAACTTCTCGTCGCCGATACATTTCCCCAACGATACGTCAAGGTAGCCCGCCACGAGAAGAAAACTGACAGCCGAATTTCTGGAGGCAAGAGCTGCGTTACTGTCGAACACTTCAAGACCTAATCATTGTCCTCCGAACGAAGTTGAATCCTCTGTAGATGGCATCAATCTAGGTGCCCTTGTCGACACTGGAGCTGCTGTGTATGTTATTAGCGAAAAACTATGCCGAAATTCAAACAAGGGGACCAATAACCTTACCGGTATTTGTTTGCGAACGGCTACGTCCCACGACATTCCGCCATTGCTATTTTGCATCGAGCGAGTCGTCATTCAAGGTGTCATGTGTGTCGTCGAAGCCTTCGTCCTAATGCGTTCCTCGCATGGCTTTATCCTTGGATAGAACTTCCTATCGTCAAATTTTGCTTCAGTAGATTGCGCCCATTCTGAACTAACATATTCTGTGTCGTGCTTCAACCCTGCAAGTATTTGCAGCCTTGGACGTTACTATCGCGCTGTTCTCCACCACTCTCATTCCCCTGTTGCGACAGCACCTGTTCTGTTTATGCCATCGGCCAGTACCGCACGCCGTCAGGACGTCTTTCATCCATTCACCATCATCGCTTTCTACAACGGCTATTCTGATATGTACGCGTCTAATCCTTAGGCTTGTGCTTTATTAGTACTCTGCAGGGAATGTCTCATAGGCTACAAAGCTTTCGACTGCGATCTCCCCACTGCGATGTCGGACCCGGCAGTGTCAGTTCTGATTTGTGCTGTCACACCACCTACCACAGCCGATCAACATGTAGACGCTTTCTGCAATGACATTATTCCAGAGCTCACGAGTAACCAACACGTAAAATCATTGCTCTTATAGAGCATTTTCGTGCTTCGTTCGATTGCGATCAGCCAATTTTAGGCCGAATGTCCACAGGCGTTCACACGCTATTGACACCGACCAGCAAGCTCCACTACCACAGCGTCCATACCCTGTGCCTTCTGCTGAACACCGTGTCATTAACCAACACGTGGACGACATGATGAAGCGTGGCATCATCGAGCCATTCAACAATCTCTGAGCTTCACCGGTAGTTTTCGTTAACAAAAAAAGAACGGGTTAATCGGGTTCTGCGTGGACTACCGCAAGCTTAACAAAATTACGCGTGAAGACGTGTACCCTCTATTATTGATGCACTACAGCCTTGCTGAAGGACTGTCGCATCATGCATCGCCCTACCATGAGTTATAAACCCGAAACTAATGGGACAACGGAGAATTTACCCTTGGCGACATGTTGTCCATGTACGCTTCATCTGACCACACCGATTGGGACAGCATACTACCTTTCGTCATGTACGCATACAACATGTCAACGCAAAGCGCCACCGGATTCTCACCTTTCTTTCTTCTTTATGGACATGAACCTTCTTCCACAGTGGGCACAATCCACGCGTACTAGCCTGACTCTTCCGAGTTCTCAACCGTTTCAAGAGCAGGTGCACATGCCGAAGAATGTCACCAGCTTGCTCGTTCGTTCACATCGCACGACCAAAGTTGTCAGAAGCATCGCCACGACGAATCTACTACTGCGAAAGACGTTGAGACCAGTTCACTAGTTTAATGGGGTCTTCTACTCCTACAAGACTCTTCCGCAAGCTACCTTCGAAGTACTGCGGCCCTTTTCGAATTCTGCAGCAGACTTCTCCTGTCAATCACCTCGTGGAGCCATTCTACACGTCTACGGAGAAGCGTCGCCGCCAACAAGTAATTATGCACGTTTCTATGATCTTCTTGTGTGCTCCACCCCTTAATTCGCCAGGATTTCTCCCTTATTGCTCGGGAGTGAGTGTAATGTAGGTAGTGGACATGCAGTTTAAACAAATGACATGCTGGTTGGCCAAGGGTGTAGACAAGCACGGCGAAGAGCGACCGCTATCAGCGTTGCTAGTTGGGCATTGCGGTTGTAAAACCTGCAGCCGGTTGTCGCCCCTTCTGCATTTAAAGCACCCTCGTTTAAATGGTTTTGAAAATTCCCTCGTCAATACAACACCAGTCTGCCATAGACAAGGCATCGAGAGTTTCGAATTATACGCATGAAGAATGAAGTAAACACCAGCCACATTCTCGCCCCACGCACCGTTTCTTCCGACGTCCCAAAGGGCAGTGTTCACTGTTACGAGTCTCGTCTTGAAAGATATTGTGGCAGCCGATCCCCGCATTCGCATGGAGAACACTTAAGCCGACCCTTATTTATTGTTCAATTCAATTACCAACAACTTACCTCAATTACCAATGAATGCCTTCACTCGCAGTCTAATACACCTCGAAAGAAATTGTTCAAAAGCGCAGTATATTTAAAAAACTCAAAAATTTTCAAGAATTGCAGAAAGCACAGTTGTAAAGCAGGCACTAAAGTGAGCAATAAACAAATAAAAAAACGTTTGCCTGGGGAGCCCCTATATAGCAGGCAAACATTGCATGCTGTTTATCTGAAACAGCATGACTATACCTATTTTTCCAAGTCGCACTCAAAAAGCACGCGTTTTAATGCTAATGCAAAACGGAAGTATGACAGAATTTCAATGCGCCGAAGCTTTAGATGGTGCTCATTTTTCAGTAATATTTTTCGGTCATCTTTTTTCCCTACACGCTTACACTTGCTTCATTACAAACTCCCAGGACTTCCTTCTTCTGGTTGCTCACGATTATTGCTACCCCGCTTTGTTTCAAAAGCTCTGCAACCATGCTCATATACCTTTAGTCGGCTTAATCAAGCTGTACAGAAATAATTATTCTCTTTGAAAATTGTTTCATTTTTTAGTTTTGTAAACGAAAACAGCAATACGTAGGTCACAAGTATACACAAGACAAAAAAAAGCGCTGTTCCCATGCCTTTTTTTTCTTTGCTATCGTGTGTCTGACAGAGTTTCTTTATTTTATTTCATAATGTAATTATGTTGCACAATCTCAAGCAAGCTTCCTTTTTAAAATTCTCTTGAGTTTTCAAATCGCACGGTAAACCGTTTTGTTTATCTTTATTTTACATAGAAGCTTTGTCAGCGAGAACAGTTGTTTTACATAATACTTGGCGATCGTATGTCGACAAAGGAACCATAACATACAGCGTATTTGAATGTGTCCAATAATTGTATAACTGGTAGGTTTTAGCGCCCCAAAATCATGACATCATTATGACAGACGCCATAGTGGAGGGCTTCAGAAATTTCTACCACTTGGGCTTTTTTTTTACGTGTGATTAAGCCTAAGCACACGGGCCTCAAGCATGTTCACCACCGTCCAAAACGCAGCCGCCGTGGTGGAATCATAAGCCGTGACCTGAGGGTCAGCTGTCAAGCCCTATGACCACTAAACCACTGGAAGGGGCGTCCAGAAATCGAAACCAAAAAAAACTTGGACACTTCACCTTCACCACCAACAGAAGAACGCGATGGCGAAGTCGTGCACCGCCTGCATCGCCTTCGGGAGTTCTAGCCTTGCTTTTGTTCTCAGTACATAGATGCATCAATCATTCTGGAATACCTACTGCAAGTACAGTTGCGAAGTGTGCATCACACCATAATTCTCCAGTCTGCGAATCAGCGTGGCGCGGCGGCTGCGCTTTAGATGGGGAGGAAAATGTTCGAGGCCCGTGTACTTAATTCTAAGTGAACGTCAACAAACCTCATGTAGTCCGAATTTGCGGAGCCCTCCACTAGGCATCTCTCATGTACCAGATAGGAATTTCGGGATGCTATGCTCCAACAAATAAACTTTAAGAAAAAATTTGCGAATCAGTGAAGAGCTCATTGCGCGTCCATATGACAACACGTGAGCTTACGAAGCTACTTACTTTGTTCAGGCTTTTGCAGAGGTACAAAAAATTCGGGACGCTTAAGCTTCGCCTTTAGGAGTTGAATACCATAGCAATATCCTGTTCCTAGTGCGTACTTCAACCACTACGTGCACACGTTTGATTGTATGACGCGAATCGAGAAGTTTAAATTTTGGGTTACTACTACAATGAAATCCATAAAGATCAATGTGGCTTGTGTTGGTGAAGCTTTCGCATATGGCTGCATTCTGTGAAATGGGCAGCATGCTTTAAAAAAGCTCGGCCAGTGATGTGCTTGAAATTTTTTTGTAAATGTTTGTACACCTTGAAGTATAAAACTGCAACTGCATTCATATGTCATGCAACAGCACGAAAGGATATCAAATCAGAAAATGCAGGATTTTGCATAGCTAGATGTCCGATAATGCAACGTCATGCAAACGTCAATGAACCTATTGCGTAGTCTGGGAACAGTAACTTGTGCGCCACTGCCTTTTTTGACAGCTGGCCGGTTTAAAACCACGAAGTCGTCATTATAATCAATTGTTCTGACGCCTGATGGCAACGCACGCTTGAACAATGGAATAATGCTGCAATATATTATTGTTATTGTGAAACTTGTATCCAGGACTTGTGGTTTGTAAAGTATGAATGTTATTTTTACTTCAATTATACACTTCTGCAACGTAATATCACTTGTGGTAAGAAGATTCCTCTCACTACATGGCATTCATGTGGCGGTTTTTTGACAGTTGAAAGCAATGACATAGCTTTGTGGTACATCAGCTGCTTGCCGCGCAGCAGTCCGGGTTTGATTCTTACGTTACCGAAGATATCAGCATTTATTTTATTTCCATCTTTTTCGATATCACGTTGACGGCTGGTTTCTCGCTCGCGACCAACGATGCCAATGCCAACACCAACTCGGTAATTTCTGCGGAACAAGCTCTTAAATGCTATCGCGTTAAGGAAGGAAAATAGGAGGAAAAGAACAGCAAGGAGGGTAACCAGTCTCTAGGTAGCTGGTTCGCTACCCTGCACATGGGAGGGAGATGAGGGAGATGAAAGATAGAGAGAAGAGAGGGAAGAGATAAACACGGCACATTGAGCGGCACACGCGTGCCCACTCAGTCATAGCTATCACGACTTACCACCATTTTAGCACACCTTACCAAAATATCTGGTGGGTCCTGCTGAGTTCATAATTGACCCATTGTGCAGTTTAAGCAGTTTTTGAGCAGCACTAATGCCTCATATTATGCTCTAATGAAGGGATATGATGGTGTGTCGCGTAGCTGAGGCTAAAATGATAGCGTTTGAACACTATTTTATGTCAGTTCATGGTATTGTTCTGCGGTTGGTAAAGCTTTGACTATTTGATTAAATGGATACATGCTATATCGGGAAAGCCTGCAACCAAGATGTTGCTTCAAGAAGTTGAGCGCCGTACAGGACGCCAACGTTTTCGTTATTCCTGCATAGACCGACCCAATCGAGTGATGCTTCTAACGATAGCCAGAAATTATGGGGTTATCAATTATTTATTTATTTATAAGTACTTATAGACCCCTATATAATAGATAATAAAAACTATAAGGCTACTAAATTTCTTGCACTCATATAGGGAGTAGTAAGCTGTAGGTCGTTGTAAATTCTAAAATAATACCCTCTAAAATCATCATTATACCAGTCTAAAATATCACGTTATCTTACTTTGGAGTAGTGTGATACAAAATTCTAGGTACCGATGTGACTTTGGTGAACGATGTTGTAATATTTTATTGTTGATGTGTTGGTATGTCGGTGCTGCTTATAATTTGGCTTATACCCTCAAAACAGCAAGCGGGTTTTTTTCATGGTGACATGTATATTATCGTTCAGTAAAATGAATAATTATCAGGCTAAGTATATATTGTGATTCGAATGGTTCACTCGATACGGTAGACAAACAACACATGTGCTCAAAAACATCGTTTTTTTAATCGCAAGGTATCTAGCTATTTAACGTATTTACTGACTTTGTTTAGAAGAAAAATTTGGTTCCTCATTGTATGTGTGACATGACTCTTTCTAATGCTGCCGTCAACGAAAAGGCGGTGCAAGATTGTCAACAATAACGTAAGCCTAACATGGCCCGAACAACGGTTCTCTACTACATTTGAACTTCATAACACCTGAAGAACTTACCCAGACGAGTAGATTGCAAGTGATGAGAATGTACTTGACACAAGCGACCCCTTCATCCATGGCTGCTCAGTTTGATGGGTGCACGGTGCAGCTCAAATTTCACACCACAAAATAGATGCCCACACACCAGATTGTCTTCGCGGAGAGCGGCGCTGGGCGAGGAATGTAGATTACGCTGGGGCGGTGGCCCGTGCAACGCCAGTCCACAGGTGAGCAAGCCCCAACGTTTGAGAATGCTTTCCGTTAGAACTGACTAGGCCGTTATCGCTGACAGCGAAATGCGGTGTCCGGCGGCGAGGGTAACGTGCGTATACATAGGGGAAGAACCGAGAGGGAAGGACAGCATCAAAGGGGACTTCCTCCTCGTCTCGAGCAGAGTTTATGGCAAGCAAGCGGCGACCCTTACTCACGCCGTGTTCGCTATCTCGAAGCCGGGGCTGAAGTCCACCGCTTCGGCGAGCGCTGCAGCCGCTTGTACGTGCCAGGCTGAGTGCGTGTCTGTATCTGTAGGCGTCAGTGTTTGCCTCCTGTTACAAAACAGACGGAGGGGCACAAAGAAAATAAGAATGGTGGCTGCTGACGGATCGTATGGGGGGGATTACGCAGGCACTGCTAAGCCCTCGGGAGGCGTGTTTCAAACTTTGTGGACGCA
The DNA here is from genome assembly GCF_043290135.1 of Rhipicephalus microplus. Taxonomy (NCBI): domain Eukaryota; kingdom Metazoa; phylum Arthropoda; class Arachnida; order Ixodida; family Ixodidae; genus Rhipicephalus; species Rhipicephalus microplus. The sequence continues at coordinate 66,496,485 of NC_134701.1, forward strand.
ACGAAGTGAGATGTACGGAGGGAAACTTGAATCGCTATAAGAAAGGTCGCCTCAACCAGTGTTTCTCTCAACAAAATTATTAGCGCTATTTTTTTCCGTAAACAACAATGAAATTTGAAAAGCAGACAAGCTTTAGTAACATTACCTCATCCACCAAAATGTATCGATTCCTGATCCACAACAAACGTTGTCCTGACCTAATAATAATATTAGTACGATATCAAAGATCAGGTGAGCCACAGTGTTCCTTTACTTATTGAAAATAAGTTTCACACCTCAATGAGAAAAGTAGCAATAACTCATCTATATAAGAATTACGTCACAACTCATTCATGCTCGATGCATCGCCATCAATCGAATAATTTGAAGCAGATTCACAAGGCCAAATAAAGTAAAAGTACAAGCATGTATAGCGCGTCTAGTGACACACGAAAGAGAACTACGCTGGATTTCTTCAACTTTCTCCCCGGATCCTTAGTTTTCTTGACGTAACACAGCTCTTCTCACTTCAGTTTCTCATCGTAGACGTAGCTGGCACACTTCGCAGACATTTTGCACCAATTTTATTCTTAACAAAATCAGGAGATAAACTTTGTCAATCATCCTGAAATCAACGATTTCCGTCACTTAGTTGTAGTGCTTAACATGCATGTCATAAAATATCCAATCAAGAAAACAATCGTTTTATTTTTTAAAAGTTTACTGAGTATACGTTATTGAAACGCTGAACAAACGTTAGGTCTCCGCAGAATAATTATGACAGCTTGGCAGCGAAACAGCGGGGTTTCCGCTGCAGCATGTACAACACGTACAGAGACTGTACAATTGTTTACTGAATACGACGAAGTGTACTATGCGCTTTCGTGTTAATTTGTACTTTTCCAAAACATCTTTTTCTTTCACGGTAAGAATACACTCGGATTCTTTTGGTTTCTAGATCTGGAATTGTGTTTTAGCGTCATAGAATGAAGCCATGCTCAGATCAGTACGGGGTTTCCGAAACCGAATATACGAATTTATGGTGTGGTGTTACATACAATCATAACGCCTTCTTTAAAGTCATGAATGGATAAAAACTGCATAAGATATTGGATTTCCACTGATTTCATATTCTTATCAGGTTCAATACTGCCACTTTGGAAATTGTGACATCCAATGAGCGTGGTAGTCAGTCGCAATGGCGTTGCAACGACCACGGCGCTCAGCAGCTGACTCCTACGACGCGGTATCAATCCAGCCGTGGCGACCGTGTTTCAGCGATGAAGATTTGCTAGAGGCACGTGCATTTGAATTTAGGTGCCCGTTAGAGAACTACGGGGACCAAAATTTACTATAACCCTCCCGTATGGCAATCCTCACAATCATAACATGGTTGCAAGCCGTAACTAGCAGCAATTATTATTACTATTAGTAGACGTAGTTGAACTCTGTGAAGCGATGCCCTCTTGCAACACCTATTTAAATTTTTTTATAACTGATCATCTTGTACAAACTGTTCAGAAGCAAGACGTTAATGGCCTCGAGCAACGAACAAGCATTGCGCTGAATCATCACAACACGGCAAGTACACAGAGTGCACACCCATTCTGTTTTCAACTAGACAATATGAATGGCGTGAAGCACATTTTGCAAACACTCTCAAATTATGACAGGTATATTGCCACTGTCCCTAAAAAGGAAGGTATATAACAGCTGTATCTTGCCGGTACTTAGCTACGAAGCAAAAACCTGGAGGCTTACAAAGAGGGTTCAGCTTAAATTGAGGGCGATACAGTAAGCGATGAAAAGAAAATGATATGTGTAACCTTAAGAGACAGGAAGAGAGCAAAGTGCGTTAGGGAACAAACTGGGGTTGAAATCAAGAAGAAAAGAACATGGGCCGAGCATGTAGCGCGTAGGCAGTATAACCACTGGTCATTAAGGATAACTGACTGCATTCCCAGAGACGGCAGGTTGGTTAGGGGAGAGAGAAAGTTAGGTTGGCAGATGAGAATAGGAAGTTTGCGGGTATTAAGTGGCAGCAGCAAGCACAGGACCCAGTTGACCAGCGAAACATGGGAGAGACCTTTGTCCTGAAATTGGTGTAATCAGGAGGATGATGATGGTGGTGGTAGTGGTGGTGATGATGACGACGACGATGATGATAATGATGATGATGATTTCATCTGGTTCTATTGGAGGGCTCTCAGACCCTTCGTAACCATGTACAATCCTAATTACGGGCTAAGTAAGATGGTCACGCATATGCACTCAAACAGGAGTGTGTGAAAGCATTGAAGCATTGCTGAAGAAGAAGTTATGAGCTTGTAGAATGATGTCGAGCAAATTTTGCAGCCTTTAAGTGTAATGCGAACCGCAAATATTCCTCCCAGTCCTATAAATATGAGCTTTCATATGCTAGAATAGGTATTCAAAGTGGAAGTGGGTGAAAACGCGCCTGCGTCTAACTTCTGAATATAGGCATATGCGCACTGTGTTTACTCTAAGGTCATTATTCAGACTTATTTAACTAAGTGGGAAATTTGACAAAGCTCATCATGGGCCACTTTGGCATTACTGATAGCTGCTATGATTTGTTAGCGAGAACACGGAGAACGAAAACGTCTGAAGAAGTGTATTAGATAGAAAACGCTTGCGTGAATGCGATACAGCCCTTCCAAGTGCGACCGATCGATGCCCTCCTGCTTACAGTGGCGCCTATTGTGGGCAGTTTTGTTTCCAAATGAAACTTTCGCAGGAGTTTTATGACCAGAAGAAAAGTATTAAAGTACCATGCTAGTGGTGAGGTCGAGGAATTGTCTGAACGAGGCCGCTTATATACTGGAATCAGTTCAGGCAAAACTGAGTCCCTCGACGCTGACCCCTGAGTTGGCGGAAGGAGATACCTTCGGGTATCTGGACTTGCGGCTAAGCTTCCAGGGTTCTTATGTGTGCTGGAAGCACGAGCCGCGTGCAAGTAAACCTTTGCTTCCCTTCTCTTTGAGTCACTCAAAACTTGTGAAAAAGGAGTAGCAAGCACATGCCTAAAGAATGTTTTGCAGAAGTCTTGCCATCATTTGGTACAACAAAGCTTCCAAGCCCAACTTGGTTGTCTTCAGCAGACTGGGTATCTAGAGTGCATCACTAGGTCAGTGGCTAAATCTCTATGGAAATCAGTCAATAAGTCGCAAAAGGAGCAAGAGCTGCAACACGTTTTGGATGAAAAGAAGAAGTTTCGCAGGACTGTGGCGATACTATACTTTTACGACGTCTCCCATTGTCTAAAAAAGATCGGGGGCTGTGTCGAAGTGAAAGAGGTTTTCACAGCACCCGAAAAGTTGTCGTCTCTTAGCGAAATAGAAAATTGTGAAGCAAACAGGTGCGTGCATGACTAACCACAGATACAAATTTGTGAATTGTCTTTTAAAAATGGTGTACGTAATTCCACTCACATGTGAAAAGAAATACGTAGGCCAGACGGGCAGGTGCCTAAACAAAAGACTGCGGAAGCACTACAACAATGTGTGCAACTCGGTACAAGGTCACCTAGGCTTGCATTGTCGAGATTGCGGATGCCAGCCAGACTGCCGTAAAACTAGGCGGTAGCTAAGCACGATAATCAGTTTACGCGCGAAATAATTCAGGCATCCGAGATTATCCGCCTTGAAGATGGCTGCGTTAGTATGGCTTCTTTGGCACTGACGCAGAAAAAAATGATGTATTTTAACCCATAATGCAATATGTGTGATAGATGCGTGTTACCTTGGCATGACTGGTGTTTGGATTGTACTGTATAAAAAACTTTTTGTAATTCATTTTTTAAAGCGTTTTTGTAACCATGAAACGCGATTGCATAAAAGCATTATATGTCTGTCTAGTAAAGTCATTTAAAAGTTTGCGCTTGTGTCCGTCTAGTCCTTCATCCCAAGTTTCGTCATTTCAGCAGTGTGCAATAAGGTAAAAATGTTTAGTTACCGATTCGCCCAAGCATGTACCATTCAAAGAGAAACTTTGCATTAAGCCAAGATCAGCCAAAGGCTTTTATTTCAAGGTATGATTACATCATCATCATCAGCCTGACCCCGTCCACTTTCGGACAAAGGCCTCTCCCATGTTCCGCCAGTTAACTCGGTCCTGTGCTTTCTGCTGGCAATTTATACACGCAAACTTCTTAATCTCATTTGCCCACCTAACTTCCTGTCTCCTCCTAACCCACTCGCCTTCTCTGGGAGTCTAGTTAGTTACCCGCGGTTATCCTGTCTACGCGATACATGCCCGGCCCATATCCATTTCCTCTCCTTAATTTCAACTATGATATCCTTAACCCCTGTTTGTTGTCTAATCCACTCTGCTCTCTTCTTGTCTTTTAAAGTTACACCTACCATTTTTCTCTCTTTTGCTCTCCGCGTCTTCCTCAATTTAAGCTAAACCCTCTTTGTAAGCCTCCAGGTTTTTGCTCCGTTGCTAAGTACCGGCAAGATACAGCTGTTATGTACCTTCCTCTTGAGGGATAGGGGCAATCTATCTGTCATAATTTGAGACTTCTTGCCAAATGTGATCCACCCCATTCTTATTCTTCTAGTTACTTCAATGTCATCGTTCGGCTCCGCGGTTATTACCTGCCCTAAGTAGACACAGTCTTTTACAACTTGAAGGGCACTATTACCTATCTCGAAGCGCTGCTCTTTTCCGAAGTCGTTGTACATTACTTTCGTTTTCTGCAGATTAATTTTGAGACCACCTTTCTGCTCTCCTTGTCTAACTCCGTAATCATGAGTTGCAATTCGTCCCATGAGTTACTCAGCAATTCAATGTCACCAGCGAAGCGCAGGTTACTAAGGTAGTCTCCATTAACTCTTATCCCTAATTGTTCCCACTCTAGGTGTCTGTAAACCATTGAAAGCCTATGATTACATATGCTACTGAAAAGCAATCCTAAAATATTTTACGATCTATAATTTATGCTATGTGCTACCAATAATAAAACATTTTTTTCGCAAATATTCAGACGTCTGCATATAACTTCATTATATTTGCGCCTGCATTTACTTCTTACTTTCAATCTGTATTTAGTAAGAATAGCCGCGAACTCCCACCTTGTCGATGCAGCACAGCAACAGAATTGGTGACATTGGTGTATGTCTAGGTAAAGTTCTCAGTTCAGTGATGAAAATGGGTATAAGAAGTCCTGTGGTTACGAAAGTATTTGCAATGATTTCTTTCTTTGTTATTACCTTCCTACTAGTCAACAACCAGTTTTAGCAAATTCAACCATTTTAACTAATTTGTAACCGCGTATGTTCCTTTCCCGAGACGATGAGCTAAAGTATTGGCTTTGCACAAATCAAGTAACAAAAAGATGTTGACTACCGGCCCATTTCTACGACTTCTCACTTCTTCAAGCTACTCGAACACATAATTTACAACATATCATGACTACTTATAAAACGCGAGTGTACTAAATGACTGGCAGCATGATTTTCGTCGTGATGTTAGCACCATACCTCAATAGAATTCGCGTATAGAAGTGCTAAGCGCTGTACCTTGGTACGCAATTTTCGTAGTTCTGACCAAAGCTTTTGGTATTGTCGTAAACCATATACTACAATTTAGGTTGAGCCTTATTCTAACTAATCCTCAACTCGTAGACTGGATTGCCAGCTTTCGTTCAGATCGCTTGAAATTAGTACACTACAATGCTTCTGACTCGTATTTGCTGATGTTTCTTCTGGCGTGAACCAAGGTCGTGGGGTCTCGACGAGGTGAGCACGCGCCACGCTCTTTGAGTGAAAGGACACAGTAGATGCGGTTGGTACAAACCAAACAACACACTTACACTTTTATTTGCCTAATTTATAACGACGATATCGTCTGCCGAATTGATACATAACTCGTTAGTAATACGCTAATACATTGGTACACAACAGCACGGCAGACACATAACACGACATACCCAAGGTGGCGTCGCCAACGCTTGACTTACCGCGTGGGACCCTGGCGCGAAGCCCACGGTGCCGAGCACCGGGGATCCACGCTACAGACAACCGTTCATGGCATCCGCCACGCGCAGAAGAAGCTCGCTCAACTCTCGCCCGCCGCCCAGACCTGCCTTCCGCCAGGGGTCCCCGCCGGCGCTACCACTCTACGAACAGTGGTACTCAACGCGAACACAACGCCATCTATCGTCCGACGGTTGTCACCCTTGAAGTACGGCTTCTGTGCAGGACATGGGCGCCATGCAGCGCAAACATCTTTACAGAAGGTGTCAGCACCCTCCATTTTCTCAACCTTAAATCAAACCATATCCCGAAAACAAAGAGATCAGCTACACAAGCTTCAACAAAAAATTAATACGCAAGTTCATAAATGTCCTTGCACCATGACACCGCCGCTGGTCGACACTGCTGCACTGTCCGGCCGGACTTCACCTCAGTACCGGCCCCGCAACATCAACGTTGCCGTCGGCACGACGAACCATCGCTAGCGCCCACACGTCATCCAGTTGCGACCAGCACTCACGAGGGCGCCGGACTACAGGCAGTTGCGCAGGTCCCAGGCATCTCCATCGCCCGACCTTACGACCGCATTCCTGGCCAGCGACGCTGACGGGTTGCAGAAGACAGCCGGCCGTGGATGACATCCCTCCCGCTGAACACATCAACAACAAAAAACTCGAAAGAAACAATAGAGCAGGGCCTAGAAAAGGGAGCTTCGGGCTTTACGACCACAAGGCACGATGGTCAGTAATGCTAGCTCATACATCGGTGGCGGCCGAGATGCCCATCAAAATAAAACAAAGATCACTTTTCCTAATTCGTGCATCGCAAGATGAAAAAAGTGAGGGAAGCAGAACGCAACACCTCAACGTCACGATCCACCAAGTTGTGCCACGTACGACAGGCGGCTGCGCCGAGCCTTAGGCCTAATCAGTCGCTCGACAACAACCGGCATCCACCCAGCACCCAGCCTAGGCGCAGAAGAGGCAGCCGCAAGGAGACGGCCACTCTGTGAGATGGCCCTATCGCTCGTCGCACACAGCCGCTTACCGAGCGATCGGCGTCCACCGCCCCGGGCAGTTTCACGACGCCCCGGCGTCGAGCCGCAATAGGAGACAGCAACGACGACCGGCTCCCAGAGCCCTAAGGGATAGAAGAAGCTATTTACAGAAAATAGGACCACCTACGAGGCTTCCGTACTCACTCGCTTCGGTCCTGGCCTACAAACCACGTGCTCTAGGCCTTGCTCACACCAAGAGGCGGACCGCATGGCTCTCGTCCCAATTAAACAACGGTTTTGAAAACTAACAACAACAAAAAACACTTGCGAGCAGAAAAAAATAAAAACTCGAGCGCCAACAAGTTCAAACGCATCCCGAAAACCAATATCCTCGCTTCTCAAGAAAGCACACCACCGACGCTAGCAAAGAAGTCCCCCTAGGCCCACTCTACGCCCACTCTAACAAAAGCTTCTACCGAACCGCAAAAACTGTCGTCCGATACTCCAAGAGCCCCACGTTGGGCGCCAGTGTGGGGTCTCGACGAGGCGAGTGCCTCGCAACGCCACGCTTTTATAATGAACGGACACAGAAGACACGGTCGGTACAAACCAAACACATACATACATTTATTTAACTAATTTACAACGACGACATCGTCCACCGAATTGATACATGACTCGTTAGTAATACGCTAGTACATTGGTACACAACAGCACGGCAGACACATAACACGACATACCCAAGGTGGCGTCGCCAACGCTTGACTTACCGCGTGGGACCCTGGCTCGAAGCCCGCGGTGCCGAGCACCGGGGACCCACGCTACAGACAACCGTTCACGGCAGCCGCCACGCGTAGAAGAAGCTCTCTCAACTCTTGCCCGCCACCCAGATCTGCCTTCCGCCAGGGGTCACCGCCGGTGCTACCACTCTACCAACAGTGGTACTCAACACGAACACAACGCCATCTATCGTCCGGCGGTTGTCACCCCTGAATTATGGTTTCTGTGCGAGACATGTTGACTACGCGACGCAAACAACTTTACAGGGGGTGTCAGTACCCCCACGAGGGGCAGTCACTGGCCCTCTTCTCTTCGCACCTTTTTTTCTTTTTTTTATATAATACAGAAATCACTTGCCAGAAAACATAAGCACTATGCCGATAATTGCATTAATTACCACATTATTAACTCTACTTCATACCACACAGTTGATAATGATGCTTTTTAGTGACACATACTAAAACTTTTGGCCACGGTGCAATTCCTGCAAGATCAGTGTAAACTTCAGTGAAACTCTTCGAATGACATTCACTAGGTGATTTTCTCAGCGTTCTGGTACTTTTTTAGTAGTTTTTGTCTACTTAAACCTACCTCAGTACATCTCGACTTCTAATTACTGGCGATCTATCCTGGAACAAGCGTATTCTCAACTTCAAAAAACACTTCTTAGACGGGCAACGCTGGTTAAAAAACGAAAATGGCGGCTTTCGACAGGGTCAACACGGCATTTTTGATTAGCATTTTGCTGAAGTTTTTTTAAGGTGGCATAAGATCAGGCTGCTTCGTCAAAATCAATAGGTCCACCTCAGTCTCATCGGCATGGAGGGTTTCACTCCCCAAACTGAGGAAATAGTGACACTGTGCACACAAACATCGAGAAACTGTGTAGTAAGCCCGAGGTTGAAAAGGGCAAGTGTTAATGACCTCTGAGATAGGTGCTAGCAATTTAGCACTGCGTTGCTACACTGCTTCAGAGAAAGCCTTAACAATTTCTTGAGGTAACTACGCTGCGCCTCGCGCTGCCGCTTCTAGGTGGGGAACTTTTCTTCGAACTATTGGCACACATATAGCCTAATCTATCCTGGTGAACATTACTACTAAGTAATAACAATTAAAAGTATATGATTATTGCTGCATTTCAAGAACTATGAAAATATGTGTGTGCCAAAATAGCCTTTTAGCTAGTTTTGGTTTTCGATAAGGCCTATTTCGAGAAAAAGCTCTTCATGTATCCCATTGAGTTCCATGGTCGCGTCAAAAGGTCGCATGTCGTTCACTTGGTTGCAGAACAGAGGTATGCCTAAGCCACTGTATCTTTAGAAAACGCAACTCGTAGTTTCGATGGTAAAGTAGTACTCTTTTTCTTTTTCTTTGGTATTCATGTTACTAGGATTTTAATGAATATTGTCGTGCGCTTCCGAACCCTTGTTTTTTTATGTGAACAGCAGTTGATATTCAATACAGATTTACGCACACACACTACGCACGCACACTAGGCACGTTAAAAATGCACGGACATGATATATGCACGAACACGAACATACATACACGCACGCGCGACCCTCGCGCAGGTGTTTGTGTGCCTGTATATACACACATTCGAATTGAAAAAAATGGGGGAAAAGAATTCCAGCTGCCTAACTGGAGAATGGGTAGATCTACTAAGTGCAAGGAAAACAAACATACGCGAAAAATACGGTCACATACAAACTGCAACCAATTTTCTTAAAGCTTTACTTATAAACGAAACTATACTCCGTGCCGGAATATTGATAAAAATGTACAAACTTTAAATATTGATGTACTCACAGAGGAGAATTAAATCACCGCGAGCAAATTGATTAGCACAAGCTATCATGATCTCCGTCACTTTCTTTTCGAAGCGTAAGTTTATAATTTGCGCCGTTCCCTGTCATCCTTTGGAAATTAATACAACGATGGGTTGCCATCTGTCCACCGCGATGACACGCGTTGTGGCACACTTGAATAATTTTTGGACATCGCTTCCTTCTTTTTTAATGCTCACGCAAGCGGAATGGCGAAAATATTGTCACTTTACGACTGCTTCTCAGCGCATAGTATAACACAGGTTCTTTCAAGATTAACCCTGTTAGCGCCACTTCCAGGCTTGCCCACCAGGGGGCGAGCGCTTAGTTGGAGTCGCGAATTGAAACATTACGTAAGAAATCATTAAGAAAACGCTGGGCTATCTCCAACAGACCCTTTCAATTGCTTCTTCAGAAACCAAATGGCTTACGTACAGAACACTAATTCATCCATTCCCCGAATATGCATCTACAGGGTGGAATCCATTTCATAAAAACTATGACCGGATTCAGTCCGTTCAAAAGACAGGTTGCTCGCGTGCAGTTTAGGTACATGCTCGAGCTCAGTATCACCCACCCTTTTTCTAGAATCTGGGCATCACCACTTCACATGGTACCTAAAAAGACTGGGGATCGGCGTCAATGTAGCCATTATCGGGTGCTCAACAGCATTACAGTTCCTGATCGCTACCCGCTTCCGAATATACAGTACCTCATAGTAGAGCGGCACGGTAAGATGATCTTTTATAAGATAGACCTTGTTCACACTTACCATCAGTTGCCAGTTGCCGAGAAAGACATCCCGAAGACCGCCGTCATGACACATTTCGGTCTTTTAGGGGCCAATCTCCTTAAGGTCGTGGCTTGTCCTCTGTTCGTCGGCGTGACACGCAATGAATATCTATAATCACATGAATAGTGGTCTGGTTATCCATATGGAGATCTCAACAACATACGCGCATTGTAATTATTATACAACGTTGTATAAATTGTACACACGTATTCTCACGTCTTTGCATGATCGAGTGGGTGATGTAAGCAGGTTGATGATCCCCCGGAGTTTCGCCCACTTGTCATCTCGCTTTATGAATTTGTTGTGATTTTTAATAACAATACAAATGCCCCTCGGTTTACGAAACACTGGCCATTCAGTCCTGCGATTCTTCGACTCTGTCACCCAAAGCTCGCCTTGCATCTTTGCCAACATCGACAGGCTCCTTGTCATAAGTCATTTCGTCAAAGAGCATGTTCAACACCTGCGGTTGTTGTTTCGCCGCCTTGCTAGTTGAGGAATTGTAATCAACGCCACCAAGAGTGAATTTGGTCGACTGGAACTCGAGTTTTTTGGACACGTGTTCGACACGGACGGCATCCGAGCTCTATCGTCGAAAAATTGCATTGTTGAAGATTTTGCAAGACCAACTACAAGCTTCGCCAATTTCTCGGGTTCGTCAATTTCTATCAGCAGTTGATTGTCGATTATGCATGACGTGTGGCCCCTCGGGACTTTCTCTGCTAAGCTACTAAAAGAAACAAGAGAGAGAGAGAGAGAGAGATAAAGATGCAAGGAAAGGCAAGGAGGTTAGCCAGGCGCACGTCCGGTTTGTATACTCAGCACTGGGGAAGTGATGAAGGGGAGTAAAGAGGTTGTAGAGAGAGAAGAAAGGTACACACAATCACGAGCACACTCGGGGGAGCACGCACAATCTACAGGCGGTCGCTCAGGTTTGTTGTCTTCAAGTAATATAGGAGCGCTTTAGTCGCTGTCTGCGCAATTGACGCAGACGCCCAAGGTCCCAGAATCTTTTTCACAGACAATGGTCTAGATTCCAGTTGGCTCAAAACAATCCGGAGCTGGCATCGCTGCGTGTCATAGCAAGCACAGCTTCACAGGACGTGTTCAATCGTTTCTTCAGTTCCGCAGGAGCCGCATGTAGAGGTGTTAGCCATACTGATGCGAAAGGAGTACACCTCTGTGAACGCAACACCTAATCAAAGGCGGCATAACAGTGTCCCATCGGAACGGCAAAGTTGCGATGGTAGTCGCGATCTTGAGCGAAGAATGAAGTTTATATAAGTGACACCTTTGGAAGCAGGTAGACTACTAGAACGTGCGTGTAAGATCTCTAGCCAGCAAGTAAAGTTGTCTTGCTGCATCAATCCTTAATAGAGGAATCGGAACCACGCCTGTTCTTTCGTGGGCTGAGCGGGCTGCATCAACGGCTAATTCATTTTCAGTAATACTGATATGTCCAGGCAATCATTGATATGTGATATCATGCTCTCGTGCTTAGCTTGATGGTGGCAATGTCTTAGTTCACGTAATAATTGCTCATGATTCTTCTTACGCTTCTTTTACGCATGGCAAACTGCAAACTCTGAAGTGCTGTCTTCGAATCGCAGAATACGACCCATTTTCCTGGACGCTCTTGAACGAGGTATTGTGAAGTGGCTCTTACAGCAGCAAGCTATGATGCCGTAGATGCAGTCGTATGCGACAACTTAAATTTGATTGTCCTTGCTACAGCAAGAATTACAGCGGCATCTGGTGAGCTGCTGGAAGATACCAACTCATCAGTGTATATCTGCGTTAAGTTCAAGTACAACTTATATAATAATAGCAGTGTTGCTTCCTTCAATGTTACTCTGAAGTAATTGCTTTTCTTTTTGATACCCGCAATTCCTAGACGTACCTGCGGCTGGTCGGGGCACCATAAAAGACATGCAATTCTCGTAGCTGGCGTATATTTCGACGGAATGCTGTTTAGGTGCTTGGCTATGACGTCTGAGAACGCAGCATGTAGTTTTTCGGAGAATATAAGGGCCAAGTGGTGGTCGGGGACACGGCTAGCATGTCGAGTATTCAGTCTGAGGAAATCCACAGCTGTACACATGTACTGAACAGATGGTCCTTAGTAAGCCCGATTGTGGCATAGGTATAGAGCGCATCGGGGCAACCCTAGACAGATACGCAGCGTATGACCCTGCAAACTCTCTAATGAATGAATATTGAATTTGCAAGTGTTCGTCAGTACCGACAAGCTGTAGCGAATTATACCTAGAAATAGGGCCCTGTACAACTGCAGCATAGAGGCCACAGAAGTTCCCCTTGCTTTCCCTCACATAAATTTCACTATATGCACAATAGATAGCAGTCTTTTCTTCAAGTACGTGCAATGCAGGCCCCACTAAAGACTTCTGTTGAGTCTTATGCCCAAGAAACGATGCCTCCGCACATATTTGACACTCAGCGCATTGATGTAAATAGGGTATGGCGTCTTTGGTTTGCGTGTGAACGCTACCAAGGCGCACTTCACAGGGCTTGTTTCACGGAAATAAGCGCTTCAGTGGACTGAAGAGGCCGGCCACGCGTTCACAAAAGTCAAGTATGCCCTCACCAGTGCAACGGGGCTGAAACATCTAATGCCAGATGCACCGACTGCTCTCATGACAGACGCCTCGAACGGCGCTGTTGGCGCCGTGTTGCAGCAAATCATAAATGGCGCGTGGCATCTATTCACTTTCTTCTCAAAGACGGTACTTTTCACTCTTTTCGAACTCTATGATATCAGTATGACTACTCTGGCAACATCTCACCAGAAAGAAGGCCTAAAGTTCATGCATGTCTTGACTAGCTTCCTACGTCGTGCCCACCTAAATCACTTCTGCCAATTGCCTCCACCTTGCTGTACTTGTAGCCCACATAATCTTAATTTTAGCCATTAAAATTTTGAAGCCATATATATAAAACAGTTACTTTTCTGCAACAGTTCAAGGCTGGAATGTTCCGCCTGTGTTTTTCGCGCTTTGCAATGACCTATTTTTTGTCTTCGCTTCATATGAGATCTTATAGACACTCCTGCCATAGACCTTGATGCGTTGGAGTGTGTACAAATAAAATCATTATAAAATCTAGAAGTTCACTTGTTCACTCCAAATTGATGTTATGCGATGCATGCGGATGGGACGAAATAATGTTATTCTTTTTATTTAGCGAAATATTACTAAGTTGAGCTAAAGATACGTACAAATGCACGCACATACGTAAACCACTGCTTATATAATTACTTGTTTGCAGTTCTGGAGCAACTTGTATGTTATAAACACCACAAGCGGTAAGCTCAGATGAAGCACTGGTGCTCGCAAGAATCGCAGGCCTGCAAACTGCTACGTAAATCCACTTCAACGGATGGCGCCCAACTACAATTGACGTTGACAAGACATGATGGCTCTTTCACAGGAATATGTTTAAAAAAATTGATAGCCAGCACTGCAAGCACAATGAGCGTTTACCGAATGTCAGGATAGGGTCTATTTAAAAAGCAGTTCTGAGAAGTGGCGTGGCTCTGTGGTAGAATACTTGACCGCCACGCAGAACACTAGGGTTCACTTCCTGATGGGACCATGATTTCATTCTCTGCATTCTTTGCGTCAGCGATGCCAATGTCCCCTTTTCTTTAATGATCACGCGTTACAACTATCCATGTCCATTGTCGCCGTTCAAGGGACAAATATCAGCTGTCAATTACCCGTGGCATATACCTGCATTACTGTGCCACAACCGCCCGCGGGCATAGACCACACGTTTGACGAAAAGCGTTTAACGTCTTACGCGACGGCATTGTAACGGTATTCAATGCTATAACCCGTATGCGCGGAGAAAGAAGTATTTGAGTATTTGAGGAGGAGAAACTCCCAGGCAGCGCCAGCGGGCGAAAGCGACGCGATAGTGTCACAGAGCGATGTGGTTCACAATAACGCTCGGCATATGATGCTTTTGGCCAGTTGCCATCTTTTACATGTGCTTCTATAAACACGACACATAAAAATCGTGATAGCACGTGGTACACTGCAAAGGTATTCAAACTTTGTGTAACATGAATAACTAAGTGTGACAAATGTTTCAGCAGCAGTTACAAACTGATATTGTCAGAATTACAGCCGCAAAGTGCCTGAAACGATCTGCTAGAAAAGGCATGGAGCAGACGATGTCTGCCAGAGATGTGTCTATAAGAGGGAAAAGAAGAGAAAAGTGAGCCCCGTAACTGTCTGCATCAGGGTGCGACACCTCAACATTAGCTCACTGGGGATGGGGGTGAGGAGGGATTAAAAGGATAGAATTAAAGGTATAGAGAGAGAGAGAGAGAGAGATGCGCTGTGCCAGCGAGCGAGGACATATCGAGGGGATAGCAGAGATAGGAAAGATGGAAACACGGTCACAGGAATCCGAGGATGGGCACCACTTGCGAGAGCTCTTGTCGGCCACATGCACGCTCTTTTCGCTGCTCGCTCGCACGTTGTAGGCGCGCACGCGTGGGTGGTCTTGGGGGGAAAAGTTTCCCCAAGCTGTCACGGTTTTCTCTCTCTCTCTCTCTCTCTCTCTCTCTCTTGCGCTCAGTGGCTTCAGTTGCGTTGGCGGCGCTGACCATTTGCGCACACTTTTCACAATTATTTACGTGCGCTTTTCGCACCGCTACAGAAGATAGCGCTTTGTCGAATCAGAGAAATGCTTCTAAAGGATGGGGCACAGATGTGTTGTACTGAATTGTAGCAGTGGTTACGCATCATGCAAGGAGAAGGTAACTACCTTCAAAGTTCCTAGTGACCCGGCAAAGTTGGAAGTGTGGGCTCGTGCCATACCAAGAAAATATCGAGTGCTCACACCTCATGACTACACCTGTGAGAAGCACTTCTCGGACAGTGACATTGACCAGCGGCGCTATTATGGCGAACTTGGTGGCAAAGTTCTCCTTGATAGACCGAAACGACGAGTGTTGTTACCGGACGCTGTGCCTTCAATCTTTCCGCACTGTTCTGCGAAGTTATTGTGAAGTTATTGAAGAATGTAAAGTTCCTGAAGAAAAGCCTGCCCTCAACAATTCAGAGTTCCCCACGATCTTCCAGAAAGCTGACAGTGACCCCTCGCACTTTGAACAGCGAAAGGGCAAGTTATACGGACTTGTTGAAACAGATGATGGGGACTTGGATGATGCTGTCCAGGATAACCAAACAAGCTATGAAGTGATCACCGCGGTCTTGTATTGCTTAACAGGATTTCTGTCAAGAAAGATGAAAACAATGCCGCCGGGTGAAATCTGCAGACACCAACGTTGCCACAAGCATCACTGACAATCTGCGAATCAAGAGGTGGATTAGCTCAACCAAACACGCGGCTTTGCGAGATGATTCGCTATGCAGGAGATTTCTTCTCCTAGAACATGGACCATAACGACGTTTTTTAGGGAACAGTTGATGATGTTCCTCGAAAATTCGACCTCATGTTTCCATGCCACGAACACAAAAAAATGACGCTGTCCCTAAAACTCTTAACTACTACGTAAGAGTGCACATGAGACTACACTGCGCAAACGAAGCATGAAACAAGCAGAAAGGGACCCAGGAGAAGAAGGAGTGGCAAAAGATATCAAAAGGCTGACGTTTGGGAAAGAATGGTTTCGATAGGAGCAACGCTTTTTTGTTGTTGTTCCTATTGCGCAAAGACTGTCAATATTATGAAGAAAACCATTTTCACGCAACTTAATCTGTACACTAATTGTCAATTGAAAGTTCAGCATGTGCGTGGGTCTCTTTCGGTTGTCATGTTACATGACACTGCATGACATTCAAGTATTTTTTTGAAGCAGCTTCCAGCAGTGTTGTTGGTCGAACAGTGGCATGCCACGGCAAATGCGTAAGACATTTTCATATTTCTCAATTTCGCGGTTAAGGACAACGCTGACTTTTTTTTCAGAACCAACCGCGCCACCTTTCTGCGAAACGAGCTTTTTAGCACTGTCGTGTCAAAATTTGCAGCCGGCGAAGACACACTCAAACACATTCAGTTGAACGTGAAATGCGAGCGGCTAATCGGAGCGGAGTGGCCTTGAATGTGAGCGTGGTGAGAAAGCGAGGGTGTTTTTCCTCTTCCGCTAGCGGAATTTCACGGCAGAGGACGCGTAAGTGCTGTGCCCGATTTCGTGACGTTTTGAGGGAGCCCGAGCGAGCACAGTTTCACCTCCTCAAGAATTCTTGCTCCGTGCCCATGAGTAACATTCCAAAAACCATGTCACTCTCCTATACTAGTTTTGGTTTACCACAACTTAAGGGGGTGATTATGAGAGCACCCAGGCGTAGGCAGAATGATAGATAGATAGATAGATAGATAGATAGATAGATAGATAGATAGATAGATAGATAGATAGATAGATAGATAGATAGATAGATAGATAGATAGATAGATAGATAGATAGATAGATAGATAGATAGATAGATAGATAGATAGATAGATAGATAGATAGATAGATAGATAGATAGATAGATAGATAGATAGATAGATAGATAGATAGATAGATAGATAGATAGATAGATAGATAGATAGATAGATAGATAGATAGATAGATAGATAGATAGATAGATAGATAGATAGATAGATAGATAGATGCGTAAAGCGCCTGAGGTACACAAGAAAAGGAAAAAAAACTCAGTAGAATTTCTATGTTTCAGCACCGCTTCTAGAACACGTGCCGCACGTGCTCCCTCTGCAGTGAAACACACTGAATCGCTTGCGCCGTCTGCCGCCCATATTCCCAATTTACCTGAGCTTGCCGCCAGGGCCACAGCGGGGTGCTGTCGTCACTCTGAAAACTGCGGAGGGTATCGCAGGAGTGAAAAGGCCAAGTTACTCTTCAAAGTGTTCTACTGTCGGAAAACATCAGATAGAGTGAAATTCATTTTCAATCTGCATGAAACGAGAGAGTGCAACAGCTTTCTACTGTTCCGCTTCTTGAAAGAGTGAAATGCCCAAATACTTTTCAGGCATGAGAGAGTAAAACATGAGTATACTCCTACCCTTGATTACATTTAGATGTGTCGGCATACCGAGAGTGATTAGAACTACCTATTGAACACATATATATAGAGAGAGTAAAATGTACTGCATTTGTTTTTGAGGCGTTAGAGACGATTAACAAAAAAACAGCCTTTCCAGCGCACACCAGTGAATTTCAGCGCACCAAAAGGCACTTGGAACTCTTATTAATCACCTTTTTAGCTTAAGATCTGTGTAGTGAAATAAGCAAACACTTTCTCATTGAGTCGGCCATGATCGAACCTCCATGCAAACTATTATGACGTTCTTTTAAAATTATTATTCATGTTTCTCGTTATGACGATCCCACACGGGCAACGTTGCCTTAAGCCTAATGTACAGATAGATAGATAGATAGATAGATAGATAGATAGATAGATAGATAGATAGATAGATAGATAGATAGATAGATAGATAGATAGATAGATAGATAGATAGATAGATAGATAGATAGATAGATAGATAGATAGATAGATAGATAGATAGATAGATAGATAGATAGATAGATAGATAGATAGATAGATAGATAGATAGATAGATAGATAGATAGATAGATAGATAGATAGATAGATAGATAGATAGATAGATAGATAGATAGATAGATAGATAGATAGATAGATAGATAGATAGATAGATAGATAGATAGATAGATAGATAGATAGATAGATAGATAGATAGATAGATAGATAGATAGATAGATAGATAGATAGATAGATAGATAGATAGATAGATAGATAGATAGATAGATAGATAGATAGATAGATAGATAGATAGATAGATAGATAGATGCGTAAAGCGCCTGAGGTACACAAGAAAAGGAAAAAAAAACTCAGTAGAATTTCTATGTTTCAGCACCGCTTCTAGAACACGTGCCGCACGTGCTCCCTCTGCAGTGAAACACACTGAATCGCTTGCGCCGTCTGCCGCCCATATTCCCAATTTACCTGAGCTTGCCGCCAGGGCCACAGCGGGGTGCTGTCGTCACTCTGAAAACTGCGGAGGGTATCGCAGGAGTGAAAAGGCCAAGTTACTCTTCAAAGTGTTCTACTGTCGGAAAACATCAGATAGAGTGAAATTCATTTTCAATCTGCATGAAACGAGAGAGTGCAACAGCTTTCTACTGTTCCGCTTCTTGAAAGAGTGAAATGCCCAAATACTTTTCAGGCATGAGAGAGTAAAACATGAGTGTACTCCTACCCTTGATTACATTTAGATGTGTCGGCATACCGAGAGTGATTAGAACTACCTATTGAACACATATATATAGAGAGAGTAAAATGTACTGCATTTGTTTTTGAGGCGTTAGAGACGATTAACAAAAAAACAGCCTTTCCAGCGCACACCAGTGAATTTCAGCGCACCAAAAGGCACTTGGAACTCTTATTAATCACCTTTTTAGCTTAAGATCTGTGTAGTGAAATAAGCAAACACTTTCTCATTGAGTCGGCCATGATCGAACCTCCATGCAAACTATTATGACGTTCTTTTAAAATTATTATTCATGTTTCTCGTTATGACGATCCCACACGGGCAACGTTGCCTTAAGCCTAATGTACAGTAAGTCTACAGTGAAGTATTATGGCTTTAGTCGTAGAAGGGGATCAAGAATGACTGAAATTATGTCCAAGGGGGTAAAAAAACACTAAATTGTTTTGTGCACACTTCAGAATCATGACGTTTTGTACGCAGAAACTACTAACCACATAGTGAGTCAGTGCAAATGACGTTTGTATAATTGATTGTGCTAATATTGCTTTTTCTACTTTACATAAAACATGGCGGATAGACGGTCTGACCTCACGAAGCACCAAACAAACACAATAAACTCATTAGACACAACCCGGCAAGTGTTTAGTAGCGCTGAGAAACTCAAATCTATGCGTCCAAACAAAAAAATTCAGACACGCCACCAACACTACTTATGAAATCAAAAAAGAAACGCCCTTTAGCTGTCTATTAGTGTGGTGTAGTTGTAAGCGCGGAGAGATAGCCATATGTAGTGAGTCTAGAGGTGGAAGGTTTGAGTCCTACTTGGTCATGTATTTTTTTTTCTCATTTACTTACTTCTATATGTCGGAGTGCTTCGTATTTAGCAATTCTTCCAATCCGTGCACGGGAGATCCGTCAAAAACAATTTAAAAGCCCAATTACGACACAAGTACTGCTTTCTTTTTTTCGTGAGTGTACTGTTACTCTCTTCGGTCGGTCCATGCCACTCTGCTTCGAGCAACGTTATGTCACTTTGTTGAGGGGGAGTGTTTTGACCCGTTCGAGGGAATCACTTTACTCTGCCTCAACAAGAGGCGATTTTCTTCGGAAAACAGAGCGAAATATGCTACAAGAAAGTACTGTCCCAAAAAGCGTGACCAGTGCTCTCATAGTTTTGAAAGCGAAGCATTTCATAGCGAACTTAAGCGACTTTGAGCGTATCTATCTATCGATCTATCTATCTATCTATCTATCTATTTATCTATCTATCTATCTAGCCACCTACAACATTTAGCTCTCCTGGCCGTTTCGATAATGGTATCGATACCAAACTTGGTATGGCATAACATGACTGTATGACAAACATATATGACTTGTCGTAGCATGAAAATCATGACATGTATGTCATGAATGTCATGATTTGCATTTCATGGTCCTGCTGCTCTTGCGATGGTTTTGTTCACATGGCATGCATTTCGCAAAATTATTATGTTATGCCATAATTGCATGGCGAACAGAAAAGACAGACCCTAACTAGAAAATTATGACATGTGCGTCATGTAACAACATGACTAGGTGCCGCGCTTCTGATGCGCTCGCGGCTGTTTTGCTAGCGTAACGTATACCAAATTTGGTAGTGTGGTGCGTGATTAGATGACGAAGGTATGTGACTAGTGCAAACATGATAATCATTAGATGTCGTGTCATGTAACAACATGACTACATGGTACGCTCATGATGCGCTCATGGCCGTTTCACTAGCGTCACATGTACCATACTCGGTATTACCCCACGCGACCGAACGAAATAGGTAAATCACACATCCAAACATATCAATCATGACATACTTGTCATGTAACAACATGACCACATGCCACACTCATGATGCACTCGCGGCTATTTCGCTAGCTTCACATATGCCAAATTTCGCATTACGTGGCACCAATGGATGACGAAGGTGTGTGACTATGCAAACATCGTAATCATGAGATTAGTGTCATGGGAGAACACGACTACAAGCCAGAGGCAAGGCGCCAATACATTTCGACGTGGTGCGGTGCGCGTGCTCGGCGGCGTTCATTTCGTTCCGTCACGCCGGCGCTGCCACGCCAGGCGCCGGTCCTGCCATATACTCGCAGGCACGCGCCGCGCTGCGTTGCTTTGACCAACGCTTCCTTTATTAAGATGCCTGATGAATGGCACTTGTTGCCAGCTGAGTCACCCCATAGAGAAATAAAGGTCTTCTTCTTTCTCTATGGTCACCCTGCCTTCAGTTTTGAGCAAGTGCCGCACCTTGGCGCTCGCGACCGACACTGTTATCACGGCGTTTTTCACTTAGCCCCGAGAAGCGCGTCAGTCTAGAGATCTGCCACTATACACGACTGTTTCGGAGGCTATGCAAAATATCGAATTGTTGCACATTCCGCCACAAGTGACTCTATAGACCGAGAGAAATCGAAAGTGAAGGAGAGAAAGGGTGTGGCAGCTGTTTTTGTTCTCACGCGGCAGGCATCTAAATAGAAGAGGCGTTGCTTTGACGCATGCGCGTTTCAACGCTTCCGGTGTCGCTCCGTCACGAAAACATGGAGACGCAGTGTTGCCTGGGAAAGGCATCGGCCCGAAATGCAGCATGTCGCATTTCGCGCCGGTTGCTGTCGGGCCGCGCCGTCGGACGCTGGTCGTGCCAGTCGCGCCTGGCGTCAGACAACAAAGTGCTCGCGTTTTGCTAACGTAGCGTCACTGGGCCCAGCGTGCGCGCGTGTCAACGCTACATTGAAGTATACTTGGCCCTTCATGATGCGCTCACGGCCGCTTTGCTAGCTCCGCATATACTGATTTTGGTGTTACGTGACAATAATGAAAGACAAAATATATGAATAGTGTAAACATGATAATCCTGACACGCGTGGCTTGTAAGAACGTGACAACATACCATGAACATGGAGTGCTCGCGGGTGTTTCGCTAGCTGCTTATATACTAAATTTGGTAGTATGTGACGTGAATAAATGACAAAGCTAAATGACACATCCAAACATGATAATTATGACACGTACGTCATGTACGGCATTATTTACCTGCACCTCGTACTGTTGTGCTGATTTTAAAGTGACATACTAACCTTTCTCATTCGTGCTTCGCATATCATCAATTCCCATTGTACGTAGTATCTGACCATTTTTCTTTAGAATGGTCGCTCCACAAACTTCAGCTTTGGAAGCGTGGCGGTTTGGGCTAATTGCATGGTATGACATGGCGATTGTTAAAGTGCGAGAGCAGCCCTTCGTAGTCATTATGCTCACGCACTATAACAATCTTCATCCATGGGCCCCAATATGGTAGAAAAACGGGTGTTACAAACACATGCCTGCGGAACATAGATTTAGCAATACAACACGTAGTATCGCAGTGACATCGCCCAAGTTTTAAAGCACGCTACCGATTACACAGAATGGTGCCATGTTTGAAGGCTTCACTGACACAAGTCACTATCAACATCACACAATAAAAACAAATCACAGCATATTCACGCAGTGAATGATGACGAGTGGGGTGAAGCGGATGGATGGCCGGTCGCACAAACAGACAGATGAACACACGAGCGAATGGACGGACGGATGGACAGATGCGCGGACGGAAGCATGGACGGACGCACAGAAGGACACACGGTGAATGCAGGGACGGACACACAGACGGACGGACGGATGAACACTTAGACGAACGCAGGGACAGATGCACAGACGCACGGAATCATGGACGGACGCATGAATGGACGCACGGTCACATGCACAAACTGACGCACAAACGGATGGCCGCGTGGACGAACGCACAGACGGTCGGACGGATGGCCGCATGAACGAATGCAGGGAAGGACGCGCGGATGTACGCACGAGATGACGGAGGGATGCACAGAGGACAGACGGATGGACGCACGGATGGACGCATGGACAAACGCAAGGATAAAGGAGCAGTCGCATGGACGAATGCAAGACGGACGCAGAGACGCACACACGAATGGACGCACGAGCATTTGTTGGCAGCCCTATGAAACACGTACCGGCCCTGTACGTGAAACCAGCGAATGTTGCATGAGTCTTCAAAAAAGAAGAGGTTTTCATCGCGGATGTGCCTTCCTGTATGCTAGGCCACCTCCTCCACCACCCGAAACACCAGCCAAGGATGGACAGGACCCCCGGTATCGTTTACAAGATCTAGTGCGCCGAGTGCCCTTCTTCGCATATCGGCGAGACAAAAAAATGGCAGCATATCCACGGAGTGAATGATGGAGAGTGGGGCGAAACATTCGTCCGTCCATGCGTCCGTCTGTGTGACCGTCCATGCGTTTGTTCGTACGCCCGTCCCTGCGTTCGTTCATACATCCGCCCCTGCGTCCGTTCATGCGTCCATCCATGCATCTGTTTGTGTGTCCATTCGTCCATCTATTCAACACTCCAAGTCCCACCGTCTCGCATCTTTTTATGATATATTCCACATATAGAAGCACCGCCATTCAGTGGACATTCCAAGGACTAAACGAGAGGTGGCACACGCACACTTTCTTACGGCTTGCGCTTCAGGTCTACTTCCCACCTTCAACCACCTTGAGTTCATGGTATATACTAGTTCAATGTATTCATAGCACTGCGGCCCAATGCTCGCTAAACCTTTCTGAAACCAAGGAGGTTACGCCCAGCGAGTATAACGTAGCAACCTTTTCTTGTCAGATAGCGCTCAATGTACATGCCAGTGGCTGCTAATGTGAAATGAGAGACAGGAGGATTCAGCTTTTAATTTCCTACGGCTTGCGCTTCATATCTGCATCCCCCCTTTAACCACCTCGAATTCATTCATGGTATATACTAGTTCATTGTATTCATGGCCCTGCGTCTCAACGCTCGCTAAACCTTTCTAAAACTAAGGAGGTTACACCCAGCGAGTATAATGTAGCAACCCTTTCTTCTCCGGTAGTGCTCAATGTACATGCCAAGGGCTGCTAATGGGGATCGCAGCGTGCGCGTTGACTAAAAGCCAAATGCTCCTGTCTCTCAATCCCCATTAGCAGCCATTGGCATGTACATTGAGCACTATTTTATTGTTAAACAACGCACAGAAAAAATCTCTCACTGGCACCACCTTGGTGGTCAAATGTTATACCTATTTTGGGTATGTGCCACTGGTGGTTAAGTACTGCAAAGGACGCCCAAGCCACGCCATAAGGATCTTCGCCCATAAAAACCTGTAGTACAGGATCGACTCAAACCTGAAACAACACGCCAACGAAAACAGGAAGCTCCATGAATACCGCATCCATCATCATCATCATTTATTTTACCCTTAAGGGCCTCTCTCGGGGCATTACATAAGGGGGGGGGGGGAACAATCCAAGTACAAATTTCAATGAAAATGCAGTTCATGGTTACAGTTTTTGCATTACTAAAACATACAGGTAGCAACAAAAAAACAAAAAGAAAACAGAGCATGTCAAACAAAGTATTCAACAGTCAATTCACGGTCAAAAATATACAGGCGGCAGAGAACAAACAACAAAAAAAGACAAACAGCGATTAAGAGTCAAGGGTAGCTAGTAATATATCTCTAAATTTAACAGCAACTTGTTCGCTGACAATAGCATCCGTCAAACCGTTCCACTCATCGATAGCCGTAGGAAGAAATGATTTATTAAAAGCGTTAGTAGAACCAAACAGACGTTGGATACTCAGGGAATTAAATAGGCGACGGGATGTTCGGACAGGCGGAAGTAAAAGTGAACCATGTAGGTGAGGAAAGCTGTAGTAAAGTTTGTGAAAAAGACAGAGACGTGAAATTTTGCGTCGAGCTGACAAAACAGGGAGACTGAGGGATGATTTGATTTGACTGATGCTTGCTCGTTTGTCATAATTTGCGGAGATGAATCTGGCGGCACGATTTTGGACGGATTCAAGAATGTTAATTAGATATATCTGATGAGGGCTCCAAATTGCAGATGCGTATTCCATTTTACTACGAACAAAAGTTTCAAAGGCCAATTTGCGAAGGCTTGCAGGTGATAATGACAATGATCTCCTAAGATAGCCAAGAGTTTTTGAGGCATCGGCAGCTAGTCTGGTAATATGCTTGGTCCAGGTTAGTCTGCTTGTAATTATAACGCCCAGGTATCGGTAAGAATCCACTTGGGATAACACTGTTGAGTTTAATGAATACGGATGGATGACGTGAGTGTGTTTTCGTGAGACAGACATGAACTTACATTTGGAAGTATTCGGCCTCATCATCCACTGAGCGCACCAGTTATCAATGATGTGTAAATCTTGCTGTAGTATTAGCTGATCTTCGGGAGTTGATATGCGACGGTAGATGACGCAATCGTCAGCAAAAAGCCGAACCGTTGATGAAATGCCGGAAGGAAGGTCATTTACGTAGATTAAAAAAAGGAGCGGGCCGAGAACCGAGCCCTGAGGGACGCCAGAGATTACTGGAGTAGTATCAGAATGGGCACCACCGATAACAGTGAATTGCGACCGGTGGGTTAGGAAGCACTTAATCCATGATAAGGTCAGGGGATCGAGGGAAAGTGAAGAAAGTTTGTTGATTAGTCGTTGGTGAGGGACGAGATCGAGGGCCTTTGAAAAGTCGACAAAAATAACATCAGTTTGAAATGACGAATCAAGGTTGAGATGAAGATCAGTCGTAAATTCAAAAAATTGAGTTTCGCATGAGAGCCCTGAACGAAAACCATGCTGCTTATGAAAAAAGAAAGAGTGATCATCGAGGTGACGAGCAACATGTGAATATATTATATGTTCCATAAGTTTGCAAGCGATGCACGTTAGTGAAATGGGGCGATAGTTAGATGGGTCAGATCGCTTGCCAGACTTGAAAACTGGTACAACCTTCCCAAGTTTCCAATCATCTGGGATGAAACCTTCAGAAATGGACTGTTTAAAAATTATCTCCGAAAATTTACTAGAAATGATATTAGTAGCCTTTAAGACCTTGGCAGGAATATTGTCAGGTCCGGGGGAGCTGGATATTTTTAGTTTCTTTATCAGACTGCTGATGCCTTCGGAGGTAATGTCAATGGGCGGCATTTGTGAAAAATTAGATCTCGGCATGACTGGAATACTATGAAGTGGTTCAGAAGTGAAGACTGAAGTGAAGTAAGTATTCATAAGGTCCGCCCGCTGTGGGAGAGGAACGTGTGAACCATCGGAGGTGGTTAAGGATATATTTTGCGTGTTATTTTTAGGGTTGAGAAGTTTCCAAAACTTCTTTGGATTAGTTCGGGCAATGTTAAGCAAGTCATTATGAAAAAATTTCTTTTTGGAGCGCTTCAGCAAGTGAGTGTATTCACGAAGGCATGCGAAATATCTGTTCCATTTTGTTATTGACTCAAAGTTTTTAGCAGCGCGAAAAAGACGTTTTTTCTTTTGAGATAGTTTCTTTAGGAGATTAGAATACCATGGTCGCTGAGCATCGCCTGGAACACGAATAAGGGGGACGTGGTTATTGATAAGGGTTAATAATTTCCGCTTGAACAATAACCAGTTTTGGTCAACTGTTCGGGTAGAAGCAGACAGGGTGAAGGAGACCAAAAATTTATTAAGTTCAGAGTTAATCGTCGAGAAGTTGGCGTTGTTAAAGTCGCGTATTAATTCTTTCGAAGGTCTTCGCGAAGGTAAGGCAATGGACAATGAAAACAATACAAAATTATGGTCACTCAGACCGCGAATGCATGACACTGACTGAATTAAATCTGGGTTGGAGACAAGAACAAGATCAAGAGTGGTTGTGCCACGAGTTGGCATTGCGACCGATTGCGATAGGTTAAAAAGGAGACACAGTTTGAGGAAATCTCTGGATTCTCGTGAACTAGCACACAAGTTGTCCCAGTCAATATCAGGGTAATTAAAGTCCCCGCATAGCAAGAAGTTTGCCTGAGGAAACCGGAATGTCAGATCAAAAAGAACATTTTGAAGGTCATCTGTGAAAGAGTGGTCGCAGTCGGGTGCGCGGTAACAGGCTATAAGAATGTTTTTGCACGTGGGAAGGATTATTTCAACGCAAAGAATTTCAAAATTCGTACTGATTGTCACAGTTTGGGAGGGTAGGCTGTCTTTCACGAAAACTAAAATACCACCCCCTCTGCGTCTGTTCCTATCAAGTCTGTAAGACGTGAAATGCGTGTTGCTGTGACGTAATTCATTGTCGTGAATATCAGGGGTTAGCCATGACTCAGTTAGGATTGCGATGTCGGTGCTGGTGTCCTCAAGGAGAGTTTGCACAGCTTCCTTTTTGGGCATATAGCTACGGATATTCGTAAGCAGGATAGATGTAGTTTGATAGACTGGAGGAGCGATTCTAGTTGGGATGGACTCGAAAGGAGGGGAGGACGGAACCCTGGAAGCACACAGTGAACGCTATGCTTTCAGTTCTATAACTCTGTCCGATTCAGCATCATAAACGAAAGGCTTTTTGTCAATGATAAGCTTGTCGAAACGGATTTTGAAGGACACGAATTTGCTTTCCTGCGCATACAAAAAAAGCTTCTTCCTTGCCAATCTTACACGCGCTGAATAATCCTCGCGTACAGAGAATATTGAGTCCTTCAGTTTCGGGCCAGCGGAAAGTATTCTAGCCTTATCCTTAAATCTGGACAGGGTGACTATAATCGGGCGGTTTTTATTAGCTTGAAAGCGGCCTAGCCTGTGTGCTCTTTCAATATCTATGGAAGTAATTGGAACTTCAAGTTTTTCGGCGCAAAACGAGATTATACGGGATTCTGATTCGGCCCATGTTTCGTTAATGACGTCGGGTATTTCAAAAAATAGCAGGTTGCACCGGTGGAGGCGATTCTCTGAGTCATCGCATTTTTCGGCTAGCGTTTTAATGCTGGAAGAAAGGTTAGATAGGGTATTACCATTCTCGGTAGTGGGATCAGTGGCACGGGCTGCGTTAATTTGCTCAAGAGCGTCAACACGTTGGGAGAGGCGATCGACCAAGCCTTCCATGTTTGATTGTGTTGCTCGGATAAGGGCCAATTCAGAAAGCACTGTGTCTTGCGATTTTTCAACGCGAGCGATGCCTTCAGCAATACTTTCAAGTGTGGGGGAAGGACCAGGGTTAGATTCAATGTCTCCCGCGTGCATGAGCAGAAGGCAAACTAAATGGGCATTCACGGCGAAAGAACACAATGATTCACACAATAATCTACGCCACCTACGCCCGCAATCAAGGATGTCAGGGGGGCACGACACCGCAAGTAGAAAGGAATCACTTGATCGAAAAGAATTAGCGTGTTGCAAGTAACTGACCTGCATTAGGAAGGGCATTTTCATGATCGCGTTCGATGCGGTGGCATGCCCCGACTGGCCTCCGAGCGAAGGCGGCTTTTGTAGGGATGCGGCGCTAGTAGATGTCCGAAGTTGCCAGGCGATGAAGTGGTCGGCGACTGAAGGTGGCGGAACCGGTTCGGCTTGACATTCATCGTTCTCGTCGGTGAACAGAAGTGGCGGCTTGATGGTGAGGTAAGCAGGAGGTAATCCGAGAGGACATACGGGCAGCCGGAAAACGCAGCATGTAGTCGAGATGAACCCGAGCAGAACAACCTGCATTAGGAAGGGCATTTTCATGATCGCGTTCGATGCGGTGGCATGCCCCGACTGGCCTCCGGGCGAAGGCGGCTTTTGTAGGGATGCGGCGCTAGTAGATGTCCGAGGTTGCCAGGCGATGAAGTGGTCGGCGACTGAAGGTGGCGGATCCGGTTCGGCTTGACATTCATCGTTCTCGTCGGTGAACAGAACTGGCGGCTTGATGGTGAGGTAAGCTGGAGGTAATCAGGGAGGACTTACGGGCAGCCGGAAAACGCAGCATGTAGTCGAGATGAACCCGAGCAGAACAACCTGCATTAGGAAGGGCATTTTCATGATCGCGTTCGATGCGGTGGCATGCCCCGACTGGCCTCCGGGCGAAGGCGGCTTTTGTAGGGATGCGGCGCAAGTAGATGTACGAGGTTGCCAGGCGATGAAGTGGTCGGCGACTAAAGGTGGCGGATCCGGTTCGGCTTGACATTCATCGTTCTCGTCGGTGAACAGAACTGGCGGCTTGATGGTGAGGTAAGCAGGAGGTAATCAGGGAGGACTTACGGGCAGCCGGAAAACGCAGCATGTAGTCGAGATGAACCCGAGCAGAAAAACCTGCATTAGGAAGGGCATTTTCATGATCGCGTTCGATGCGGTGGCATGCCCCGACTGGCCTCCGGGCGAAGGCGGCTTTTGTAGGGATGCGGCGCTAGTAGATGTACGAGGTTGCCAGGCGATGAAGTGGTCGGCGACTGAAGGTGGCGGATCCGGTTCGGCTTGACATTCATCGTTCTCGTCGGTGAACAGAAGTGGCGGCTTGATGGTGAGGTAAGCAGGAGGTAATCAGGGAGGACTTACGGGCAGCCGGAAAACGCAGCATGTAGTCGAGATGAACCCGAGCAGAACAACCTGCATTAGGAAGGGCATTTTCATGATCGCGTTCGATGCGGTGGCATGCCCCCTCTGATTCGGCCCATGTTTCGTTAATGACGTCGGGTATTTCAAAAAAGGGGCGTACCAACTCTTTCGCGAGGCGGGAGGGGGGCAAACCTGTTTTACTCGCCCGCATATATATATATATTCATATATATATATATATATATATATATATATATATATATATATATATATATAGGCATGGTGGTTGAGTGGCCGTAGCGTTGCATATAGTCTAGTAGATCCTCCGTGAGCGGTCACAACGTGGTTTATTTCGACGTTTCGGCCTAGAGTCTGGCCTTCATCAGGAATAAAGATACAGTTTGTCGGTGCTCAGCTTTATACAATCTCAAATCAGAGGGCAAGGAAAGAGGAAAAAAAGGAAAGAAAAAAAGAAAAGAAAAGGAAAGAAAAAAAGAAAAAAGAGAAAAATAATATACGGTGTACGTCCCTCGGGTGCCCCCCTTCCAGTTTTCCTTCTACTGCCCCCCTCTCCCCTTCACCTTTCTGATGTCAGCGGTCTGTGTATGTTTCCGTTCACTAGCGCATTCCTCCCGATCAGATGGCCCCTCCTGGCACTGCCGGTTCGGTGTGGGGCAAAAAAGAGCTTTTCAGGAAGTCCTAAGCCTTTAACTACACGGGGTCCCGTAAAGAATTCGTCGTAGAAGGACGGGGACCGCGTATTGTGGCAGAGGCTGGTCAGCGGGCATTTTAGGAAGTTATAAGCCTTTAACTACTCCGCGCCCTGTCAACATTTCGTCGTAAAAATAGGGATGCCTTGTATTGCGGTAGGCTGTGCAAGCGCGTGCAATGCGAATTCCTGGCCCGCTTCTAAATTACGCGTATCGTGGGGGCCTCCCGGCTGTGCACATGGTTGCTGTTGGGCATGTCGTGCATGGCACAATTGATTGGGTAGTCAAATAAAACAGAAAACAGACGACAGTTGCACTTAGGAAGAGTAGTTACACTTGGAATTGTTTTGGGTTGTCCAGTGCCCTTCGCAGCTGCAGTGCCGTGAACTCAGTTACTATTTTCATTGTTGCCGTTATTGTTTTCTAATGCTTTAATTGCTGCAAGTGTACCAGGATTCTCATTTATTCCTCCATTGAGGGTGTTAAATCGGTGGATAAGGTATGACTCTCGTTGTTCACGTTCTCGATTTGATTTAAATCCCGTCTCTAAGACCGTTACTGATAGTTTGTCGAATGCATGGTCGGGAAGATTGAGATGTTTTGATAGAGGTAGACTTAGGGCTGATTTCGCATGGGCTCTGTGATTACTGAAGCGAATCCTAAATGGTGTTTCTGTTTGTCCGATGTACTGCATACCACACACGTTGCATTCGAGTAGGTACACCACATTAGAGGAATCGCATGTTAGGTTTCCTCATATGTTAATCAAAAACTTGGATTGCGTGCTGGTTGCTTTGTCTGTTTCTCGCATCGCCTTACATACAAGACATCGTGGCTTTAAGCAAGGGCGGCATGAATTATTGGGGGGTGATGTGTTCATTTGGGAGTGGACAAGGGTGTCTTTGAGGTTACGTGGTCGTCGGTAAACGACGCCTGGAGCGGATGGGAATGCGCGTTTCAGACGTTCACTTTGTTCCAGAATGTTGTAATGTCGTTTAAGGATTTTGTTTACATTGGGGAAGTTTGTGCTTTAAGTCAAGCAGAGGTTTCTTCGTTGTGGGTCTTCTCGTGGTGGTCGCTTCATAAGTAAGTCTTCACGCTTTAGTTTTCTCGCTTTTTGAACAGCGTCATTAATTACATGTGGGGGGTATTTTTGTTGCTCGAGCATAAGTTTTAGCCTCTATGAGCTCGTGTCAAAGTCAGCGTCTCTAGAGCAGATTCGCTTGAACCGGTGAGCCTGGCTGTATGGAATACTGTTTTTACAGTGGCGTGGGTGATCGCTTTGGTAATGAAGGTATTGTTGTCGATCCGTTGGTTTGCGATATAGGGTTGTAGAGAGCTTCTCTTCGTCTATCGATATGGTAACATCAAGAAAATTTACGGTAACTTGTGAGTATGTGTGTGTGAAGTGTATGTTTGGATGTACAGCATTGTAAGTGTCTATAAAGCTGAGAAGTTTGTCCTCGCTGTGGGTCCAAATAAGAAAGCTGTCGTCTATGTATCTTCTGTATAACATTGGTTTCAAGGAACTTTGTGCAAGAAATTCAGATTCTAACTTTCCTATAAATATGTTGGCATAATTAGGTGCCATTTTGGTGCCATTTTGGTGCCCATAGCGGTACCGCTGATTCGTCGAAAATACTCTTGGTTAAACTCGAATGAATTTAATTTGAGGACCATCCTCGTCAATGTTGCAATGGCAGAGGAATCTGGGGTGTTAGATTGTCTATGGTTTGTGTACATGTTTTGTAATGCAGCTATGCCGTCATCGTGAGGAATATTTGTATATAATGAAGAGACATCAAGAGTAACCAAGTACGAGTTTTTCGGCACACAGATACCCGCAATGTCTCGAAGAAAATGTGTGGTGTCTTTTATGTACGACGCGAGGGTGCATGGAATGTGGCTTATTAGTTTGTCCACGTACTCTGATATGGGTTCAGTTATTGTACCGATGCCTGATATGATTGGTCGACCTGTGTTACCGGGTTTATGAATTTTTGGGAGGATGTAGAAGCGACCTGAAAGAGGGTAGGCTGCTTGCATCAGTTTGTGGTCAGTGTTGGTTATCTTTTCTGCGTCCAGCAGTTTCTTTAGTTCTGTTGATACGATACGTTTGTATTCGTCTGTCGGATCACCTGGGAGGCGTTCGTAAAATCTTGAGTCGTCTAGTTGGCGGTATGCTTCTTGTAGGTAGTTGGTTGTATTAAGGACTACAATTGCTCCTCCTTTGTCAGCGGGTTTTATTGTTATGTCTGTCCTAGATGCCATAACATTTTCGACAAATCAGCGGGATTGCTATGGGCACCAAAATGGCACCTAATTATGCCAACATATTTATGAGAAAGCTATAATCTGAATTTCTTGCACAAAGTTCCTTGAAACCAATGTTATACAGAAGATACATAGACGACATCTTTCTTATTTGGACCCACAGCGAGGACGAACTTCTCAGCTTTATAGGCACTTACAATGCTGTACATCCGAACATACACTTCGCACACACATACTCACAAGTTACCGTAAATTTTCTTGATGTTACCATAACGATAGAAGAAGAGAAGCTCTCTACAACCCTATATCGCAAACCAACGGATCGACAACAATACCTTCATTACCAAAGCGATCACCCACGCCACTGTAAAAACAGTATTCCATACAGCCAGGATCACCGGTTTAAGCGAATCTGCTCTAGAGACGCTGACTTTGACACGAGCTCACAGAGGCTAAAACTTATGTTCGAGCAACAAAAATACCCCCCACATGTAATAATTGACGCTGTTCAAAAAGCGAGAAAACTAAAGCGTGAAGACTTACTTATGAAGCGACCACCACGAGAAGACCCACAACGAACAAACCTCTGCTTGACTTACAGCACAAACTTCCCCAATGTAAACAAAATTCTTAAACGACATTACAACATTCTGGAACAAAGGGAACGTCTGAAACGCGCATTCCCATCCGCTCCAGGCGTCGTTTACCGACGACCACGTAACCTCAAAGACACCCTTGTCCACTCCCAAATGAAGACATCACCCCCCCAATAATTCATGCCGCCCTTGCTTAAAGCCACGATGTCTTGTATGTAAGGCGATGCGAGAAACAGACAAAGCAACCAGCACGCAATCCAAGTTTTCGATTAACATATGAGGATACCTAACATGCGATTCCTCTAATGTGGTGTACCTACTCGAATGCAACGTGTGTGGTATGCAGTACATCGGACAAACAGAAACACCATTTAGGATTCGCTTCAGTAATCACAGAGCCCATGCGAAATCAGCCCTAAGTCTACCTCTATCAAAACATCTCAATCTTCCCGACCATGCATTCGACAAACTATCAGTAACGGTCTTAGAGACGGGATTTAAATCAAATCGAGAACGTGAACAACGAGAGTCATACCTTATCCACCGATTTAACACCCTCGATAGAGGAATAAATGAGAATGCTGGTACACTTGCAGCAATTAAAGCATTAGAAAACAATAACGGCAACAATGAAAATAGTAACTGAGTTCACGGCACTGCAGCTGCGAAGGGCACTTTACAACCCAAAACAATTCCAAGTGTAACTACTCTTCCTAAGTGCAACTGTCGTCTGTTTTCTGTTTTATTTGACTACCCAATCAATTGTGCCATGCACGACATGCCCAACAGCAACCATGTGCACAGCCGGGAGGCCCCCACAATACGCGTACTTTAGAAGCGGGCCAGGAATTCGCATTGCACGCGCTTGCACAGCCTACCGCAATACAGGGCACCCCTATTTTTACGACGAAATGTTGACAGGGCGCGGAGTAGTTAAAGGCTTATAACTTCCTAAAATGCCCGCTGACCAGCCTCTGCCAAATACGCGGCCCCCGTCCTTCTACGACGAATTGTTTACGGGACCCCGAGTAGTTAAAGGCTTAGGACTTCCTGAAAAGCTCTTTTTTGCCCCACACCGAACCGCCAGTGCTAGGAGGGGCCGTCTGATCGGGAGGAACGCGCTAGTGAACGGAAACATACACAGACCGGTGACACCAGAAAGGTGAAGGGGAGAGGGGGAGAGAGATGAGGGGGGAAGTGGAAGGAGAAGTGGAAGGGGGGCACCCAGGGGGCGTCCACCGTATATTACTTTTCTCTTTTTTCTTTTATTCTTTCCTTTTTTTTCCTCTTTCCTTGCCCTCTGATTTGAGATTGTATAAAGCTGAGCACCGACAAACTGTACCTTTATTCCTGATGAAGGCCACACTCTAGGCCGAAACGTCGAAATAAACCACGTTGTGACCGCTCACGGAGGATCTGCTAGACTATATATATGTATGTATATATATATATATATATATATATATATATATATATATATATATATATATATATATATATATTGAAATAACTTGAAGATAGCACATAAGAAAAAGATTGTATTTACTAACGTTTCGGCCGTGGCACGGCCTTCGTCAGAGTAAGTAGGTATGATACAATGCAGCCGCTTTTATAGGCTCACGTGATGAACTCTCGGTTTTGCAGCTAGGACAATCAAAGTAAAAAATGGTAATCTGTCAAGACCTTGTGTTGACATGACTGACATGTGACGGGTGCATGAATATAAAAGTTTCAAGTTTCCTTGCGCATCGACACGTGGGGCACAGTATGGTTGGCAGGACATGTAAAAGAGCTCAGAAGTAAAGAAACCACGGTTGACTAATATACAATTTAATATACACTAAAATATTTTACTAATCTAAGAAGTCGTGTTGTTATAGTGCGAGGCAGGTGAGCTTTCCTACGTTTTCATTGATACCTGAACGAATGGTGTTAAATTTGTGGATCAAGAAGGATTCCCTCACTTCCCTATCGTGATTTGTCTTAAAACCGGACTGAATAATCGTGGCCCTAATTTTGTCGAAACCATGGCCAGGCATACTGACGTGCTTCGACAGCGGTAGATTAGGGAGGCTTACGGCATGTGCACGGTGATTATTAAAACGAATTCCGAAACTTGTCTCTGTTTGACCTATGTACTGAGCACCGCAAGTTGAACACTCGAGAAGATAGATGACGTTGATACTATCACACGTGTAGTTCCCATTTATCTTTAAAGAAAAACTGGACGATGTACTTGAAACTGTTTTAGATGTCGTCATGTGCGCGCACACTTTGCAACGTGGTTTGTTGCAGGGATGACAGCCTTCATGATGGGAACACGTGGTTTTAGATGAGGTTAGTAAATCACGAAGGTTCCGCGATCGTCGGTAGACCACGCGTGGTTGTTCTGCAAAGATTCCTTTGAGCCGCTCGCTCTGTATTAAAATGTTAAAATGTTTCTTTAGGATATGGTTCACATTTGGAGCTGAGGCCGCATGCGTCAAAATTAGATTAGTCCGCGAACAATCTTTGGGTCTTTTGTTAGTACTCAGCAGGTCTGAACGGTCAAGCTCTTCTGCACGTTTGATGGCGTCTGTGATTATGCTGGCCGGATAGCTCTGTTTTTCGAGCGCGCTCTGAAGTTGTTCGCAGTGGCGGGAAAATTCGCTGCTATCAGAGAATATTCTTTTAAAACGGACTGCTTGGCTGTAGGGAATACTAGTTTTGTTGTGTTTCACGTGACTACTACTAAAGTGAAGATATTGCTGCCTATCCGTGGGTTTCCTGTAAAGATTAGTTATCAGCTTCCCGTTATGTAGAGTGACCATGACATCAAGGAAGCTTATGTTCACAGGTGAATATGAGTGCGAAAAAGAAATCGCCGGATGAGCGTTGTTAAGATCTGCTATGAAAGAAAGAAGTTGCGATTCACTATGGTGCCAGATTAGGAAAATGTCGTCGATGAACCGCTTATAGTAAAATGGCTTATATTCACAATTTGCAAGAAATTTGTTTTCAAGGAGCCCCATAAATATGTTTTCGTAGTTTGGTCCGATTCTTGTGCCCATAGATGTACCGCTAACTTGAACATAATGTGTCCCATCAAATTCTAAATTGTTAAGTTCAAGAATGAGCTTAAGCAACGTAGCTAACGTAGATGCGGAAACTGGTTTGTTGGCGTGGCAATCGTTGTACGCGCAGATAACTGCCTCGATGCCATCTGAGTGAGGGATATTAGTATACAGTGACGTGACATCTAACGTAACGAGAAACGAATTTTGAGGGACCTGTAGGTCAACAATATCTGATTGAAAGTGATTGGTATCTTTAATGTAAGAAGAAAAGCTGGACGGAATGGTGTTGATGAGGCTATCTACATAACGGGAAAGGTTCTCAGTCACTGTTCCAATTCCAGAAATTATCGGTCTACCGGGATTATCTCTCTTATGAATTTTGGGAAGAAGGTAAAACCTGCCAGCTACTGGGCTCAACGGTATGAGAGATTTCAGAGTGCCATAGCTTATTTCTTTATCATTAAAGAGCGCAGTCAAGGTATCACGAACAATATCTTTGAACTCGTTTGTTGGGTCATGATCTTTCCGCTTGTAATATGATGCATCACTGAGCTGCCTATGGCCTTCGCTGATATATTTGCTTCTGTCCATTACAACAATGGCGCCTCCTTTATCTGCAGGTTTTATAATTATTATCATTACGACCAGCGAGGGATTCAATTGCTTGTTGCTCTCTGTCAGTAAGGTTGCGGTGCAATGGTGTACGTTCTTTATATGCCTGCATGACATCGCGTTGTACAGCTCTGATATAAAGGTCCAGACATTTGTCTCTTTGGGAGGGGGGTGTCCAATGCTTGTAAGATGGCAATGATGAGCTATCGGTATTGTGAGCCGAGGACCGATCATAAAAGTACTCACGGAGGCGCATGTTACGTTCGAAATTGTGAAGATCCTTCACCAACTGAAATTCACTATAGCCTCCTGTTGCAGGGCAAAAATTAAGTCCTCGAGATAACACACTACGTCCCTCAATTGATAGATCGTAACATGACAAATTTATAATGTTATCCTGTCCAGAAGATTTACTTTCCAGCTCGGGCTGGCGCATTTCAGCTGTAGTTAGAATGTTTCCTCGTCGGGAGCATTCCTTTTTTTCTAAGTTCTCACGCGCGACCTTCTTTGACTTTTTAGCATCCAGCTCGGCTAACTTCTGTGACCGATATAATTCGAGAGTTTTTAATTCTTCAGTCGTAAACTGAGATGATTGCACAAGCTGTTTTTCCTGATTCCGCAGACCTTTTTCTGATGATTCATAATGGCTAATAAGTATGTTGGTTAGTTCAACAGACGCCCGATTTAAGGTGTTGTGCCACCTTGACAGGTTTTTCTTTGACATCTCTGATGTGGCCGGCTGCAGTTTTAGTTGTAAACCTTTAGGAGCACTTGTTGCCGCGACATACATTCTAAGCATAGAAATGTGGGATTCACAACGAGTCCGTTTTTCTATAACCTTCCTGGTCCTTAAAAAATTCATTGAGCCAACAGATAAAGTACTCTCACTTAGCTGGCGTTGTGTTAGTCAGTTGGTTCCTCTCGTGGTTGTGCCCCTGTTCCGGAGTCCGTAGCGTGGTTGAGACGGCGAAAGTGATGCAACGACTGCAGGCGGCGGTAGGCAAGACGTAGGCTGTGTAGATTGAGACTTGTTCATGTGGGTGCGCGCTGCTTTCGAGGTGACGTTCTCTGCTACGGAAGGCTTGCTCGTCATGGTGAAGGTTGCTGTCGGCGCGGTGTTGTTTCTTGAGTTCGGCTGTGCTGTAGGATGACTGGGTGCTGAAGGTCGCCCAGCTCGATCCACTCGATGCGGAGAGTCGTCATTCGTTGAAGAATCTCACCAGGCAGCTGATGTCGCATCCACCGGTCTCCTGAAGCACAGGCGGCGGATGTGGTTTGCAAGCAACGACACACCCTCGAAGCTCATATGAAGGCCGTCTGCTGCGAGGACGCGTGTGGGTGGTAACCATTCGATTTCATGATCGAGGTAGCAAACTAGCCGGGAATAGCGGCAAAAATTCCGAAGCATGTTGTTGAACACTGATGCTTCTCTGTTGCAGCGTCGGACGAATGTCAGGTTAGAGTTCCTTTGTCGACGGTTTCCACTTCTAGGCAGTATCAGCGTGGCGTAAATTCGCCGAATTTCTGGGCGGTATTTTGCAATGCTTTCAAGTAGATCGCGGTACTTTGCCAACGCCTCGTGTCCCGAACACGAAGCCACATCGACCGTCCCAACATGAAAAATAAGACAGGATGCTGAGCGGGGCACTAGACCCAGTAAGTCACGCACATCACCGATTGTAGCACCACACTGCGAAATGAAGGCTGGTGCGCCATTGCTGAGGGGGTCGAAGTATTGATGTATATACTTTGTTTGTGAATCTCCCACAACTGCTGTGGTAGGAGTGTGCACAGGGTATTTCGAAATCATCCTTTTTTTCAGTGCTGTCCCAGGACCCATGGTTGAAGAAGAACTTGAAGGGAAGGCACGACAGGTCCGGGTATTTTCTATATTGAAATAACTTGAAGATAGCACATAAGAAAAAGATTGTATTTACTAACGTTTCGGCCGTGGCACGGCCTTCGTCAGAGTAAGTAGGTAAGTAGGGAGATTCACAAACAAAGTATATGCATCAATACTTCGACCCCCTCAGCAATGGCGCACCAGCCTTCATTTCGCTGTGTGGTGCTACAATCGGTGATGTGCGTGACTTACTGGGTCTAGTGCCCCGCTCAGCATCCTGTCTTATTTTTCATGTTGGGACGGTCGATGTGGCTTCGTGTTCGGGACACGAGGCGTTTGCAAAGTACCGCGATCTACTTGAAAGCATTGCAAAATACCGCCCAGAAATTCGGCGAATTTACGCCACGCTGATACTGCCTAGAAGTGGAAACCGTCGACAAAGGAACTCTAACCTGACATTCGTCCGACGCTGCAACAGAGAAGCATCAGTGTTCAACAACATGCTTCGGAATTTTTGCCGCTATTCCCGGCTAGTTTGCTACCTCGATCATGAAATCGAATGGTTACCACCCACACGCGTCCTCGCAGCAGACGGCCTTCATATGAGCTTCGAGGGTGTGTCGTTGCTTGCAAGCCACATCCGCCGCCTGTGCTTCAGGAGACCGGTGGATGCGACATCAGCTGCCTGGTGAGATTCATCAACGAATGATAACTAATAACTAAGCTGATAACTAATCTTTACAGGAAACCCACGGATAGGCAGCAATATCTTCACTTTAGTAGTAGTCACGTGAAACACAACAAAACTAGTATTCCCTACAGCCAAGCAGTCCGTTTTAAAAGAATATGCTCTGATAGCAGCGAATTTTCCCGCCACTGCGAACAACTTCAGAGCGCGCTCGAAAAACAGAGCTATCCGGCCAGCATAATCACAGACGCCATCAAACGTGCAGAAGAGCTTGACCGTTCAGACCTGCTGAGTACTAACAAAAGACCCAAAGATTGTTCGCGGACTAATCTAATTTTGACACATGCGGCCTCAGCTCCAAATGTAAACCATATCCTAAAGAAACATTTTAACATTATAATACAGAGCGAGCGGCTCAAAGGAATCTTTGCAGAACAACCACGCGTGGTCTACCGACGATCGCGGAACCTTCGTGATTTACTAACCTCATCTAAAACCACGTGTTCACATCATGAAGGCTGTCATCCCTGCAACAAACCACGTTGCAAAGTGTGCGCGCACATGACGACATCTAAAACAGTTTCAAGTACATCGTCCAGTTTTTCTTTAAAGATAAATGGGAACTACACGTGTGATAGTATCAACGTCATCTATCTTCTCGAGTGTTCAACTTGCGGTGCTCAGTACATAGGTCAAACAGAGACAAGTTTCAGAATTCGTTTTAATAATCACCGTGCACATGCCGTAAGCCTCCCTAATCTACCGCTGTCGAAGCACGTCAGTATGCCTGGCCATGGTTTCGACAAAATTAGGGCCACGATTATTCAGTCCGGTTTTAAGACAAATCACGATAGGGAAGTGAGGGAATCCTTCTTGATCCACAAATTTAACACCATTCGTTCAGGTATCAATGAAAACGTAGGAAAGCTCACCTGCCTCGCACTATAACAACACGACTTCTTAGATTAGTAAAATATTTTAGTGTATATTAAATTGTATATTAGTCAACCGTGGTTTCTTTACTTCTGAGCTCTTTTACATGTCCTGCCAACCATACTGTGCCCCACGTGTCGATGCGCAAGGAAACTTGAAACTTTTATATTCATGCACCCGTCACATGTCAGTCATGTCAACACAAGGTCCTGACAGATTACCATTTTTTACTTTGATTGTCCTAGCTGCAAAACCGAGAGTTCATCACGTGAGCCTATAAAAGCGGCTGCATTGTATCATACCTACTTACTCTGACGAAGGCCGTTCCACGGCCGAAACGTTAGTAAATACAATCTTTTTATTATGTGCTATCTTCAAGTTATTTCAATATAGAAAATACCCGGACCTGTCGTGCCTTCCCTTCAAGTTCTATATATATATATATATATATATATATATATATATATATATATATATATATATATATATATATGCTCGTTTTTCCGTGTTTTGACACAATAATAATGAGATCTAACAGACAATGATGCCAAGGAATGATGTATGGGGGAAGTTATTAGAACCATTGTAATGTAAATAAATAAGAAGAAAAGTGGGTAAAGAAAAATAGGTTCTCATGAGCAGGAATCAAACCAATGACCTTCGAATAACACGCTAGATGTTCTAACCACTCAGCAATCGCGACTTTTTTTTCTTTATTCCCTCTGTACATACATTCGCAAACACATATACATCAAACAAAGTAGAAACAGGAATAAAAAAAAGAGGTAAAAGCGTCATATTTAACAGGCTTTTTGAAATTCCTTCATCTGTAGAAGGCTTTGTACTTGATGAAGCCATTCAGGCACCTCTTGCTGAACCTTTTGTGATTCCACGAACGAACAGACAGATTTAAAGAAGTATTGCCTAGCCGGACGTGCACTAACATCAGCATGGCGCACCACCATTATAGATTGCCATATACCGTGCAGGCCCAATAACATAACTAGGTCAAAAGGTATTCCTTCTTCATTTGATACTGGTGAAATCTGATGCCATAGGCATCGAAAGGCAGATCCTTTTTCAAAGTCCTTTGGAGAACGTTCCAGAAAAAGACTGCATCCCAGCAGTCCAGGAAAACATGTTCGATTGTTTCCGGCTTTTTGCAGAGAAGGCAATCAACACCCCAAGGAACAAATAAGCCTT
The DNA here is from genome assembly GCF_043290135.1 of Rhipicephalus microplus. Classification (NCBI taxonomy): domain Eukaryota; kingdom Metazoa; phylum Arthropoda; class Arachnida; order Ixodida; family Ixodidae; genus Rhipicephalus; species Rhipicephalus microplus. The sequence continues at coordinate 66,537,491 of NC_134701.1, forward strand.
TTTCTTTCATCCATGTTTTCACAGGCAAGGTCCCAGTGTGAAATTTAAAGAAAAAGTTTTTCACTCAGCTATCGCGGCGGCTATCCCCCAAGCCACTTTATTGGGTTTATATGTGAATTTAAACATGAGAGTATTAGTCAGTCTCGTCTGTAGCCATGGCCGCGAGTGGGGAACGCCCTTTTATAAGCATGTGGGGCGTCACGTAGCACGTGATGGCCCACATGCTTATAAAATATAAAGGGTGTGTGTGCGTGTGTGTGTGTGTGGTGGACCGGTCTTTGTCAGGGTTTGTGTATGAACCCTGATGAAGACAGGTCCACCAGTGGAAACCCTTGAAAATAAAACTAAGACAACCGCTCAGTTGTGTCTCTTCCCTTCTCAGGCAAACCTCTCCAGCTCCCCATTAAAATAATTCTCTCTCGCTCTTGTCTTCTCAAGTACGTTTGTCCCATTGAAAAAACTTCTTCAGTATATATATATATATATATATATATATATATATATATATATATATATATATATATATATATATATATGTGTGTGTGTGTGTGTGTGTATGTATATTTCACCTTCACATACTGTAACTCACTTTTCCAGTATGTATTTTGCTTACATGTTCATAAGTTGAACTGCATTTCTTCTTATATTCAATATTTGCCTATGTATGTGTAGATATTGCCACGTTCCATTTCCCAAGTTTTCATTATCGTCCCAAAACACCACACGATTCTCAGCGCAAACCGCGCCTGTAGTTTTCGAGAAGGTTCCGGACTGTAGTAGATCATTTCGATAAGATCACGCCCACTGTGCGAACGGTACAGATTGTTCTGGAACCTACGCCACCGCCAGCGATAACGCTAGAACATTCGACGGCAAGAGTATAAATGCCGACGCGACGCGCTTCGCCGCTTGTCAGTTGTTGAACGAAGGCCGACGCTCCGTTCGCCGCTATCAGTCCGAGACTGCTATCTGTGCAAGACTGCTGCTGTAATCGGACTTTTCGTTTACTGGGCACAGGTTCGCCCAAATAAACAGTTAAATCCCAACACGAAGTCTCCTGTCTTCGGCCACGTCACGACCCCGTGACATCTGGTGGAGGTGCTGCTTCGTTCATGTACCGGAGGCCCCCGTCAAGCCGTGAACCCAGCCCACGTCGCGGAGAAAACACCAACGCCAACCAAGAACAGCAAACAAGCCGCCGACAGCAAGGTCTCCCACCGGAGTACGGGCTTCTACAAGACAAGGCGCGAAAAGCCAAGGCCGTGACCTCTACTGCAGCGACTATGACAACCGGAGCGTCCCTGCCCGCGATCGTCATTCATCAGTCCAGCGAACCACCAACGTTTCATGGGTCATCGTGGGAAACGCCACATGAACACGCTTTCCAGGAGCTTAAACATCGCCTCCAGATGCCTCCGTTACTTGCCCATTTCGACGAATTCGCCGAGACAGAAATACATACTGACGCAAGCAGCATAGGTCTTGGCGCCGTTCTTGTGCAGAGGGCTGACGGACTTGGAAGGGTTATTAGTTACGCCAGCTGATCGCTATCCAAAGCAGAAGCAAATTGTTCCACAACAGAAAAGGAGTGCCTCGCCATCATCTGGGCTACGTCGAAATTTCGCCCCTACCTCTACGGCAGGCCCTTCAAAGTTGTGAGCGACCACCACGCCTTGTGTTGGCTAGCCACCTTTAAGGACCCTTCAGGTCGCCTCGCACGATGGAGCCTGTGACTTCAAGAATATAACAATACTGTCATTTACAAGTCCGGCAAAAAACACTCCGACGCCGACTGTCTCTCTCGTGCGCCTGTCGACCAACGGCTACCAGACGACCCGGATGACGACTACTTCTTGGGAACGATAACTACAGACGACTCCGCTGAACGACAGCGGGCCGACCCGAAACTTAAGGCCCTAATAGAATACCTCAAAGGCAGGACCACTGAAGTCCCGAAGGTATTCAAGCGCGCACTTGCATCGTTCTTCCTACGAAACGGTCTTCTACAAAAGAAAAACTTTTAACCGCTTCGAGCCAAGTACCTCCTTGTGGTGCCTTCAGCTCTGCGACCAGATTTCCTGCAGGCCCTGCACGACGATCCGACGGCAGGGCACCTCGGTGTTTCTCGCACGCTCGCGAGGATACAAGAAAGGTACTACTGGCCACGTCTTACCACCGACGTCACTCGTTATGTGAGGACATGCCGGGACTGTCAGCGGCGCAAGACACCGCCGACAAGGCAAGCGCGACTTCTGCAGCCAATTGATCCACCTTGCCGACCTTTCCAGCAGATTGGTATGGACCTACTAGGGCCATTCCCGACGTCGGCTTTCGGAAACAAGTGGATCGTGGTAGATACCGACTACCTCACCCGCTACGCCAAGACAAAAGCCTTGCCAAAAGGCAGTGCATCCGAGGTAGCCAAGTTCTTCGTCGAAAATATCGTCCTACGTCACGGTGCCCCGGAGGTCCTTATCACCGACAGAGGAACGGCATTCACTGCCGACTCAACTCAAGCGATCTTAGCATACAGCCAAACAAACCACCGCCGGACGACAGCGTACCACCCACAGACCAACGGCCTCACCGAGCGGCTTAACAAGGCGATCGCCGACATGCTGTCAATGTACGTCGATGTCGAACACAAGACGTGGGACGCCGTTCTTCCGTATGTGACCTTCGCATACAACACGGCGGTGCAGGAGACGACGCAGATATCTCCATACCAATTGGTCTATGGAAGGAGCCCGGCAACGACGCTCGATGCCATGTTACCCAACGTCACCGACGAAGAAAGCCTCGATGCTAGCGAGTACCTTCAACGTGCCGAAGAAGCCCGACAACTTGCGCGTCTCCGTATCAAGAATCAACAGACGACAGACAGTCACCGTTACAACCTTCGACGACGCTTCGTGGAATACCAGCCCGGTGAACGTGTTTGGGTGTGGACGCCGATACGCCGACGTGGACTAAGTGAAAAGCTTCTGCGACGGTACTTCGGACCGTACAGGGTGGTTCGACGTCTCGGCCAACTTGATTACGAGGTTGTCCCCGACGGCATCACGAACTCTCAACGACGCCGATCGCGACCTGAAGTCGTGCATGTCGCGCGCCTCAAGCCGTTTCATGCGCGTTAACAAACTGAAACAGTGTTTTTTTGTATTAATGTTTCATCGTAATTTATTCATTGTACTTTCTTGCATTATTATTGTACCTTCATCTTTAGTTAAAGCACCGGGACGATGCCTTTTTTTCAGAGGGGGGCAATGCCACGTTCCATTTCCCAAGTTTTCATTATCGTGCCAAACCACCACGCGATTCTCAGCGCAAACCGCGCCTGCAGTTTTCGAGAAGGTTCCGGACTGTTGTAGATCATTTCGATAAGATCACGCCCACTGTGCGAACTGTACAGATTGTTCTGGAACCCACGCCACCGCCAGCGATAACGCTAGAACATTCGACGGCAAGAGTATAAATGCCGACGCGCTTCGCCGCTTGTCAGTGTTTGAACGAAGGACGACGCTCCGTTCGCCGCTATCAGTCCGATACTGCTATCTGTGCAAGACTGCTGCTGTAATCGGACTTTCCGTTTTTTGGGCACAGGTTCTCCCAAATAAACAGTTAAATCCCAACACGAAGTCTCCTGTCTTCGGCCACGTCATGACCCCGTGACAATATATAAGTATATAAGTATATACATTTTTCTCAAATATTATCTGCACCACACCCTTGTACAATGCCCCTCGAGGGCTCTGTAAGGTGCTGTAAATTATATATATATATATATATATATATATATATATATTAACATACAATTTTATATACACCTCGCACTTTGCTATGTATTTGCATACATAGTGGTTATACGACGCACTTTTTAAGATGTCGCGAAGTTAAAGCAGACTTTAAGAGGCCGAGTAATGAGGCCCTTAGCCCCATTTCCGCGTCCAATATGCGACGCTTACTTTGCATTCAGGTCTTTCTCTTATTATGCTTTGGTGGTTAGCATCTACAAACACCACAGTAGTTTAATAAATTCACTATAGATGTTAGTCGTCCGGATGAAGATGTACCAAGCGTAAAAGAAGACACATCCACGTTTAACGGGGCTATAGCTGCCAAACACTGAAACATACATTCGGCAAACCCTGCTTTTTCAATGTACAGTAAATATTCCTTACCCCTGTAAAGCCGCGTTTTACTTTCGTGTTATATGCCGATTCCTGTGACGTAGGTATTAACAATGATTTTTAAGGAAAGAATGCTGTTATATTTTTTATAAATAATACAATTTCTAGCATAAATTCAGGCATGCATGTATTTTATTTGCCTTACTGATAGCCTGAGCACTGTACCTAGAGTGTTCAATTCTTAATAATATTGCTATTGTTAAATACTATTGTTAACTTATTGTCGACTTCTCAACCCTTTTCTTTGAAACGTATAATTTGTGGGGTTAGGGCCGTAGTATATCATTTATTGCATTTGTATCAAAATTTTTTAACGGGCCACCAGGCACCTGAATAAATACAGCAACACAAATTGTGTAAACAAAAATATCCTTTGAAAGAACGAAATGTGAGTGATCATAACGGTAAGCTATCTTTCGTTGCTTCCTTACGAAATAGTAGTTTACTGTATATTGAATTGAATAGAGTTTATGCGCAACAAGGTTGTGAGTAAACCAGGCGAAAAAGCGGAACTGAGCAGCTTGCGGGGAAGATTGAGGGAATATTGGTGCAAACAGTCTTTGCCATGCACACAGCAGAACCTCATTACACAAGGCAACAAATGACGTGAAAATAACCCATAGTGCAATAACCACTTATTGATGATTGATATATGGGGTTTAACGTCTCAATACCACCGTATGATTATCAAAGATGCCGTAGTGGAGGGCTCCGGAAATTTCGACCACCTGGGGTTCTTTAACCTGCACCCAAATCTGAGCGCATGGACCTACAACATTTCCGCCTCCATCGGAAATGGAGGCACCGCAGCCGGGATTCGAACCCGCGACATGCAGGTCAGCAGCCGAGTGCTTTAGCCACTAGACCACCGCGGAGCAGCACGTGATAACCACTTATGTAATAACCACTTATGCACGATCACGTGAAAAATGAAGAATAAACTATTTTCGATACGGCATATTGTTTGCCATTAGTTCGTAAGCATATAAAATTTTCTATTCGCCACGAAATCGCCTGCTTGTTATATGACGACTCAAAGCTAGAGAGCATCTCTTTCTAATTGTAATTCAAGCAGTCTAGCTGCCAATCACATGAACTGCCGCAATATATAGCAGCTGGCTATATGAGTTATGAGTTTAATAAAATATTTCTACGTGCAGCATAACCGTAATTAGTAGTGTATGCACGTAAGTATATGTGCTTATATTCTGTCCGAGATGTATTTTGAGATGTAAAGTACAATTCAAGTTGAGTGAAAACCAACTAGCCCGATTCTCATCTAAGCCTCTATAGTGCTAAAAAACACGGTATTTAACCTTCTCTCTGGTCCGGTGTATCAAGTTATGGGGCAAGCTTAAAAGCTGAGCTTCCTATTGAGCTCGAGTACACTGCTGTATTCGTGACCACTTGTAAAGCTGTTGCTATGGCTCCGAGGTACCATAAGCAAGGCTGATCAGGTTTATCATAGACTAAAGCTAAAAGAATGTTTGGCCTTTCAGTACGGAAAAGCCTAAACATCGAAAAACAATTCATCACACTCATCGGCTCACAACAGCTTCGGCAGGGCAGCGGTGACAGTACGTCCTTTTGGAAGAAAATTATTTTCTGGCAGCAGCAAATGGTTTGACCGGTTCATAAACAGTTTGCTCGTTCCCATCGGTATCTGCATCAACAAGCCACAGCAGAAAAAAAGCATGAAAAAGCGGTTTACTAATATAGGGCTCCTGTTCAACGCTTGCCTGTTCTGCAATACTTCAGACATACTTCCGCAGCCCCTGTAGGAAAGAGAGAGACAGGGGAGGGGTCAATAACCGCCCCGTGAGTGGCTTGAAGACGTCCCTGCATTGTAGCCCCAGTCACCCCTGAGGAAGGAATGAAGTCGGTTCCGAAACATCGTGTTTACGCCGTGTTCACGTACCTTTTGGTTGGTGTTTTCCAGTTTACATACCCAGCCAGACAGAAATCAGTCGCATGCTTACTTTCAAATAGGAAGTATGCTCGAAGTGGCTGATGTCATATCAGCTTCTTGTGTTGCTAATACGCATGTTCCAGTTGACGTCGTTGCGCAAGTGCAAACAACTGGTTATGTAAACATCTGCAACTCTTCAACGTATATCTGTGCATAAAACATTTTATATTTAGCATCATTTTAAGGCGTGTCGCTCAGAAAAAAAATTGTAATACGGTTACCTTCCCTTCGCATGCTTCGCATAACGTCGACTCCCAGGTACGTGGGATCTGCTGATATTTTTTTTCAATACCACTCTTAATGTAGCTAGAGCATCCTGCGTGGCTTCTATCTAAACTTGCGTTCAAAAGCTTATCTGTCCTACATATTGGCACCAAGGCTCCAAGGAAGAGACTTCCTTAATATCGCCTTTAGCACGTGTGAGAACCAGCTTTGTACTTGGACTTGAAATTGAATGGTTACTGCCATGTATGTGGTCAAGAATGTTAGAATTGTCTATTGGTATACTTCTTTTTCACACACCATATCATTGCCGACGTTTCGCCTTCCGTCCAGAAATGTTTTTTTTTTCATAATTCCCAATTCTCAACAAACTGCAGTGAAGCTCTTGAGATTGCTGTGCGCACGAGTTTCTATAGAGCATGCCCACGCTTTCAATTAAAAAGGCATAGGCGTCACATGATTCCAAAAGCTCAGAATGCTCAGAACATAGCCAACCACTATACATAACCTTCATGAATTACGAGAAAGCGTTTGATTCAGTATAAATATCAGTAATCATGCAGACACTGTGGAATCGGGGCGTTTTCGAAGCATATATAAACATCCTGGAAGAAATCTACAGGAGATCAATTGCTACCACAGTGCTTCATAAAGAAAGCAACAGAATACCAACCAAGAAGGGTGTAAGGCAGGGGGATACAATCCCCTCAATGCTATTTACCGCGAGCTTACAGGAGGTTTTCAGAGGCCTATAATGGGAACAGTTAGGCATAAGAGTTAATGGATAACACCTTAGTAGCCTGCACTTCACCGATGACATTGCATTACTGAGTAACTGAGGGGACGAATTGCAACTCATGATTACGGAGTTACACAAGGAGAGCAGAAAAGTAGTTCTTAAAATAATCTGCTGAAAACAAAAGTTATGTACAACAACCTCAGAAGAGAACAGCGATTCGAGATAGGTAACAGTGCAATTGAAGTTGTAAAATACTATGTCTATTTAAAGCAGGTAATAACCGCGGAGCCGAACCACGGGACTGAGAAAACTAGAAGAATAAGAATGGGATGGAGCACATTTGGCAAGCACTCTCACATCATTACAGGTAGATTGCCGCTATCCCTCAAGAGGAAAGTATATAACAGCTTCACCTTGCCAGTACATAACTACGGAGCAGAAACCGGGAGACTTACATAGAGGGTTCAGTTGAAATTGAGAACGACAAAGCGATGGAAAGGAAAGTAGTATGTGTAACCTTAAGAGACAACAAGAGAGCAGAGTTAATTATGGAATAAACCGGGATTGAGGATATTATAGTTGAAATCAAGAAGAGGAAATGAACATGGTCCGAGCATGTAGCACGTAACCAGGATAACCACTGGTCATTGAGGATAACTGACTGGATTCCTAGAGAAGGCAAGCGGGTTAGGGAGAGACGGAGGGTTAGGTGGGCAGATGAGATTAAGATGTTTGCGGGTATACATAAATTGGCAGCAGCAAGCACAGGACCGAGTTGACTGGCGGAACATAAGAGAGGCTTTTGTCCTGCAGAGGACCCAGTCAGGCTGGCGATGATGATGATGATGGTGGTGGTGGTTATTATGGTGATGATGGTGATGATGATGATGATTATGATGCCACAAGAAGAAATCAAGCGGGGCAGTTGCTTGCAAATTCCGCAAGGCTTGATCCACCGGCAACCTACAGCATCATAATCCTAAACCTATATAGGCTCATGTCTATGTACTGTGCTAGGATTACTTTGAATCTACTCTCAAATCACGCTTGGTATGAACATACTGGTTTGCTTGCAGTTGATTACCTTCAGCTCTGCGTGGAACGTAATGTAATTGTTAAGTCCACACTACCATAATTGTGGCGCAGTCCAACTACGCTTTAGAAGGAACACTATGCGACAACTTCTAGGTTAAAGCAACACCGGAGATTATCTGTAGTACCACTACGCGATGCACTGTGTCTACAAACATATTTTCATGTTCTATAGATGTTTACGCAGCTGCTTACTAAAGACAGTGACCGACCTAACGTTACCAAGTGTGGTAGCACTACATAAAGCACTTGGCGTGGCTTGATTTTACTCATCAGATTACTTCTGGTTCTGTTGTTCGACGCCTGGTTCACTGAAGCACACACTACAATTTTCGCTTTATGGTCTGTGACGACAGACACAGCCTTCCTCGCATGGGTGTGTTAAAGCGTAGTAGCGTCCGTGAACCTTCCTATGTTCGTATTTTTCAGATTATCTCAATGTATTCAAAAAACCATGGAGAATATCTTCTCTCAACATGCCAAGTAGAATCAATGTTATTTGGTGTTAGTAACATGGTGTACCGTTCTCTAAGTTCCTTTGAAAAATCTTTAGTTTCTTGGGTTTTTTTGTAATATTTGATCCCCTCCTGATCTGCCAGTTGGAGTCTGGAGACGGCAATTGTCTTGTGTTAGTAACTACGTCTCGCACAGTTCTTCAACTGTGTTGTGAAGCCGAAGCACCAGTAGTTTGTCGTTTGAAGTTATACGCGGTAACCTTAGGGCTATCTTATAGGCCATTTTTTTTTGTCTAGCTTTTCATCTTCTGTGTTCACATCATGCAGAAGGGTCTCGTAGCTGTCTGTCAGATTTTCGTAGTTGTCTGCCTCGTTGCAAGTAACGCCGTCAAATGGCGCTACTTGTCCAGGCCTTGCAAGCTCATGTTTGCGGTGATCGGCTGAAACACTTACGCTGTTTGGTGAATATTTAGGGAATCGTGTGGCCCACAACGCCGCACCCCTTCCCAGGAAGCGCTGACCGAACACACACAATTCATATCAGACAAGCAGACGCTGCTGTGGTAGATCACTTCCGTCACTGTCGCTACAATGTACCAGAAGACTGTACTTTCCCCTTGCAAAAATCACTACAAATACACAATGTTGCCATCAATTCTGGCAAGCATGGTGAGAGTTTTCGGGCAAGCTCTAAAGATCATTTCAAAATTTGTGAAACTCTCAAGCCTGCAATTTCGCAAGAGTGGCGCGAACGTGCAAATGAATGTATCCAGTGAAATTCATAGAGATTGATTAACCTCCAAAAAGCACCGTAGCTCATTTTAAAGCAAACGGACTGCTCATCAGTAGTCCTCCACTCAGCGGGATTACGAGGTGGCACTGGGAGCATATGACCTTGGCTATAGGATAGTGCCGGACGATAATAAGTTGGTCGGGAGGGAGTTGCGTCACACACACAGTTCTCGCCAACAAAAGCTCCTTGAAGAAAATGGCATGCACTAGAGGTACCGTTTGAGGGCTTGAATCATAGGCATCAGAGCACGTGAAACAGGAGACATAACTTTAGGGTTTTCTCGGATTATGTTCGTTATGTGCTCTACAGTCAACGGTTCCTGTGGTGCAGGTACTTCTTCATACGACCATGTTGCTGCTGTGTGAGGAAGTTGAGCGAACCTATGGCCAGTGCGTCGTCCTTTGGCGGCCTCAAAACTCTGGCATTCTCTGTAGATGGCATATACTTGACCACCGTCCTCCAAGACTAGAGATTGAATGCATCATCAGCTATGCCCTTTTAATATGTGCGCTACCTTCTCAGTCTTCTTCATGCTGTCTTCTTCCATGCGGAAAAGATAGCAAGTCTTCTATGTAAGACAGGTACTACTCCAGCGATGTTTCATCACGAGATTCCTGCTCTTTCTTTGCCGATATCTTAATGTAAAGTGATTCGCCGAACAGTGCGCGCATTTTTTTCTTTGCAAACTTCTAAGCTGCCAATTTCAGCTTCGTGTTTTTGAAACCACACCTTATATGTTTTTTTTTTTTTCAGGCAAAAAAATGTTCGCCAACAGGAGCAGGCCTCTCAGTCAAAAGTATGACTTGTTCACTCGTACACTGACTTTTTCGCTCGTACACTGGCAACTATATCTTGGTGTCGACTTTGTCAGTACCACAGAACAAATATGGGTCTTTGAGCTGAGGAAAAACAACTGTTGCCATTGCAGTTGCCGCTAAAGTAGCCTAACCCTCTTCTGCCATCACAGGAAAAATCAAGCATCGGCAACTGCGTCGCTTCGTTATTCTGTCTCGGCAGCCAGCACTACAACCGAAAGGTCATGGCGGGAGAATAGCCAAAAGGAAGTAAGTAATATATTAACAAATTGTACACATAGTCCTTCAGCCAACATGGCAGAGCAGCAGCAACAACGCAAGTGCTATTTTAGTTGTCGTCTTTATTGCCTTGATGGAACATTTCTTATTGTTCATCATGGCGTGTGACAATATAAAAAATAAAGCGTGCAATAAATTTGTCACACCACTTATACTTGACGAATTAAAAAAATTATAGGGGCCGATTCTCGAGACATGAAGTTCTTTTATAATAGCCATCGGATGCTTACTCCGATAAACAAGACCCCTTTATGCAGGACCCTTTTATAGGGGTCACTGGAAGCCCCTTGACATAATGAACGATAGGAAAGAAGCATACACACATGAACTGCGTAGCAACTCTCTGAATGAGGCGAATGGCAATTCAGTTTCTATCGTGTTCATTCTATTTATTCCCTGGATCCCTGTAGGTATAAAAAAAAGCCCCTATTCAGCATGCATACATTAAAGCTCCTACCTTCTCCTATCCGGAATTTGAGTGGTCTGCAAAACACAGCAAGGTGGTGGTGCGGCAAGCGACGATCTTCCTGAAAGCGATGGTGTCTGCGATACTCTTTGTGCACACAAATGCAATATGTGTTTTGCAAAGCAATTCTAGTACCTAAATGGTAAGTTAGATTTTTGAACGATTGTTATTTTCTCTACACATTTCACATTTCTTGTGAACGGGGTGAGCTGCGAGAAAGAAGAGCTTCTTTTGTGCTTTGGCTAATGCTGCGAAAGTCACAACAAAATGAGAGAGAGCGCACCATGCTTAATCTCAATGGTGCAGCTTCCGCAAACGCCACTACTTCGTGCATCACTGTACGGGTGCTTGAATTTCGGTTATTGTCACTGGCACTCCACAAAGTATATCAGAGAGGCACGGCCAGGTAGCCTCGGCGGGCCCTAACCTTGCAGCACACAGTCGTGGCCAGGGTTAATGTCACCAACTGGAAAGATAATCACAGCAGAGTGAGATATTGGGCAGGTATATCCTGTCAGATTAAAGTAATGCGCTACAGTTACTTAGACAAAGGAGTTAGAAAGGACACGTTACGAAGTCAGCACGACAAGCACATTAAGTTACGCTTCGTAACATCTGTCCTCTCCAACTTATGTCTCGAAAAACGGTAGAAAGGGGTACAGGAAGCTTGCGATACAAGATCCATGAACAGGTCTTGTGTTGAGTCAACGTTTCGACAGGCAGATTTATCTTCTTCAAGGCTAGCACAGAACTGACTTCTTTAGTGTGGGCATGTCTACGCTTCGTACCCTCTCCGCCATTTCAACATGGGAGATGGGGGCAAAATTGAATACGCAGGTGTGAGAGACAAATACAAGGCTGACACAGAAAACGTCAGCCATGAATCTTTACGACTGCTGAGCATCTGGACGCGAGATACAGAACAATATTAGGATCAACACATATAACTACTTTCAAGAGAAATACTGGCTACAAATAAAAAGAGTTGAAAGCCAAAGAACTTAACTAATGCAGAGCACTACGTCTTGAAACAACTTTCAAACAGGTAGGATGTTTTCCTAAAAGCAGCAGACAAGGGGGGTAGGGCCTACTTTCGTAATCTGCCTTATAGCAAAATGTAAAAGCAAAGCTACCAGACAACTTAAAAACAACACTCACAATCAAAGGCTAGCCTAGTACCCAACAAAAATTTATAGTAATATCATAAAACACATTATAACAAATTCTGTAGCAAGGAAATTAATCACACGGTCTAAGCACAGGTTCCTAATGCCCAAAACCAGCAAGCAGGTTGATGTTACCTCTTTCGAAAGATTCATAGGGTTTGCATAGAACTACTCACTTACCGCGGAAATCCCAGGCAGACCTATAGTCTCCAACAACAATGCATTTACTGAATAGTCCCCATCAACATTTCTAAATCATCATATATCTGACGTACCATCCACCCTACCACCAATTGTTAAGACTACTACCCATTTCTTCCCAATATTATATAACACTATTGAAACACAAACACTTTCGGGTCAGGTTATTCTGGTAACATTAAATGTACGATCTTTGTATACGAATATACCTTTAACTGAACGAACTGAAGCGTTGTCAAAGTTCATCGTAGAAAGCCAGCAGGCTCGTAATGCTGAAGTTCACCTCTCGTGACTTGAACTAATCCTGATACCTAATTATTTAGATTTGATTCGTCCTACTACCTACGATGTTTGGCATTAGTATAGAAACCCCCTTTTGTGCAATATAGGCCAATATGTTATAAGTGTAGCGAAGCCTCCGAACTATGAAATGGGTCGAACTCTTGCGTACCTTCTAGTGGGGCTACCCAACAAGGACGCCGCTCGCGCTGGGAGCCCGTGCTTTGCTGTGACTGTCGCCATTGCATATTCTCGCTCGTTGCCGGCTAATAAACGCCTTAACAATTTGGTGGAGAGTGCTGCGATCCCTGTCTATGCCTTTGGAGCTACGATCACGTACCCTGCCATCTACTATGTACCAAGACGCTTCTCAACAAACGCCTCCTCCAATGCCACCCCCTTGTCCCGGTGTCCCCAGAATCCGCGATCCACCCATCTTCACTGGCGCTGATGGCACTGACGTGGAGGACTGGCTCGCCATTTACGACCGCGTGAGCGTCCCCAACAAATGGGACGAGGACGGCAAGCTGGCAAACTTGGTGTTTTACCTTGCCGGTGTCGCCAGTTTGTGGTACAACAACCACGCGTCCGATTTTGCCACCTGGTCCGATTTCAAGACCGCAATCGTCAACGTCTTCGGCCGCCCTGCTGTTCGCAAGCTGCAAGCCGAGCAGCGCTTGCGTGAACGTGTTCAGGAGGCTGGTGAGTCATTCACCAGCTATATTGAAGATGTCCTGGACCTATGCAACAAATCCAATCACACCATGTCCGAGTCTGACAAGATCCGAAACATCATGAAAGGCATCGACGATGATGCCTTCACGATGCTGCTCGCCAAAAACCCCGGCACGGTGGCTGAGGTCATCACACTGTGCCAGAGCTACGAGGAGCTCCGCCGGCAGCGTTCGATGACCCGACGCTCCCCACCACGAGCTGCAACGCTTGCTGGCTTGGAGGCCAGTTGTGACCAAGTAGCGTTGATGGCAGAACTGAAGTCCTTTATCCGTGAGGAAATCGCGCGTCAGTTCTCCCTCCTGCCCTTTTCCCACCAACCTGCTGTTCAACAATCGGCTACTACCCTTCTCCCTCCCATCCGCCGAGCGATTGAACAGGAAATAGCGGAGGTAATGCCTGCTTACCACCCCCAACAGCCTCCGGCTCCTGCGTCCCTGAGTTACGCGCAAGTGGTCGCCAGGCCACCCCAAGTCGTTCAAGCACCCGCCCCTCTGACCTACGCTGAAGCTGCTGCACGACCTCCGTCCGTTGCAGCGGGTATGCCCGCTACGTATGTTGACGTAACCCCTCAGCCTCAGCTTCAGTCCACCATGCAGCCACCGTTCCGTCCATCAGCCCTTGCGACATGGGTGAGACCTACCCCGGTGAACAGATGGCACACACCCGACAACCGGCCCATCTGCTTTGCCTGCGGTTACGCCGGTCACGTGGCCCGTTATTGCCATCGCGTACAGCCGGCTCCAATTTCTTCACCTGTTGCTGGCCAACTCAGCCATCCTTATCGCAAAGAACCACCGTCTATGCCCCCTCGATCTCGCCCAGGTCCGTCTCGAAGATCACCGTCTCCACGACGCCGTTCCCTGTCTCCCATGCGGCCAAGTGCGGCATCTCATGAGCGGGAAAACTAGTCGTCGCAGTCCCTGAGGCAAAGACTGCGACGCTATCGCAATGTGAAAGCCCTCAGAGCAGCCCCTCGAATGTCATTGACGTGCTTGTGGACGGTGTTTGTGCATCGGCTCTTATTGACACTGGAGCTGCCGTATCAGTTATGGACGAAAACCTCTGCCGCTTACTTCGAAAAGTGACGACGCCACTTTCTGGGTTATCCCTTCGTACTGCGAGTTTGCACCGGATTCATCCTACAGCAGGGTGCACAGCTCGCGTTGTCATCCAGGACGTTCTGTATGTCGCCCAGTTCATCATCATTCAGGCATGCTCTCATGACGTCATCCTGGGATGGGACTTTCTCTCCCGCCATGACGCCGTCATCCATTGTGCCGCTGCCGAAATTGAGCTCTCACCCTTCTCGCATTTGACGCCAGAAGACAGTCCCCCGACACTGAGCAAGATTCTAACGAGAGACGATACAACAGTGCCTCCAAACTCGACGACGGCTGTGTCTGTCTACTGCGCTGGTCTCTCCGACACCATTGGACTTGTTTCGCCATCTGACCGCGCTTGCAGCAGGAAAGGGTTGCTAGTACCTTTCGCGACCGTGCAGGTCAACCAGGGCAACACTGCTATTTTTGTAACCAACCCGTTCCCGTACGCTGTTACCTTGCTTCGAGGGGAATGTCTCGGCAGAGTGGAACCAGTCGACGACGCACAAGTCCTGGACGTACCCGATGACACGCGCGCTCCCAGGTCGTGTACCATCAATGCTGTTTCCACTTCTGATTCGTCGTCTGCTGATGTATTTGGCCCCTCCATCGCTGACAACCTTACGGCCGTACAGCGTTCCCAACTTCTGGACCTGTTACAAGAATATCGTTCTTCTTTCGATGTCGGGCGAAGTTCTCTCGGTCGCTCGTCCGTTGTTACGCATCGCATCGACACTGGTGACCATCCACCTTTACGGCAACGTCCATATCGCGTGTCGCCTGCTGAACGTCGAGTAATTAATGATCAGGTTGACGATATGCTCCGACGCGACGTTATTCGGCCCTCCGACAGTCCATGGGCGTCTCCTGTTGTTCTTGTTGCGAAGAAAGACGGTTCTGTTCGGTTCTGTGTAGACTACAGACGGCTCAATAAGATCACTCGCAAGGATGTTTATCCACTGCCACGCATCGATGACGCGATTGACAGCCTTCATGGAGCCGATTTTTTTTCTTCTCTCGATCTGCGCTCGGGGTACTGGCAAGTACCCATGGCTGACGACGCTCGACCAAAGACCGCCTTCGTCACGCCAGACGGCTTGTACGAGTTTAACGTCATGCCGTTTGGTCTATGTAAGGCACCTGCGACCTTTGAGCGCATGATGGACACCATTCTGCGCAACTTGAAATGGTACACGTGCTTGTGTTACCTCGACGATGTCATTGTCTTTGCTCCGGATTTCTCCACGCATCTCCAACGTCTGAAAGAAGTTTTCGCACGTGTGAGCAATGCCGGCTTACAACTAAATCTGAAAAAGTGCCGCTTTGCAGCACGGCAACTCACCATACTGGGGTACGTCGTGTCCAAAGACGGCATTCTTCCTGATCCTGCCAAGCTTCAGGCCGTGGCCGAATTCCCCAAACCTGCATCTGTCAAAGAACTGCGTAGTTTCGTGGGCCTGTGCTCATACTTCCGACGCTTCATACGAAATTTCGCCACGATCATATCACCGCTGACGAAGCTCCTTGGAAGCAACGGGCCCTTCAATTCGTGGTCATCCGAGTGCGACGACGCGTTCGCGAAGCTCCGCCATTTGTTGACGTCGCCTCCCATTCTACGCCACTACGACCCTACAGTCCCAACGGAGGTGCACACGGACGCCAGCGGAGTAGGCCTCGGCGCTGTCCTGGCGCAGCGAAAACCCGGATTCCCTGAATATGTCGTAGCATATGCAAGCCGTACGCTCACGAGAGCCGAGAAAAACTACACCGTCACGGAGAAAGAGTGCCTGGCGATCGTCTGGGCTCTTACAAAGTTTCGACCTTATTTGTATGGTCGCCCATTCGATGTCGTCACCGATCATCATGCACTATGCTGGCTTTCATCATTGAAGGATCCCTCAGGCCGTCTCGCCCGTTGGGCTCTTCGCTTACAAGACTACGATATCCGCGTGCTGTACCGCAACGGACGCCAGCATGCTGACGCCGACGCCCTCTCGCGCTCCCCTCTGCCTGAAGGTGATGTGCTCTGCTCAGTATCCTCGGCTGCTGTTTCTGCCATTGATGTTGACATCATCGCTACCGAACAGCGAAAGGATAATTGGATCGGCCCGCTCATCGACATGCTCTCTGACCCATCCGCAACGCCATCCACGCGTGCATTGCGTCGTCAAGCTCGCCATTTCGCCATTCGTGACGGCCTCCTACACCGACGCAATTACGACGCCGACGGCCGGCAGTGGTTACTCGTGATACCCCGTAGTCTGCGGTCAGAGATATGTGAATCATTCCATTCTGATCCGCAATGCGCGCACTCTGGGGTATTCAAAACCTACCATCGCATTCGACAACGCTACTTCTGGCGCGGGATGTACCGCTATGTGCAGCAGTTCGTTCGCTCTTGCCTCACTTGCCAACGCCGTAAACCGTCAGCCCACATGTCGCACGCCAGTCTACAACCGTTACCTTGCCCTGACCGTCCCTTTGGGCGCGTAGGTATCGATTTGTATGGACCACTTCCTCTGACGTCGGCTGGTAACCGCTGGGCCATCGTTGCCGTTGACCATTTAACTCGATACGCCGAAACCGCCGCTCTCCCTGCGGCTGCTGCGCGCGATGTTGCGTCCTTCCTGCTGCATCAATTTATACTGCGCCACGGACCACCCCAAGAGCTTCTCAGCGATCGAGGCCGTGTCTTCTTGTCGGAAGTCGTCGAAGCCATTCTGACGGAGTGCCATTCTGTCCACCGCAAAACTACTGCTTACCACCCACAGACGAATGGCCTCACCGAACGCTTTAACCGCACCCTCGGCGACATGCTTTCTATGTACGTCGCTGCCAACCACACTAATTGGGATAATATACTGCCCTTCGTCACCTACGCCTACAGCACCGCCCCTCAGAGCACGACTGGTTTTTCACCTTTCTACTTGCTGTACGGAAGGCACCCGTCGCACACCATGGACACGATACTCCCGTACACGCCGGATCCATCTGAGTGTACACCTATTTCCGAGACAGCCAGGCTTGCTGAAGAGTGTCGCGAGCTTGCCAAGACTTTTACGACGCAAGATCAAGAGCGGCAGAAGAGTATCCGTGATGGCTCCACCAATTCTGAGCTCATGTTCCTTCCTGGTGCGCTTGTATGGCTCTCGACCCCAACCTCTGCCGCTGGCCCCTCTTCCAAACTACGTCCCAAATACGAAGGCCCTACCGTGTCATCGAGCGCACCTCACCCGTCAACTATCTGATCGAACCCGTTGAACAATCTTCGGACATGCGCCGCCGTGGGCGAGACATCGTCAACGTGGAGCGCCTGAAGGCTTATTATGACCCGCTAATAATAACAAGCTGTTAGGTCGCCAGGCGGCTCCCTCTTCGACCCCGGGGTAATTGTAGCGAAGCCTCCGAACTATGAAATGGGTCGAACTCTTGCGTACCTTCTAGTGGGGCTACCCAACAAAGACGCCGCTCGCGCTGGGAGCCCGTGCTTTGCTGTGACTGTCGCCATTGCATATTCTCGCTCGTTGCCGGCTAATAAACGCCTTAACATAAGTGAAGCTTCTTTAAGCATTGGTCATGCGTCCCCGATGTAAGTAGTAGTAGTAGTAGTAGTAGTAGTAGTAGTAGTAGTAGTAGTAGTAGTAGTAGTAGTAGTAGTTTTTGTTGTTTGTGTTGTTGTGGTTGAAGTACGTAAACACCTCCTGATTAGTCTTTGGAACGTCCGCTGAATTGTGGTCTTGTATATGATGAATATATAATAAAAAGATGCAGGATGGCAGTATTTTGAGTGTTCATTAGATGGACACACGGACACACGTACAGACAGCTAGAAGGATGGACGGACGGATGGACAGACATACAGGCGATGGACGGACAGATAGACATACAGACAAACTGATGGATGGACGGACGGATTGACGGACGGACGGATCGACGGACGGACGAACGAAAGCACGATCGGACAGATAGACGCACGCATGAACGGACGGACAGAAGCACACAGACGCCTGGATGAATGCATGGATGGACGGACGCACAGATGAACGGATGGACAGATAGACGCATGGACAAACGGACAAAAGTACGGACCCCCGGATGGATGTACGAAGGACGAAAGCAAGAACGAACCGAAGGACGGACTGACAGACACTTCGCCCTACTCATCATCATTCACTCCGTGGATATGCTGTGCTTTTTTTATGGGACACTTACCCCCGTATTCTATAACATCCTTTCACTCAACGCTTCACTTTCACTTGAGAAAGCCCATAAGAGCGCGTCTGTAGGCACGGTAAGTCACTGCATATTGTATCGATCGAGCAATGCTTGTAAGCCATTCACACGCATGCACCACCGTCAACGAAACTAATCTTAGATAATGTCCACGCGTGGTTATCATGCTGCAAACTATATATAAGCGTTCCTTGTTTAAATAAACGGTCTTTTGTTACTGGCTTCCACTCGTCACAGATCCGATACATGTCAGAAGTAGGCGCGTCACTCTGCGACGTAGATAAAATGGGCCCACAAGCTGCAAGCAGTGACCGGTCTATGCAATTAGAAGCCACGACCGCCCAGCAAAATTGAGTATTAGCAATGGAACTTCTCCAGGCACCAAAACGCTTGCTGCTATCCGGAAACACGGCAAAGAACTGGGAGAGATTCACACAGAAGTTCGAGCTGTTCTTGGAGGCGACATCACCAGCGAAGGAACCAGGACTCCAGCTGTCAAGACCGCGCTCCTGCTGAGCTTTGCGGGAGACGAAGCAGTCGAGGTATTCAACACTTTCTATTTTTCTGAGAGTGAAAGCAAGCAAGGCTACGAGACGGTTGTAAAGAAGTTTGATGAATATTGCCAAGAGCAGCAAAATGAGGTTTTTGCGAGATATCTGTTCTGCATTAGAACACAAGCAGAAGGCGAACCCTTCGAGCATTTTCTACGCGACCTCGAGAGACAGGCACGCAGCTGCAACTTCGATTCTTTGACAGAATCTTTGATACGGGACCAGATAGGCTTCGGCACAAACAACGCCAAGCTGCGCGAAAAAATGCTCAAAAATAAGGACTTGACGCTCGACAAAACGGGGCAAATATGTCGAGCTGCGGAAGTATCCGCCCAGCAGAATGAAGCGTGGTCCCATACATGCATCCAGGTAGACGGGGTTAAAAAAACCGCAACAGCACGTTTGTGCCAAATGCAGTCACTCTCATGCGCGTGCTAGGTGTCTAGCCTTTGGAAAAACTTGCTTCGTGTGTAAAGGAAGAAATCACTTCACTAGGTGCTGCACGGAACGTCAAGTAGACGAGGTTCACAAAAAAAGCGATGACTTCAGCGTTTTGGATGTAAAAATTTGCAACATCAACAGCAGGGAAGATTGGACAGTCAAAGCGAAGGTTGCGGGTGAAAAGGTGGTGCTTAAGGTTGACACAGGCTCTCGGGCAAATCTGCTGCCTTACTCTATCTACCGAAGGTGCAAGGGGGACCTGAAGCTTTACCCAAGCTGTGCCGTACTTCGGTCCTACAGTGGAGGTGTTATGAAACACGTCGGCGTGGCAACACTGCAAGTTGAGACGAATGATCGGTCATGTAGCATCCCCTTTTTCGTTGGGAAAAAGAGCAGTTCCACTGTTCCTAGATTAGCCGCAAGTCAAACTCTGCGTCTGGTGTCGCGCAACGTAAACATGGTCAGAAAAGATGGCACCAGTGACATTGTCAAAGAATTCCCGCCTTTATTTCAGGGAACTGGCTGCTTTCATCAGCAATACCACATGGTCTTACGCAAGCATTCAGCACCAGTAGTAATGCCAGCGCGGCGCGTACCATTGGCATTGCGAGGACCACTGCGAGATGAGCTCGAGCGGATGGAAAGAGGCGGCATCATAGAGAAGGTCAACGCGCCAACAGACTGGGTGAGCCCTCTAGTAATCGTAAGAAAGAAAAACGGAAAGCTGCGTTTCTGAATGAATCCTAGGAACATCAATGAGTGTCTAAAGCGAGAACATTATCAAATGCCAAAGCGAGAAGATATTGAGGCTGAGTTAGCAGGGGCCAAATATTTCTCGCACCTTGATGCAAACTCCGGCTTTCACCAAATCCCTTTAGACAATGCAACGTCCAATATCTTCACGTTCAGCACACCGTTTGGGCGATACCGTTTTCTCAGGCTCCCATTCGGTATAGCTTCCGCTCCAGAAGTTTTTCAGAAGGCGATGAGCGAAATCTTCGACCACGCAGCAAGAGTGCACGTGTATGTTGACGATGTCCTAATATATGGAACTACTAAAGATGAACACGATGCGCGCCTCCGTCATGCTTTGCAATTAGCTAGACAGGCTGGTTTGACGTTCAATGCTGATAAATGCAAGTTCGGGTGGACTGAACTTCATTTCTTGGGTGACGTCATATCTAAAGAGGGAATAAAACCAAACCCTTTGTTGAGCGCATCACTGGGCGATTTACCTCACCCGGCCGACAAGGCAGCCGTACACCGGATGCTAGGCGTGGCTAATTATTTTGGCTAATTCATACCTAACCTGGCAGATAAGACGAACCTGCTGCGCAGCCTTTTAAAGAAACACACCATTTTTTAATGGACAATAAACCATGCGCGTGAGTGGGCAGTTATTTGCGAGCATCTCATCAAACCACCACTGCTCGCCATCTTTGACGCGTCTAGAGTAACTAAAATTTCTGCAGATGCTTCGAAATGCGGGCTAAAAGCAGCTCTTTTACAGCGTTACGGTGACGCTTGGCGGCCAGTTGCCTATGCATCTCGCGCTATGAGTGATGCAGAATGAAGATACTCTCAGATCGAAAAAGGGGCGATGGCAATTACCTACAGATGCCAAATGTTTCACCAGTTTGTTTATGGACGCAAGATTGTGATTGGAACTGACCATCGTTCATTGATTACCATTGCTACGAAACCTATTGGTGACATGCCTCCACGACTTCAGCGTTTCTTTCTGCGTTGGTTCACCTATGACTTTGATCTTTACTTCGTGCCAGGCAAGCAGCTGCTCCTGGTGGACATGCTGTCCAGGGCGTCACCAGCGCCGCAGGAGGCGTTGGATTCAACGAGGACGTGGAAGTCCATGCAACGATAATCGTGTCCGATTTGGTAAGCAAAAAGACCATGAATCGCCTAGCATTGGAAACTGCAGCCGATCCCGAGTTTCGAGCTGTTATCGACTCGAGCTAGAAAAAGCTCGAGGGCCCATTGAAACCATTCGCATCCGAGTTATCACTCGTACAGAACATTTTATTTAAGGGATCCAAAGTGGTTGTCCCAAAGTCATTGAGGCGAGAAATACTCGACCGCATTCATGATGGGCACTTGGGTATGAACAAGGTCGAAGCAAAAGCTAGACGTCTGGTTTTCTGGCCAGGGCTTAACGTGGACATCGAGCAAGATGCTACAGGGCTGTACAGCCTGCCGCAAGTACGCTTATGCGCAGCAAAGGGAGCCGTTAGTATTGAGGCCAACACCGCAATACGCGTGGTACAAAGTTGGCGTCGACATTTTTCAGCAAGGTGGAAGTTCATACCTCTGTGTCTTCGATGCTTCGTCAGATTTTCCAGAAGTCGAAAAACTAACGGACTTGACCGCTATATCTGTAATCGAAAAGCTCAGCGCCATTTTGGCTAGATATGGCGTCCCAGTAAAAGTTTGCAGCGATAATGGTCCTCAGTTCTCATCCTATGAATTTGCACGTTTTGCCTCCAAATACGACTTCCAGCATGCGACATCTAGCTTTGGATTCCTTCAGTCCAACGGCGTCGCTGAAAAAAGCGTTCAAATTGTCAAACATATCATGAAAAAGACTGCGGAAATGAAACAGGACTTCTGGCTTGGGCTGTTGAGCTATCGTTCATCACCCCTCGAAGATGGTCATTCCCCTGGTGAACTCCTCCAAGGCAGACGTCTACGCACGAGCCTTCCAAACTTCAGCCACCACTCAAGCATTCCCGTGACTAAGCACTTCAGCCACCACTCAAGCATTCCCGTGACTAAGCACAAACAGTCCGATGATCGGGGCAGATGCTTGCCAGCGCTCAAGAAAGGCGAAGTTGTACGCGTCAAAGACAAGGCGTGGACCAGAAAGGCGCGAGTGCTAAAACGAGTCGCGCCGAGATCTTACGAGGTGGCCACGGAGGACGGCAGAAGGTTTCGACGTAACCGGCGCCACCTACTGAGGACAGGTGAGCAGTATCGGGAAGACTTTGAAAGTGAGTGCTCATCTAGCGATGAACGTGATGGATTTGACGAGCCAGGACTGGCTCGGCATGAGCACAGTGACGAACATAGAAGGCCCAGTAACAGATCATCCGAGAAGCCGCCAGCACAAGTTTCAGTTCCTCAGCAAGGCGTACTTCCTCCCCTACGCCGGTCTGCTCGGGAGACACGATCACCGGATCGACTACGCTATGATAGTAACTTGAATCAAGTAACTTAAGTTGTTTTGTTTTCCCGCGGGAAGATGTATCGATCGAGAAATGCTTTAATCCATGCACACGCATGCACCACCGTCAACAAAACTAATCTTAGATAAGGACCACACTTGGTTATCATGCTGCATACTATATATGCGCGTTCCTTGTTTGAATAAACGGCCTTTCGTTACTGGCTTCCACTCGTCACAGATCTAATACACATATCAGCGATAACCTGCTGTGATTCTGGAGCAGCGCAGCGTCATTTTCAGCTAAGCGGTAGCGCAGTGCTGAACTCTGTCAAGTGAAGGGTGCAAGTCAAGTCGAGGAACGTTTGCGAATACGAGGGTTAGAATAAAATTGTTCAAATCATCTCCAGTAAAAACTTTTACGTATCTCTGATACAAAGACAAAATATTTATTGTATGAGAACATTGCATAGGCACACTAAACGCATTCCCTCATCCTTGTAACAAGTTTCACTCTAGTACTAAATTGACCATGCACCATTCTCCCAATGACATTAACTTCTTTGGCACTACGTATATACTGAACAAGAAAATAATATGCTAGCTTATCTGTTATGCTCGGTCATCGAAGCTAACTGAAGGCAAGGGAAGCCATTTCGATTGATATTGATATGTAGGGTTTAGCGTCCCAAAACCATCATATGATTATGACACACGCCGTAGTGGAGGGCTCCGGAAATTTCGACCACTTGGGGTTCTCTAACGTGCACCTAAATCCGAGCACACGGGCCTACAACATTTCCGCTAAGGGAAGCCATTTTAAATAGTTGATTGCTGCGATCGAAGTGAACCTTTGAACAGCTACACTAAAATCACTTGGAACCAGGCGTTCGGAAGTGCGGCCATGTTTACGTACACCACTCTAACACGGTAACGTTAAATGTGAAAAAAAGCCCACTTTTGGTGAGCGGTACAGGTAATGTAAGTATCTGCGCATGCGCACTTCGATCACGCTAACATGGTGAGCCCGCTATCACAGTATAGCTGGTACACTATAACCGTCTATTCGTTGAAAGAAGTTACCCATGAGACACCCTAAACAAGGTCTACTACGTAACATGTAAACTACAAGGCAAACAACACTAGATAAAAAACCATAGCACAACCCAACCAGCCACCAGCATATATAACTAAATACTCAAATGCGCTCCTGACCATTATTAATATGCTGCGTAAGTGTTATCCAATATTGTCGAGCAACGAGTGCCTTAGAAAAGCGATTCCCGAAGTACCGAAGTTCGTGTATTGCCGCAATAATCACACTAAGGACGTGTTAGTGCATGCAAGAGTAACTTCTTATTCAACTTTCCAAGTAACACCTTGCTCCCGTCCACGAAACAAGATTTGAAACACCTTCAAGATGACCTGACAGTTAAAAGCAACGAGAGTAATTATGCCATCATATAAAATTTAGTTATACCTGCACTAATACTAACGTTATCTACATTATCGAATATTCATATTGTCATAAAGAGTACACCGGCAAAACGGCACAGCCTTATAAAGTTATATTAAATGTCAACGCGGGGACACGGCAACGAAATTGCCGAAAGCAGTGGCGCAGTATTCTACCGCAGCAGGACACAACTTCGAGAATCCCAAGCTCCACACATTGAAGTCGTACTTCCGGTCCGCAAGATTAAAAAAAAAATTGGCAGCATATCCACGAAGTGAATGATGGAGAGAGGGGCGAAGCATTCGCCCGTCCATTCGTTCTTGCTTCTGTCCGTTCATGCGTCAGTCTGTGTGACCGTTCATGCGTCCATCCGCCCGTCCGTGCGTGCGTCTGTTCGTGCGTCCGTCCCTGCGTTCGTTCATGCGTCCATCCACGCATCTGTCTGTGTGTCCGTTCATTCATCTATTCAACACTCCAAGTACCACCATATCGCATCTTTTCATCATATATTCCTCATATAGAAGCACCGTCATCCAGCGGACATTCCAAGGACTAAACGAGAGGTGGCACACGCACACTTTCTTACGGCTTGCGCTTCGTGTCTACTTCCCACCATTAACTACCTCGAGTTCATTCATGGTATATAATAGGTCATTGTATCCATGGCACTGTGGCTCAACGCTCGCTAAACCTTTCTAAAACTAAGGAGGTTACACCAAGCGAGCATAACGTAGCAACCCTTTCTTGTCAGATAGTGCTCAATGTATATGCCAAAGGCTGCTAATGGGGATTGCAGCGTGCGCGTTAACTAAACGTCGAATGCTCCTGTCCCTCATTCCCCATTAGCAGCCATTGGCATGTGCATTGAGCACTATTTCTTATTTCTCAACAACGCACAGAAGAAATCTCTCACCGGCACCACCTTGGAAGTCAAAATGTTATACATGTTACATAGTACAACGGCTACGAGGGATGAACGGGTGGCGCTATTAGAATCTTCACCCCTAAAAATATACAGAGTTGTACCTTATTCACAAGTTCAATACACTCCAGCCAGTAGGTGTAAGCGTTTCTGAAGGAGCTCTTGAATCCATTCGGTAACATACAGAAAGAAAATTACTGTGAGTTAAGCCCTTTCTCTAATAATTTCAAACCTGCCATTGCGAACTTCTGACAACCGTGATTCAGCAAAATGTCTACATCCTCACCTCTGCACCACTTAATTTTTCTTCTTTTTATGTCCTATCCTTTTTATGTCTATTCCTTTGTCAAAATGGAGGAGAGGGCACAAAACGCTTAAGAAATCAGTTCTGTTCCAGCCTTGAAGAAGACAAGTCCGCTTGTCCAAACGTCGGCTTGACGCAACCTTTGTTTGCGGATTTTCCAGGGCTATGCCTCAGTAACTGTAGCACAGAATTTTAACCACATAATTACAGCGTGTAAGTGTGGTTGTGTACGAATATATTCGGGACGATTTGTCACCTTCAAGTGAAATACTGTACTGCTGACGAATCATCGTCTTTCACTCCTTAATGATAATTCAGCGCAAAAACCAGAGTTGGTAGCAAAAGCCAGTAACACCGAAGCCACCGTTTCCCTGTTGGCAGTTTTATTCTCTAATTTACGAATATATAGGCAGAAATACACTTGCACACGGCTTAAGAAAGGAATATCTGCTGCTGAACGGAAATCTGTCTATCATGCAAACCGACTGACATTAGGAAACAAATATCACTTTTCTTCTTCCTTAAGGAAAAGCCCCTGCTACTTTGCGGGTAAGGTGACTTTAATGTCCTAATGCAATCTAAGATCTCGCGAATAGTACAGCTACGTGATCAGCTGCATTTCACTCGGTTACAAATCAAAAGCAGTGTAGTTCATCACCGTGAAAACACCCCCCTTCAACCAATGGCGTAGACAAGCCATCGTGACGTCGTGGCCAATCACCTACACGCTGCACTCATGAGGGAAATTAAAAAGCGTGTTTTTCCATGCTTGTGGAATTCATGAAATGGCTGTCTCCACTGTTCGCGACAATTCGTTGGCGTCGTGAGAGAGATAGTGCTCTTGCAAGTTGACTTTCGCACGATTCAGCCATATCATACTTCGCGTTACGCAAAAGTCTTGTTTGTTGTGGGCACTCTTCTCTCACGACAATGGCTGTGTTGTTTGTTCAGCGGTCTAGATGCTCGGCGCTCCGTTGTGACAGCTACCGATGCACGTGGTGGAATATTAGAGCCGCTCATCAGCGCATAAATAACATACATGTGTGATACGAAGTGGGCTTCATCATCCTCTACCGGTATTTTGCCTTTAGCGCAAAGTGTTGCACAGTCTGTCAGTTTGTTCCTTCTCTTCGTCTGTGTTCTACGTTGTTTTTTTTTTGCCCTCCTCTTGTCACACCAGGGACTGCGACAGATTGCGATAACTACTTGCTTATTTCTCATTGATTACAATATCCACGAGAGGGTGCGCTTGCACTTGTTCCCACAACTAAGTCTTTTTTGTCGTGTTGCGCCCTTTCTTTATATATTTTAACTATGCATCAACTAGCCAAACAGCAAGTTTTATTAGCTTATCTTTTAGGCTAGTAATTTGCTGACATTACGATTGTGCTTACCACACCGTGTTAACATGTGCTTTACGCTTAAGGCTCCTGCAATACTGGCGTTTCAGATTTATAATCACTGAAAGAGTGACCGTTTGATACGCAAAACCAAAAATAAGTGTTTTAGGAAAAACCCGGAAGTGGGTAAATTACTTGCCAGTAAAAAAATTTAAATTCACTGCTCCACTGACCAGTAAATCATTTCGTGTGTTTTATTCCAACACAAAATAGGAGAATTGAAATAAACCTTTTCAGAGAAAATTTTCCAGAGAAACTCATTAGGATGCCGAAGCCCACGGAGGAGCTTGGGTCCAAGCGCTAATTGCAGGCGCTACGTGACCACCCGCAGCGTCACGTTGACGAAGCGTCACCATTAATACGCTGTAGGAAGGGTGGGGTCTTTTTACGACAAATTGTCGCACTGTTCATGACTTCTAACAGAGCTGTATCACCAGTGTGTTGGGAAAGGGGGTAAATCCGCGAAAAATATTCAAGTTTTGTGGTACAGCTGCAGATGTAGGTGCCCAATTATTGGGCGTACGCAACGCCAAGATGCGAGCGTACACAACCAACGCAAGACGTTGCCATGTCCGAAATACTGTTCTCTGCGATACCTATAAAAGTGGTTATTGCGAAAACCTATGCACTTACCAAAACAAACACCGCCAGCGACTGCACCAAGATGCTCCAGTGTCGCCGACTGTTCACATCAAAATTTTTCGTGCACACCTGAAAATGTATAGAAGAGGCTCTTCGAAGCATAACGCGAAAACGTACATTTCAGGAACTCTATCCTACTTCCAGCGAATGCTCTTTCTTACGAGAGATGTTCTGTGAGGTGTGGTCAAAAAGATCATCATAAATATGTACTACGTGAAAAACTGCTTTAAGTGAGACAAAGAAACGTTTTTTTCCTATATTGTTTTTATATGAAGGATATTACACTGTCAACTTCATGAATTTAGTGATCTGAAAGAGTCAGCAAGTAAGCCAGCAGTCAAATGAAGTGTTAAACGCTATAAATAATGGCATTTTCAAGCAAATAATCCAAGTCCTAATACAAATACTTGTCCTCACATGGTCTCCGTGAGAAAGCCCGCGGTCATTCTTTAGCACATTTACTTAACCAATGCTATGGTCCCAATAAAGAAGGCACCCGTCCTCGGTTTTAGCGAAACGAAACCCCGGATTTCACCATGAGCTGCATTTTGGCTTAGAAGTTATTTGTGTTTGATTCACCATTCTGCTCACACCAACATCGAAGTAAAACACATAATTGTACTGCATCTACCAGTTGCCTTACTTGACGCCATGGCAAACTTGGGAGCGTGAACGCTTTTCCCATGTTTTAGTAGAAAATAAGTGTAAGAGTGTCGGCAAAGTTGCGACTTCTTCATTCAGCTGAAGAACTATATTGTGCACAAATCTTAACGTCTTTGTGTACAACAATTCAAGCGCGAAAAGCCAATCCGAGGCGTACTCCGCGCCGTGAACAGCGTGTTTAAATAGGTGGACACAAAGCGTGCACGCACTCTTTCCTTAATGCAGGCGTTGAGTTGCAGTCCCAGATAGACGGTCAATGCAGCCGTCACCAGCGCCATCAAGCTCACGTACTGCGAAAGAGAAAGAAAAAATAGTAAACTTTATATATCTCTTTGCACTTGATTCTAAGAACTTCGTTGAAATAACTGAAGCGTTATCATAACCAAAGTGCGAAAAATAAGCAGTTACGATTTTCCAGCGAACTTGTTCACCTCTAGTTGGGCAATATTATTTGTGGCGCTCTCATACATGACAATATTGAGAAGCGAGAGTGTGTATGGCGCAGTACCGGGGAAACTTGGCTTCTACCAGAAGTTCATTGCCTTTTACGTGGTAAATTTACCCTAATATTACAATCCATTGCGCAAACCTACAATTTTTCGAAGTCTCACGCTTATCGCTACACCTACCGCGTGAAACATCGCAGTTTATGGCGGCCCATAAAGGAGGACCTTTTATACTCAAGTCAGGGGGTCTGACGCAGCAGAGTCACGCATCATGGCATACCACCACCGCACAATTTCAATATAACGCAGCATTTCGCCTGGAGTCTCATAAGTGTTCCTTTATCGAGTTTTGAATGTTTCGTTACCACGCCTATTAAAATCGCTCAGCAGTGATCGACGCTTTCAATCGTCAATTTTTGCATGTTTAATTTGTTTTTCGTGCACACAGCACATTCTAATAGCTAGTCCTTCCACTCAACTTTCATAGTCAATTTGAATTTGTTCATTTTGTTACACATATCGATTTTTGACAGGCCTTTGCGCCAATCAGTGTGCGTGTACTGTGGGGAAAATGCACTTGACCGGCGAAATTCATAGTGCATATGGTCCGTGCCCCTCGTGGTCATGTTGCAGTAACATCAAAATTCTGTATACAAAAGACACTTTGCAAGTTAAAAATTGAAATAAGGTGCCAACTTCGCAATCTGACAGCGTTGAGAAGTAATATTTCCCAGACATTTATGCCAGCTAATAAATGGTGAGTTGTTGCTAGGAGTAAGAAAAAGTTTATTCAACAAAAAATACTTCCGAAGGTGCGCCGCACAAATACAATGTGGAGGTGGCCTGCTCAAGCAGTTTCGAGCAGCGTTGATTTCGCTTGTATCATTATATCAGACACAGGGCCACAATTGGTGTCCTTAGTCACTCCTGTGGCGTCGTA